>NC_133659.1:184736403-185039509 GCF_037893015.1 Macrotis lagotis
TCTTATATTAAGCCATTTCATACCCTTTTTATAAACTTTTTGAAGACAGGGACTGCTTAATTTTTGGTTTTCTGTCTCCAGCACCTAGCCCAACACTTGGTACATTGCAGATATTCATTAAATGCTTATGGATTTTATTCATTTACCCATCTATTCATTTATCTATTTATTATGTTTCAGTTCACTAGCATTTATTTTATCTCTCACCAGGCCAACTCCACTAAAAAAGTAGAAAAACAAAACCCTCATGACAAATATATCAAACAAAATAGACTCTCACATTAACTACATCTAGAAATACACACCATATTCTGCATCATGAGTCCATAACTCCTGTATCAAGAGGTGGGAAGCATTGTGTATCATCATCAATCAGTCCTGGATTCATCATTAGTCATTGCAGTGGTCAGTGAGCTTAAGTTTCCCATAGCTGTTCATTTTCAGCATGTTGCTGTTACGGTACTTATTGTGTTCTTGATTCTGGTCACTTCACTCTTCATCAGTTCATATGTCTTCAAAGATTTCTCTGAAACTAGTTTTTTTTTGTCATTTCTTAAGGCACAGTAGTATCCTATTATATTCACATTCCATAATTTGTTTAGCCAATTAATGGACACACTTATTAGCTACTACAAAAAGAGTGGCTATGAATATTTTTGCAGATGTACCATATTTTGCAGGTCCAGGGTCATACACTTAACTTTTCTGTGCATCAGTTTCATCATCTGTAAAATGAGGAACCTAGACTCAAATGACCTCCTAGACCTCTTCTAAACTCTAAATCTATGATTCTATTATAATTGATTTTTTTTGCAAGGCAAACAGGATTAAGTGGCTTGCCCAAGGCCACACAGCTAGGTAATTATTAAGTGTCTGAGACCGGATTTGAACCCAGGTACTCCTGACTCCAGGGCCGGTGCTTAACCCACTATGCCACCTAGCCGCCCTTTTATTATAATTGATTTTGTTACCTAGTGATTTAGACATTCAACAGGTTTTTGAGAGAACATCCTCTAGTACATTAATAATAGGAGGTGATTAGGTGGGACAATGTAGTCAAGAGGACCTGAATTCAAATACAGCCTCAGATGCATACTAACTGTATGATCCTAGGTGAATCACTTAACCTCTTAAAAAAAAACAGACATGGGACCAGACCAATGAAACTTTCTTAAAAGCTTCCAGCAAAAGCTGACTTTTTGCTCCCTTTCACCTCTCTGATTCTGAGTCCTATTGCTGAGATAAGAGGTTTGAAGAGGGATAGAAATGTCACTTCCGGGAAACTACTCCTCTTGTCTATTGAATTGAATGAAGTCTTTTTTGTACTGATGCCAAGGTGGTGCTCTGTGGGAAAGGTTAAAAAATACTGCTTTATAATCATAAGGCCTCCCACTTTCCCCAATCTCCCTTTCTCAGGTACTGAAACAGCTGAGGACCCCTGATTTCAAACCCTACATTATATTTGTAAAGCCCAGCATCCAAGAAGGGAAGACTAGCTCACCGATGTCACCAACTTCAGAGGAAACTTCAAGTTCGCTAGTAAGTATTCTCTCCTCTGGAAGTCTGGTGGTCAAAGGGTCTGCTGAGTGACATTTGTGTGGAAAGACATCCCAAGGGTCCTGGAAAAAGGAAAGAGAGTTACCTCCTCCACAAGATCCTCTTTAAGATGTTCCCTTTGAGAGAAGCCTGGAAATTCTAGTTTCTTCAGTTGGAGAGAGTTAAGGCCCTGCTGCTGAGGGTCTCTCCTTGCAGAGGATGAAAGTTTTGACTTTTGTGCTTTCCTGCTTTTCCTTAAGCCACCTTCTTGGTTTCTGTGTTGAAGGGGAAAAGCAAGGTAGGACTCTCCCTGTTATTCTAGCCCAGGTACTAGAACTAAATAATTAGCTAGCATTTTACATAGCGTGTTTGCAAAGTTTTATATAAATATTGTTTCAATTCATTCCTCAAAACAACCCTGAAAAATAGGTGCTGTTATTATAATACAGATGAGGAAACTGAGACAGGCAGAGGTTAAATGATTTTCCCAGTATCCTTCAGTATTAAGTGTCTAGGGTAGGATTTGAACTGGTCCCACAGGTACACACTGGGCCCACGTCAATGCCTCTGAACCACACTGTTCACCTTCCTATTGATCTTGGCAGGTAACTTCCTTTCTCTGGGGATCATTTTCATCCTTTGTAAAGAAGTTGGACAAGATAGCTCTAAATTTTGGGAGAATTTTTAGATCCCCATATTGGTTTGTTTTTGTTTGTTTGTTTGTTTTTGCAAGGCAAATGGGGTTAAGTGGCTTGCCCAAGGCCACACAGCTAGGTAATTATTAAGTGTCTGAGATTGGATTTGAATCCAGGTACTCCTGACTCCAGGGCCGGTGTTTTATCCACTGCACCACCTAGCTTCCCCAGATCCCCATATTGTTACAAGTTATAAATGAATGTTCTGAACTCTATACCAAAGTCAAATATTCATTCTATTATGAATCAGTACTTGAACAAAATTTTAAATTTGTTGTGACAGGTAATTTTCCTCCTAGATTCCCATTTACCTTATATAGACACACACACACACACACACACACACACACACACACACACACACACACACAAATGTAGGTGAGATGGTAACTTTAGTAGGTCAGGGGTAGGGAATGACTGGTTCATGGACCATATAAGACCTTCAAAATGATTTGGTTTGGCCCTGCCAAGGCAACTATAGCTGGGACTCAAAATTTAATATATCTAGGAGCTTTTTAGGAATGAATTAATTAAATGGTTGGGCAAATATAGCAGACTAATTTTTAGGTTGATAATTTTGTATACCCTGAGAATGATGTTATAAATATGCAAATAACCTTGGCAGAAAAAAGGTTCCTCACCCCTGCTAAAGGTTGTTTGATTTGTTACCTTTCTTTGTGCTTGATATAGTGCCTTGGATCCAATAAGTCCTTAATAAATGCTGCTTGATTTTCTCTCTCTCTCTCTCTCTCTCTCTCACTCTCTCTCACTCTCTCTCTCTCTCTCTCTCACACACACACACACACACACACACACACACACACACACACACACACACACAAACATTGGATCAGAATAAGTTCTCTTGTTTTCTAAAACAGTCTGCACAGCCCATCAAAGAACACTGGAGACTGAAGCAATATTCTTGAATCTTAGAATTGGAACTGGAGAAGAGACCAATGAACCCAAACCCTTCATTTTACAGAGAAACAAATGACCAGAGAGTGGGACTGACTTATTTGAGGTTCTTTAGGCAATAAGTAAGCAGGATGGGGTTTAGGCATAGGGAAATCCTAAATTCTCTTCTCCTTTGCTATTTTTGGCTCAAATCCCTGGTCTAGCCAGATGCTAATATACTCTTTCCTAAGAAGCCTAATGTTTTGGCAAAATTCTCATTGGAGAGAGTTGAGCATCCTTCCTTAAAAAAAAATCAGTCAACAAGCATTTGCTCTGTAGTAGTAATCTGTTAAACCTCGTGCTAAACTCTGGGGACAGATGCAAAGATCAAAATCATAATCCCAATCTCCAAATTCAAAATTAATTCCTGCTCAAAAGGAGCTTATCATTTGTATTGGAGGGGGGGAAAACAAGATGAGCAATTACAGGAAAATACAAAATTCAGAGTAAATGCAAACTAAGTTTTCATAATTACTCCTTAGATCTGTGTTCAGAGAGCTGTTATAGTCAGGAGCTGTCCAGCTCTAGTATATGATAGCTGGCTTTTGGTTAACCAAAAATAAAATTCCATATGAAATGGATTAATAACTTGATTTATTATAAAAGAAAAGCTTAGAGGGCCATATATAGATGATCTCATTTAAGCATCTCAACAGTTCTATCAGGTTACCATTTTACAGGTGAGGAAACTGAGTCTGAGAAATTAAGAGCCTTATACAAGATCACACAAGCTAAGAAGTACCAGAGGCAAGATTTCAATAAGGTTTTCTTCACTTTTACTCTAATATTCCATCTACTGAACCATGCCTTGCTTCTTAGCTAAAACAGAACAGCTCTGTTCTACCTCAACTTCTGTCCTAAATGCTTTTTTTTTAAAAAAAAGAAGTTTATTCCTGGACAGTATTTAGTTATTGAGATCTTTTTACTTAGCACCCAGGAGAGGACTAGGACTCTGGCACTTGTGTCCTAGGTAAGTCATTTCTGTCTTCATCAGTTTCCTCAAAATGATTATAATAACACCTACATTCCAAAATTATTAGAATCAAATGAGATAATATTTGTAAAGTGCTTAGTATTTGGCACTTAATAATAGTGGACTCTTAATGAATACTTGTTCCCTTCCTATTCCTTTTTCTACTTTGTGCTAAGTTCTGGGGTTACATAAAATGGCAAAACCAGTCTTTTCAGGTTTCTCTGCATAACTGCTTTCTAAAACTCTTAAAAAGCTTGTCATTTTAAGTTGGTTAAAATGTTTTCTCTAAAATTTCATTTACTTCGAAAGCTTTCTCTCTCTGCCTCAGTTTATCTGTCTTTATCTCTTTCAATACACACATACACAACATACTTATAACTACTTCAGAGTTCAACCAGACATTGCATTTTCATTCATGAAAATGCTAATGTTTTCCTTATTTGGGATTTTCCCTGTGTCCTTTGAATCTCAAGTAACAAATCTTACTGAAGTTTATTAGATATCATTGACCCTCCTTTTCATATGTGGGTGAGTTGAGATGGTCAGTGACTTGTGCAAGAGAATAGACAATATCTCCAAAAATCAGATGGAGGAATCCCAGATTAAAATTCCCTGAACTGACTGCTAGACAATGTTCATCTACTCACAGATACCAGGAGATGAAAGTCATATGATAAAATGGGAATGTGCCTCTCAAGGACAAGAATATACAAGACAGATTTGCAGACAGTTTCAACCTGAAGTAACCATTAGCATTAAGAAAAAACACAAAAATTTTTATAAAAACCAAAGAATCTGTTGGCAGATAGAATATGTTATACTTCTAGAAGAAAATAAAAGTTGACTTCTTCCAAAAAAAAAAAGAAAATGTGACTTCAAAGTTAGCTTGTGAGTTTAATGCTCTGATCCCTTCACCCTATTCCAACCCTTCTATTTTCCTTAAGTGAATCGATCCTGGAGTGATGATAGAGACCCAGGTTCTAGTCTTGCCTCTGACCCTAACTGACCAAGAACATGAACTCATTTAGCATCTCAATGCACTTAGGCAACTTGCTATGAAGAGGAGGTGCTAATTTTCATTGACAGAGGGAATTTTCTCTTTACATTGGAATAAAAGAACTAGCTTTTAATTCTGCTTCTGACATTTAAAGCTATGTGATCATGATCAGGTCACTAATCTGCTCTCAGCCTCAGTCTTTTCATCTGTAAAATGGTATTCCTCTATTGTCTTACTCCCAACCATCTGATGCTGATCATGACTGGTAGTAACAGGAGGAATATACCAGCATAACCCAAGCTCTACCAAGTCTTGTCAAGATTTAAAGGTGATTATAAATAAGTGTAGAAGGTCTCATGATGAGAATAGTCAGAGCAGGGGCTAAGGTTGGGAGAATGGGGGAGAATGGGGAATGGGGTGAACTTTTCAGATACACACTGGAAGACCTGTGAAATACTTGAAGTCATTGTAATCTTGTAACAAACTGAATGAAGTTATATATCCTTGAATCAATCAACTAGTCAATAAGCATTTGTTAAGCATCAACTTATGTGCTAAGCATTGTGCTAAGCCCTGAGAAGATAAAATTAAAATTGAAACAGTCCTGCCCTCAAGGAGCTTACCTTCTAGAAAGCAAGACAACAGATGCATATATAATAGATGGCAAATATAAGACTAGCAGTTGTGTGGGGCAGATAGTATTGTGCTAATGATGATCAAATTAAATATTTGTAAAAGCACTTTCTACTGCACTTGGAACAATTTGTTTCAAAAGGAGTATATGCTTATTTCCCCCCCCCCCCCATCTCCATCCCTGCCAGGGAATTAGCAGTGATTTACCTATCCTCTTTTTCATTCCTCTGCTACAGTTACTGGGGAAGTCAAAAGAGGTCATAGGACCAAGAAACATTTTGGAAAAACATTGTTTCATAGATGACCATGGCCAAAAATTTCATCACCAAGTGGCCAGCCTACAGATGACAAACTTCTCTTTACTTAGTTGTGCTGGTCCTTAGAAAGCAGTTATGATTTGTCTTTAGGACTGTCCTCAAAGCCTTTCTAGCATGTGCTTCCTTGGCACTGCCTTCAAGATACCATAATGAGACACATACATGGAAAGTTATATAATGTTAAGAGGTTGTTGTTGTTAAATTGGAGTCTGTGAGGAAAAAGTGAGGAAAGATTTCATGTGAGTTCCATTTTCCAGCCTTGATGTGGGCAGCACCACTCTTTCCCAGTTCCTCCCTTCAGGGGTCACTTTCTCTCTTCAGTACTTCTTGACTCCAACCCCTAGGGGAATGTTTTTTCTTTCAAATTTTTCCAGGAAAGACAATTGATAGAAGAGATGTTTGAGGCTCCTTACATGACAAAACCAGGTCTGAGATGCCTCACCCTTCCCCTCCACCAGAAACTGCCAACTTAATGTAATCTAGAACTGGCCTGGATCCATCTTCTCTTTCTCTGCTTTTAGGAAGCTATGAAAACATGAATTAATCTTTCTTCTTTTACAACTTTGAGTCCCTATTCTGGGATAGTCCCAGCAGTTATAAAAATCTATCCTTTTGTCTCCTGGACACTTTGACCACCTGTTATCTCTCTGCCAGAATTGAACAGGGACACAGGCACATCAGTAATTCATTGGTTAACCACTTTATCCCAGGGAAACTGCAAAAGGAAAAAAGCAAAACAAATTCTTTAGAAACATGGATTGGGAAACAGGCTCAGTTCCCTCCTTGGAGAGAATATGAATGAGGCAAATGGTAGGAAAGTACTAATTCGCTGTTATGTTCTTGGGAGTTTGAATTGCTTTAAACTCTTTCTACCTTTTCCATAGTATTTCTACACAGTTTTCTATAATATCT
The DNA here is from genome assembly GCF_037893015.1 of Macrotis lagotis. Taxonomy (NCBI): domain Eukaryota; kingdom Metazoa; phylum Chordata; class Mammalia; order Peramelemorphia; family Peramelidae; genus Macrotis; species Macrotis lagotis. The sequence goes on from NC_133659.1 coordinate 184,743,424, forward strand.
TTTCTCCAGTTGTTTTCTCTGCTAACCTATATGGTTCATTTCTCTAAGAAGTTATAGCATGTGCAGGGACCACACCACCATGTGGTACAGGGACCAACCTAGGTTCAGAGTAACTGACAGATTTCAAACCTGTCGGTGGGTTAGGGGGATGTCTTCCCCAAGCATGTGAAGACTTCCCACAGGTAGAATGTATAGATAAGAACTATTTGTTCCAATAGCCATGAAGGTGACTGAAGTAAACTCTGAAGAGCATGTGGAATTTGATCAGACATCTAAGACTCTAACATCCAAAAAACCTAGGTCACCTACTATTGCTTTGACTTTTGTCCTACCACTGGACTTAGATGACTTTGGAAGAGAAAGGCTGAGGACTTTTTGCAACTCTGCCTCACTTAAATTCAATTCATGCAGTCAAGACATCACCTGTGATGTCATTGGCCCTCTAAAAAATGAATATAAATAGCAAGAACAGGATACTCCAACTCTCATCAGCACCTAGTCTGATAAGGTTTCTCCATTTGAATGGCCTGTTTGCCTCTTGGTCCCATCCTTGCTTCAGTGTTCTTATTTTGGATTTCACCATTCTTACAAGATGACTTCTCTTCCCTCCCATAGGATAACATAGAGGTTAATCTCTTAAACACTGCTTTACAGCTCTCCAGGAGCTGTAAATATGGGGGAATTCCCTACCTGCCAGTGGATAGTGGGTTTCTTGCATCCATTTCATACCAAGTTCACTAATGAGAGGTACCAGGAAAGTTATCCTACAAAAAGGTGGTTCCTGCAAAAATGTGGTTCTTGAAATGAGTATTGAAGGAAAAAGAAACCAGGGATTCCAGGAGGTAGAATGTTCCAATCAAGCAAGACAACCAAAGCAGTATACTCTACAGCATAATGTAGAGTATGAGGAGGAGAGTAATAAGACTAGAAAGAAAGGTAGGTGCCATATTGTAATGAGCTTTGAATGCCAAATAGAGGGGTTTACATTTTACCTTAGAAAGAACAGGAAAACCATTGGAGTTTGTTGAGTCAAGAAGTGACATGGTAAGACCTTCCCTTTAGAAAATTCATGGGGGGTGGGTTGTGGGGAGAATATATTGGAATGGAGAAGAGACTGGAGGCAGGAAGTCTCTATAGAAGACTATTTGTAATTGTCCAGGTGTCAAGTGATGAGGGTGATGCCTATGTAAAGGAAGAGATGGGTACATAATGGAGAAGTGCTGAGGAGACAAAAGTGATAAGATTTGGAAACTGATTCTATTTGTGGAGCAAAAAGGGAGGAATTCAGGATGATACTGAAGTTGTAACCAGGGTAACCAGAATGATGGTGGGAAGTTCAGAAGAGGGATGGGATTTTTGGAAGAATAATGAGTTTGGAAAAGTAACGTTTCAATTGTGTTGAGTTTGAGATGTCAATGGAATATTCAGTTTGAAGTGATGAAGTGTGATTGGAGCTAAGGAAAGAGACCAAGGCTGTATGTATATAGATAGATGTCATATGCATAGATAACTGAATTGAATTCAGGAGAGCTATGGAATTCTTTTCTGCCAGCTGCTACTCTACAAAAAGGAGACATGAGATTTTATCATAAATGCAAGAATAATAATGTGTTCAGCAGCTTTCAGCTTATCCTTCAAATATTTATATTCCTACCAATATTACCTGTGTGACCTTGGGCAAACAACAACTTCTCTATTTCTCATTTCCCTCATTTGTAAAATGGCAAAAATTAGAAATGGGGGAAGAAGAGAGAAATTCCAGCTCTAATTTTATGATTTTTATTGTCAGCCAGGAAATCACAGATCCTTGAATGTACCTACTACAATAAATAGAATAGGTTCTTTGGAAAGCTATGGCCCTCCCCTCTCAAACTTGAGAAGTGAGTGGTGTTCCATGTTTTTATTGAAAAGGAGTTCTAAAAGTTTAAGACTTGGTGTTTGTTCTGACTTTTCCCAGATGGTTTTAGAAGCTGAATTGTGTGCCAGTTATTGGTGGGGGGGATATTCCCTGATAAGGAGTATTCTGCTACTAATACTGGTTGACATCTTCTCTGCAATATATTCTCTTAGACCAGGAGATCTTAATTCAATTTTTAGCATTAGAGAACCCTGAGGCAATCTGGTGGAGCCTTTGGACCTCTTCTCAGAAAAATGTTTCTATATGTAAAAAGTAAAATACATAGGATTACAAAAGAAGCCCATTATATTAAAGTAGTTATCAAACTTTTTAAAAAATAAGTTTACACTCAGGTCCTCCTGATTCCAAGGCCAGTACTCTATCCACTGCGCCACCTAGTGTGACCTTGGGCAAATCACTCTTAACTCCATTGCTTTAAATAAATTTTAAAAAGTTTACAGTTCCCAGGTTAAGAACACTTGTAGAAAGTTGCCAAGGTCACATAGCAATTATGTGGAATTTGAACTCAGAACTTCCTATCTTTTAGTTCAGTTCTTTAACAACTACTCTTTGTATAAGTTGTATTGTTGTTGAGTTGTCTTTCAATTATATCTGATTCTTTGTGATCCCTTTTGGTAGTGCCATTTCCTTCTCCAGCTCATTTTACAGATGAGGAAACTGAGGTAAACAGTTGAGTGAGCTTCCCAGGATCACACAGATAGCAAGTAGCTGAGTCTAGATTTGAATTCAGAAAAAGGAATCTTCCAATTCTGATATTCTGTGTCCCAGGTGTGTAGACTGGAAATTTTTAATTAGAAATTTATTTTATGGCATATCTCCTGGGAATGTTTTGTTTCCTCAGTGATCAATGAAACTTTCATCAAGCACTAGTCACTGTGCTAAGGGTTGGGATTACAAAGACAAAAGGTCATGGTATGGATGTGATCTTGCTATGTCTAAAGAGCCATGTTTTGAGCATTGAAATTTGAAGTGACTAGTCCAGGATCACACATGTAGTATGTGCACATCAGAGGTAGGATTTCAATCCTGCCTTTATAAATGCCAAGGCTATCTCCCTGTTTATCAGGTCAATGTATAGTACCTAATCTTGAAGTTTTAAAAGTTATTTGCTCTACGTTCTGCAGATGGGTAATGGGAGTAACATGTATATACCCAAATATCCTCATCTGTAAAATAAGGGAATGGAACTCCAGGACCTACCAGGTTCCTTCTAGTTCTAAATCTTGGTGGTGAATGCTATTGGTATTTTAATGCTAATTTTACAGGTGAGAAAATTGAGGTTAAAAAACTGGGAATTTTGATGAGGTATGAAGCATAGTTTATCCTTAAATCCTGAATCTTAGCCTGATTCCATGACAATATCATAAATTTAGGTGTTTGTACCCTCTTCCCCTCTCTACCTTCTGGAGATGATGGGGTCCCTCTGCTTTAGAGGTACTTCTAAACAAGTGCATACAAGTGAACCTGGAAACTTCTTATAATGACTTTAGACTGTAAACTATTTGCTGGTAGAGACTGTAGCTTTAATACCTCTACAATATTAACATTTCATAGCACAGAGCTTGAGGCATAAGGGCCCATTAAATGTCTAAATGAAATTTTATGGATTACTAAGTTTATTTCTAGTTATCATGGGACAAATATCATGGATTTAGGACTGGAAAGGACTTCCATTGTCATCATATTCATCCCCATCTTATTACAGACAAGGAAACTTAGGCTTCACAGACAGGGTCACAGGGACACTATAAGGTATTAAGTGTCAGAGCTGGTCTTCAGATATAGTTCTTCAAAGTCCAGAGTTTTTCTACATGTCTTCTCCCATGGACAGTTCCATTTTATCCCATTTATATCTTACTTATACATAGTTTGCAAGCTCTTCCCCACCTCAGTTAGATTGTGACCCACCTTGAGAACAGGCACTGATTTTTTTTTGCCTCTTTTTATATATCCTTAACACTTATCTGTCTGACTGTTAAGTAGTCACTTAATGGTAATGGACCGACTATACCTAATTTATGTTAAGTGACTTAGTTTTTACTATTAGTATTATTATACTAATCTCTGTTCATGAATTCTCAAGCTTAGTCATATTCATCTTTTCTAGGGTTCAGGTAGCCTGGTTGTTTGCGATCTTAAAAAAAAAGGAGGGAATGCTGAGTCATTGCAGCTTTTGTGAGATAGTTTTTCCAGTCTCTGGAGATGATGGGTGGTGCAGTAGACTGGGAATCATAAAGACCTGGGCTCAAATCTGGCCTCAGCTACTTTTTGGCTGACTGACCCTGGCCAAGCCCCTTACTCTCTGCCTGCCTCAGTTTCTTCTGCTCTACCAGATTTGAGGATAGAGTTATATATTGTAAAGCATTAAAGCACTCTGATAGCAGTAATCATATTTTCTTCCCTGTTCTGACATTATGGCTTCTTCCTTTGCAGAATGAGGAGCAACAGGAAATGGTCTCCTCGGCAGCCTTCATAGACCAGCATTATGGCCATTTGGTGGATGCAGTTTTGATAAACGAGGATCTCCAGAGTACTTACAATGAACTCAAAGTAATCTTAGAGAGGTTGAACAAAGACTCTTACTGGGTCCCAATCACCTGGGTCAGGTAATTCCGTCTGGCACCTGTCTGTCATCATCAATGCTTTGTATAGAAGAAATTTATAAGTGGGAAGTAATTTTTTTTAATTCAAACCTGGTCTCCTCTGGATCCAGGAAATCACTGGAAATGAAGGTGTTCTAAGAACAACACATTTTGGTCATGAAAATATCAAAGAAGAAAGTTGATCCTAATGCCTTGTACCAAAGTTCAATAGCTGTCTGTGCTCAAGTGTCAGAGACCTAATTAAGTTGGAGACCTTAATTAAACTAAGTTTGCCATGAGATCTTGAAAATAAGGTCACCTTTCATTTATTCAGCACTATCAGGAAAGGAGGTGTTTCTCATGATTGAATTTTCCACATAATTAAAGAGGCATCCCTCTTGCTCTTTCAACAACAAAAACTATCAGAATCATTTTGAATGGATGTCTTAATAAAAGGTATCATACATTTCCCTATCCTACTAAACCATATAGAGAAATAGCATGAAGTAGTATATAGAGAGCCAGCCTTCAGGGAAGAAAGACCTGGGTTGATACCTTCTGATATATGGTTATGTGACTTTAGGCAAGGATTTTCTAAGATTTTAAATTGTAGAAAAGTGAAAGACCTGAATTAGACGACCTGCATTCACCTGGGAATTCCCTTTACCAAGGAAATGTCAAGGCCAGGAAAAGTCTGCAGGAAAAAAAATGCCTGGCCATGAGTGTGGTTTATGCCCCTTTCTTTTCTCATGGGCTCTTTGCCCTATCCTAATTGGTCTTGGTCAACCATGATTTTTGAAATAGTTTCTGCTTTCTCCTTCACTCTTCAAAGTTGGCAGTCATGTCTAAAGTACAAATAAGAGTCGAAATGACTCTACTTCAGTCATCATGATCCAGTGGAATGTTGAATTTAAAAGAGGGATTCAGTTGCAGATCCCATATCTGTCACTAGAATTTTGAGACTGGGGGTGAGAGACTAGATGACTTTCAGCATCCCTTTTGACTCAGAAATATGATCCTACATAAAACATGTGAGCTAATCTTGAGTATATAGACTTTGTGAACTTTTTGACTTCTTAAAAAAGCATTTTCCCTCTTCTGAGTTCTTGACTATGAATCCATAAAACTCTGACTGCCAAAAGATAAATGAGATATTCTCAGCAATACTAAGATGAAAAAAAGGGTTGAAACCAATAAAAGTTAACATTTTTGACCCTTTTACTTATAAGAACCCATGTCGGCAAGGAAAATGAACCGGAGAGGAAAAGGTAATTATTCTAATTTAGCCCCTTTAACTTCTCCTTCTGCTTCTCATTACCTGTGTTATGCTCTTCTCTGCACAAGCTGCTGTATTAGAACCAAAACCTCTCATTTCAGCCAGGCTCACCCAGTTCTATCACTCAGTTTAGATGTAACCTGGATGTAACAGTGGCCTGACTTGTGCATCTATCTCTTTGGACTAGGTTTTACTGTCCCATTTGCTCTCTCTCCAATATGCTTAACAGGAGTACCTTAGACAATTTTTCAGGAAAGAAGAGATTTTCTGAAGTTTCTATCCATGTGATGAGAAGAAAATGCTGCATTGGATTTCTAGTTCTTATATTCTATTGCTATCATGGTGGTGATTCTGATATATATACATATGATCCTTAAAGTTATTATTGGTCTGCCTTTTTAGAAAAAATTTTAATGTCATTTTCTGATTGTTTTTGTCAGAGTGCCATCTATATAGGTCTCATTCTAAAACAGTTGTAACTGGTTTATTTTTTTATTTTATTTTTACCCACAAGTAATTTTCTACTATAGTTTCAATTTTTAAAATGTTTTATTGATGTTTTTGTCAAAGTGCCATCACTTCCCAATACCCTTTCACCCAGCTGACAGAACCTTCTTTTATAATAGACATGGAATTTATCAAAACAACCAAGACACTGATCAGCTTCGGCAGGGTATGCCTCTTTCTGCACCTGTAGGCTAACATCAACCTCTCTAAAAGAGGGACAAACAGGTGTGTTTCACCACCAGTCCTCTCCAGTAAGGACTGATTTCTGCATTGATCTGAATTTTGATGTCTTGAAAGTGTGTTTTGTGTTGTTTATATATGTGTGTGGTTTTCTTGGTTCTCCAACCCCATTCTCTTTCTCTTTACACAATGATTAAATTAATTAACCTTTGTTTTTGCAGATGTTCATTAATACTCATGGACAATGTATTATAATGTAGTGTCTTTGTTTTGCTGCCTGTAAAATGTAAGGTTCCCCTCCCCCCTAGCATTTTATAAAAAAAAAAAACCAAAAAACAAAAACTCTAAAATAGCATAGTCTCTTTTTTGAGCTTGGTTATTTTTTACAAAATATTTATTTAAATGATTTATTGTGTACTTTTAAAAAGGAAAAATAGAAATACATTTACAACTCTTTATACCTAATAAATTTCTACATAAAATATGACCATACCCATTTATTAGGTTCTCCCTCTTTATTCTCTTTTTTGCTTATTCTTTCTCTGTATGACTATTTTTCTTTTCTTGTATTCAAGTATATATATACTATTCTTTGCTACTATTTCCTTGGCTTTGTGTTCATATTATATGTTCCTCATAACTGCTAATTTTTCATGGCAGTATTGTATTCAATTACATACCATTCATATTATTCAAATACATACAATTTTATCTTGCCATTCACAGCAGTTGGTTGGACTTTTAGGTTGTTCCTAGGTCTTTACAATTACAAATAAAATAGCTTGATTTTTAAAAAGTCTTCTTGGTAACAGTCTGAATGTTATTAATTATGTAAATTAGAAAACACTAGAAGAAAATACTTCTTTAAAAAACACAGGAGAGTATTGATGTGAAGATAGAACACCCTAAAATCATGCTTCACTTGGAAAACAGACTAGAGACTTAACTAGGAAATGTATTTAAATTCTGGGCTCCTCCAAGTGAACTTTGGGCAACTGCCCCACACTCAAGCTTACTGATACCTCAGATTCACTCTTACATTTATCTATTTTACTTCTTTGAAAAATTGTTAAGAGGTACTGAATTCAATGTTTGTTGAATTGACTTGAACTTGGAGAGCTCTCTGTGTGGGGCAGAAGTGAGGTATCTATGAAATGTTGATTATAACTTAATAGATCCCGAAGAAATCAACTCTGCCAAATGAAAATGTCTTTTAACTTTTTTTTCTCACGAGAAAACAGTGGGTAGGGAGAGGATTGGATTTGGAATCAAGAGGCTTTGGGATCAAATCAGGGTTCTGCTAACTTGGGTGACCTTGGGCAAATAAGCTTAATCTCTTTGGGTCTCAGTTTTCTTAATCTGTCAAAGGGGACAGATAGTTGGACTTGATGACTCTCCAAGGTCCCCACTAGCTCAATCTAGGATCCTAGGAGGAGAGCAACAGAGAAAAGGCTTCCACCCAGGGAAGCAGCCTAGTGTAATGAGTCTCTGAGCATTAGATGTAGCTAGGTCTGACCCTTTTGGTAGAAACTTGCTAGATATGGTATTACACCAGGTTTCAGCTTCCTCATCTTTAAAGCAGGAATAATAGTAGTCTCTTCATATTGAGAGGATCAAACGAGATAGATATCATAAGTAAAGCACTATGTAAATATTGACTATTTCAGAGATAGGCTAAACTAATTCTGGGTGCTGACTTAAAATTTTCACTGTGAGCATTTACACCTTGGAAATCAGCAAACACTACAAATCAGGGCTTGATTTATTGAGTTTTTTTATTATCTGGACTTCAGAAGGTGATGAAGAAAATGTTAAGAATTTATATTAAAAGTATGTCCTATGCATATTTTTTTTCTTCTCAAGAGCTGATTGTTTAACATTTATCAAACACCCAACTGGCTGTTATACTAAATAGAGGTGGAGAATAAGGACTTGAAAGTATTGATTGAGATTAATAAGAGATTAAGTCACTTGACCATGATATCACAGGAGAAAACTTTTTTAAAAATCAAGCTATTTTATTTGTAATTTTAAAGAACTAGGAACAACCTAAATGTCCAGCTGGTGGTGAATGGCAAGACAAATTTGTATGTATTTGAATAATATGAATGGTATATAATTACCAGGCACACCATTGTGGCTATTATTAATCCTGAGTGGAGATGGAGAATATGAACTTAAAAATGATTGAGATCATTTGCAGCCTTAAAGGTTTTATCCACTCCTTAAAGGTTTTATCCACTCCACCAGAGGTATCAAATAGAAGGCCAACAGCCTATATGGCCCATAACACTGAATCAAATCAGATCAAAATGGAATTGAAAAATATTAAAAATAAATAAAGATACAACAGAAACATAGTTAATGGTTAAAATTTTTTTTAAATCAGGGATTCTTCTGTAATATTGAGTAATCTGTTTCTATTTCCACCTTTTAAATAATAATTATAATTATACTTGGCTGTCAACTCAGGCAATAAGCTCTTGGGGATGGTGTTGGGGTTTACCTTGTTGCTTAGATGCCTCCTTTTTTTTCAAAAGGATTCAAATTAACATAAGAAAATGACTCCAATTAATTATGTCACACTTTACTATATTCAAGTGGTCATGGATCATGCTTCATCTCTAGCATGCTAGAATACATACATATTTAAAGATATTAGTTTCATATCTAATTTTTGCAATTACCAGCTTGGCCTGGTCACAGCCTTGAGGGCATGAGCAGGCAATCACATATACACCCAGAGATATCTTTTAATAATTATGGGACTTTTTAAGAATAAGTACATTCTCAAAAGATATAGATCAGAATCAATGAACTATAGAAAATTATTTCTGTACCACATAGGAGTCAATGACATTCAAAAGACAGCAAATAATTTGTATACCCTATAAATAAATATGGGGATGTCAAACCATTCCTTCTAAAAGTCACATTTGCTGACCTATATAGTCAGCAGTAAAATCTATGCACTGTAGTCTCAATTTGCTTTGATACATTTTCATCATAGTTAATGGAGTATTTTACTGTTGCTGCAGGCAGATGTGAGCAGACATCCTTGCTCTGTGTATTGCGATTCTAAAAAAGAAGTTCTTTTTCCAGTTTTGTATAGCGACGGAATTTTTAAAAATGACATCTGTTCCACATGTCTTTTTTAACTTTGATTTTGTTACATGATTTTTTGGGGGGAGGGGTGGAGAAATTAACTTGTAGCTTGATGATCACCTTTTTCTTTTTGTTTTTGGTCTATGTCTAAAAGGGTGATATGGTCTGAGTGTGAAATGTTCTTTGTTTAAAAAAAATAAAAACATGCTTGCAACTTTTTTTTTTTCTGGTGGCAGGTTCCATTTCTGTCTCTAGATTCAGATGAGGAATATAATGTAACTTACTTATTTCATGTGCCAAGTTTTATTGTAGCTTCCTAAGATCCAGTCATTCAGCCATTAAGAATTCCATGTTAATCCAAGTTGACTTGAAATCACCGAGTCTTTTCTGGGTTTTCCCCCCCCAAGTTGACTTTTCTTTTAATTAATAAAAGGGAAAAAAGGTTGGGGGAGGGGAGAACATCAATTACATTGAATAACAATTATTTATAACATAGCAGCCATGAAATAAAGACCACCTGTGTTTACAGCCCACCTCTAACACTTATGGATGACCATAGGACAATCACTTATCTTCTCTGAGTCTCAGTTTCCTTTTTTGTAGAACTTACATTTCCCAGAGTGTTTGTAACTCTTGAATGATATAATTCTCAAATCTCCCTCTCCCTCTCCCTCTCCCCCTCCCTCCCTCTCTCTTTCTCTCTCTCTCTCTCTTTCTCTCTCTCATTATCTAAATTAATATTCCTAACTAGAGTATGATATTATAAAACACTATATAAATCTTAAAGCACTAGGTATTATTGGTTTCTTTCTTTTTACCCAATATCTAATAACTGCTAATATTGAAAGAGCATAGTCTTGGAGACAGAGTCTGGGTTCAAATTCCACTTTTCCATGTGATTTTTATGTCAACCTAATCCCCCTTGTGCCTCACTTTCCAAAACTGTAAAATGAAGAATAGATTGAATTAGATGGCATCTAGTCCATAGAACCCAACAACAACAATAATGGGCAGTCCTAGAGACCTCATGTTCATATATAAGTTCAGCATAATTGAAAAAAAAACAGTGGAAATTTGGATAACAGGAACCCATTCATGTCTCCTCTTTCCAGATCCCCCACCCCCCCGGGCCAAAGAACATACTTGATCTTATATGTCTGCTCTCTGTAGTCTCCATTCTTCATGGAGTTCAATATTAATGAATGGATCTTAAAGTTTAAAAACTATGACTTTTTAAAGTTAACAGAGAGGGGTGGCTAGGTGGCACAGTGGATAGAGCACTGGCCTTGGAGTCAGGAGTACCTGAGTTCAAATCCGGCCTCAGACACTTAATAATTTCCTAGCTGTGTGGCCTTGGGCAAGCCACTTAACCCCATTTGCCTTGCAAATAAATAAATAAATAAAGTTAACAGAGAAGGGGCAGGGACGTACCTAGTCCTTTTTGTAGAGAAGATACCTTGTGGTATTTCTTATGTAACGTCTAGAATTCTTGAAAGAAAAAGCAGAAATATTTTTGTCAGTTATCTTACATTTGCAGTATGATTTGATTCTGGAATTTGAACACACTATGGGTTAAGGTTTCCCTGGCTTCCTTCAAGTTACAAGTGAAATCCCAGCTTCTAGAGAGAGCCTTTCCCAATCCCTTTTAATTCTATCATCTTCCCTTTGTTGAATATTTCTTACTTATTCTTTGATAACATGTTTATATAAAACTGTTTGAACAATGTATCTTCCCCCCCAACCCCAACCCCTAATTAGACCATGAACTCTTCTAGAGCAAGGATTGTCTTTTATTTATCTTTTACACCTTGGACTTATCATGATGCCTGCCACACTGGAATTACAAAATTGCTTTTTAAAAATACCTTCTGGTGTTTTCCATGAATCATAGTGTCATGGCATCAATAATTATGCTATGACAATAAGATGTACCAAGACGTCACAGGGTTCTATTTTGCAAATTGTAAAGCACTTTATTAAGGGACAAAATTTGTAATTGTGCTATTAAGCAACAGGAAAAAACATTAACCAATGAAGCTTGGAGCTACATTCATTTCTTCTGTTTGTTCTCACTTTCTCAAACCCACATTTTCTGTTCTATTTTGATAAGTTAGAAGCATCAAGGTAGGTGGTAAAGGAAGCTTCTGTTACTTGGAACTATCTGAAGACATCTCAGAAAGTCCTTTTTTTTTTACCTCCTTCCTCTTTAGTGAACTTTTATTTTCACTGACTGTTAAGGTCAGCTACATGGGAATCCTATTGAAAGTTCTCCTCACTTGGAACTTGAAGAAATATGTATGTCTAAAGAAAATAAAATACATATAACCCCATCCCCACATGCCTGCCAATCTATCTCTGATGCTCTTCGGTCATAGTGAGGTTTACGGTCTCCAAGTCTCCGAAGAATTCCTTGATTCTCTACAGTAATTCTCACCAATTCCCTGTTGCGAGTTTCCCTGTTTAAGCTGGAAAAGAGAAAAAATCCATGAAACACCAAGGCTAGAGAAAAGCAAAAATAGCAAAAACAAAATTCTTATTGGGTTGGGCTGAATGAAAAATCAGAAGTGAAGGAGTGTGAAATTTCTGGGTGGGCTGACCTTGACAGACTTCACCTGCCATTTCTTGTGACCTCTGCATATTTGTTAGATTAGAACAATTACAGGGAACTGGCCATGATGCCCTACATTTAGATGCTAGGGAAATCATCTTGGAAAACAACAAATCATCATCTGAAAACTTTGATTGTACTGACTTAGGGAGGCAATGGGATATAGTGGAAGGAGTTCTGGGGTGGTGGAGTTAGAATAAATATAGATTTGGAAGTAGAAGGGAAAAGTTCAACCTCCCCTCCCCCTTTTTTATAGGTGAGGAAACCAAGGTACAAATTGAGTGATTTGACCAGGATCACAAAGTTAAGGGTACCTTAATGAAAACCTGAGCTGTCCAATTCTCTACCATGCTCAATGAAATAGTTACACTTCTGGTTTGTATGGGGTCTATGAGAGAAAATAAAAGGGCACCATTCCTTTGGCTGCTCTGGTCAGTTGGCTGAGTTTACAATGCACCTATGATAACACGATATGATTTTAGGCAAGTTACAGTCTCTCTGAGTCTCAGTTTCCCGATCAGCAAAATGAGGGTTCTAAGGTCCCTTCCAGTCCTAGATCCATATCCTATGAATCCCCTAATTCCAATGGAAGAAACATTACCTACCTGTGCACAAAGCCCTTTGCTAGTTGGTAGGGGGAAAAGAAACTGTCCTATTTCTGTCCTTGAGGGGTTTATAATCCAGAGGGAGTAAGATGACTATACAAACAAGAGCCCAAAGAGCTATCTTGCTGTTCTGTCTTTGTGCATCTTGTCCCCATCTTCAACACTGCCTCTAGTTTCCTTCAAAGCTCAACTCAAACAACACAATCCTACACAAGATGTTTCCTGATTCCCTCCCTACTTCTACTCCCTTTCCTCAAAATTACCTTGACTTTTAAAAAATACATACATTTTTGTCCATATTGTATCTGTACACATTATATACATGTCTCTTTCAATAGAATATAATTTCCTTGGGGCAGGGACTTTTCATTTATATCGGTTTGACACATAGGAGCAGACACCAGACACCAGGCAAAATATGATAATGAAACTAAGGAAAATTTGAGGAAGGAGAGATTTGTTTCTGCTTTGAGTAGAATGGGGTTGGGGATCAGGGAAGGTTTTCTTGGCACCTGAGGTTGGGGGAGATGGTGGGAAGTACCCTATCAGTCAGAAGTAGAGGTAAAATGAGGGGGTTGGACAAGATGGCCTTTTCACTCTAGGTCAGTGCTCCTATCATATCTCAGCTCCCTTCTGTGGGATTAGACTGCCCACCCTGGAGTCAGGAAGACCGGAGTTCAAATCTGACCTCAGACACTTACTAGCTGTGACTGCCCAGGGCAAATCATTTAACCCTGCTTGCCTCAGTTTCCTCATTTGTGAAATGAAGGCAGTGGTCTGTCCCTCCAGTTCTGAATCATAGAACTGAGTTCTATTCTAACAGGGAAAGATGTGAAGAAAGGGAATTCCAAACATAGGAATTTGCCTACCAATATGGACAGAGGAGTGTGGAGGTAAAATCAAGGTCTCCTGTGCTAATACAGGCTTAATATCAACAGGCTCTCTGAAAATGTACATAATACATTTTTAAAATTAAAATCTGTATTATTAGTGTTTTTCTCCATCACTTTCTTAAGATAATCAAATACGACAATAAATTAAGCCCTGATTAGTAATGTTTGCCTAATTCTAAGGAGTAAATGCTCACCACCTAAATTTAACAGTCAGTTCTGGCACTAGTTCAGCTAGCACATGACTATTAAAATGAAATAGGAAGCCTCTCTCCTAAGCAGCAAAGGATCTTAGTTAGATTTTTGCATGAGGAAATTTGTTTTGGTAGTTGTGTGCTAGTGAAGATATTGGAAGCAGGATACTGAGAGCTAATAGTCTTTCAGAGATGAGATTCATGATAGTAGTGTTGGGAGGAAAAGTGAGAATAATACCTCTTGGAAAAATATTCATTCCAGCAATCCACCTTGGCTGGACCACGCTGGGCATCGGCAATTTTTTGACACAGTTGTTTGTTTTCATATTCGATTTTATTATTTCTTTTTTGTTCACCCTGGTAATAAAAATGTCACCATGATGGGTATGTCGTTTCCATGTCCAAGAGCTGAACTACATTTAGGAGAGATACATTTATTTATTTATTCCTATACCAACAGTGGGAATTTGAGAGAAAGGTTCCTCTCAATTGACAGAGAAAGGAACAGGGTTGGTTGAGGGGGAAATGAGAGCTGGGTAACATGGAGCTTTTAGAAGAGGAAGAATTTCAGATAAGGACTACAAAAATGCTTTGGGGGTTTGGACAACCAGGTCTGGGTAACTGGTTCTCTTTAAGAGTTTATATCTATTTCAAAGTTAATACAGAAGAGATTCTGGGAGTAGTCAAATCACCTACCTGTAATTTACTTAGTTTTAAAATATGATGTGTTTGTGCCAGTGGAGGTTTTGTATCAACTGTAGGCTTCGCTAGAAAAAGATAAATGAATTTGTTATATCATGATTAAATTAGTTACCCTGCATATATATATATGTATATATATATATATATATATATATATGCCTTTCAGATTTAGGAAAAGTTTATAGTTTGAGCCAAGATTATTTATATATATGCATATATATTATTCATATATAATTATATTAATGTATTGATTCTAATGGATTAATTATATTATGAATTATTTTTAAAAAATTAAATATTTTTGGATTTCTCCCAATTATAACAATTTAAAAAATTTGTGTTTTTTTTTTAAGTTTTGAGTTGTAATATTATCCCTCCCTCCTCCCTAGCTCCCAAATGGTAAGCAATCAGATATAGGCTATACATCAATCATGTGAAACATTTCCATATTAGTTATTTTGTACAATAAGATTCAAACATATCAATTATATTAAGAAGGTCAAAAGATTTAGTTAGGTTTGATTTCCCAAAGCAACATTGCTTAAGATTGCCTATGCTGTAACAAAAAATGCTAGATCTATAAAAAGGAACCCTCCCACAGATGAAAAATCTCTTTGGTATTTGTAAAACTGACTTTTTACACTTCTACCCCACACAAATCTAGAAATAAAGGCACTGATATCTTATTTTCTCTCTTACTTCCCCCTTCATTGAGAGCCTCAGGCCCCATCATCATTATGAACTCAGGAGTGGACATGGTAAGGCATTTTTAGGCCTTCATTGTCCCTTGACCAAATCTAGGATGGCTTGTCTAATGCCTTGTTTTTGTTTTTTTAAATAAAATAATTTTTTAAAATTATGAATTTAGCAATCATCAACAGATATTTTAGTACACAAATAGGAACACAAATTAATTCTATGTGAAATTATGAACTTTACTAGTTTTTTTTTAAAGCAGAGATTAAATTGAACACAATAATAAAATTTCTCCATATTCTCTTCTGAACTTTGCTTTCTAGTGTATGTTTTTAATGGAGTTTTTGCATCTCTATCATTCCCCATTCACCGTTGTGTTCTCTTCTTTCCTTTCTCCTTCCCTCAAGTCCTTCCTTTTGAAGAGAAAGAATTCCATGAAAATAAAATCAATTTATAAACCAAGTCTGAGAAACCCTATAGCATTCTGAAATCAAGAACTGTTTTATGTTTTAAACATCACCAAGTTGACCACACCTTCGGATTCATGAATACCTACCAACACCCTCAGACCCACCTACTTCCACTCTGTTCTTGTGAGACACGTGGTGGCCAATATCCAGTTTCTTCTTAAAGTTTGTGCTTTGTCTGTGATTAGAAACAATTGCAGGATATGCTAAGTATTCTAAGGAGCTATTCATTTTCTGCTCTCAGTTCAGAAATGAGGCTCCTACATATTAACTCTGAGGTCTACTTTGCTTTACCCATTAATGACTGTCATAGTCAACCTGTTATGACATCAGTGAAAAGCCCAGTCAAGTTGCTAAGAAAAAGGATTGCAAAACCCACAGAGCATGTTTGTGTTGGCTTGGGGTCGTAGCATCCCATAGTCTACTTCTCTGAACTAAGGTTTCCTGGCTTGTGAAATGGGGATGATCACAATTATTCTCTTGATGCCTATTTCACAGGTAAGTAGTGAATGTTAAATTTTTCTGTAAAGTTCCCTGCAGACCAATGTGCACCATCATAATAATGAATAGTGACCTGTTCTTGTTTACTGTTGATATTATAAAGTTATATTTGCTCATGTAGGGTCCACATGGTCTCAGATTTAGATGGGAAGAGGGAAGGAAAGAAAAATAATTTCCTTTGTGATTAAGAAGGGGATGGGGTTTAAGAAACCAAATTTTCCCTAGTGTTTTCATTTTCCTTAGAATTCAAGGAATAGGAAAAGTTCAGATTGAGAAAATTGAATAATAGTTTAGTTTAATAGCTGTTCATTCATTTTGGCTGGGTGATATACAGGGGAGACCACAGTAAAAGTAGAAAAAGCCAAATTGGGATCATGAAAAGGGGATGCCTGCACACTGGTATATTAAAATTAATTCTCTCTCTCTCTCTCTCTCTCTCTCTCTCTCTCTCTCTCTCTCTCTCTCTCTCCCTCTCTCTGTCTGTCTGTCTTTAGCTATTTGTATCTATCTGTATATCTGTCTGTCTGTTTCTATCTATCTAGCCATCTATCCATCTATCTATCTTATCTATCATCTGGCTTCAGACATTTACTAGTTGTGTGACAAGTAACTTCACCTCTTATTTAACAGTTTCCTCATTAGTAACATAGGGAAATAAGGCCATACCTCCCAAAGTGGTTGTGAGGATCAAATGAGATTTATAAATATCCTTATTGAAGTCCCTGGAATATAAAAGATGTTATATAAATGCTAAATATTATGATTATCATTATTATCTGCTCTGTCATTTTTATAGGTAGTCAATAGTCTTGGGGTATAGACTAGAGACTACCTACCTTTCAGCCCCCCATGTGGCCTGGGTACAAGTGACTGAACCTCTATTCTCCTCCCCTTAAAATGAATAGGGTGGGGGAGGAGGGAGGGGTGGAGGTATCTAAGGTAGTACTACCAGCCAAGTTGTGTTTAAAGAGTCTATTTATTCCTTGAGCTAAATTTGAGGTCCTACAAGGTACCATATTTCTTAATAGTCCCGTTTCTGAAAATGGTTTTAGGCAGATTAGAGTAGAAATTCTTGTGTGAAATGGAGAGCTTTAAAAGATTTTCTTAAATGGTCCTATTCATGAGCTCTTAAGTTCCTTTCTAGCCCTGGATCCCATGATCCTGTGATCTCTTAATGTCTCTTCCGATCTAAGGATCTAATTCTTTTTAGATATTCAGGTAATATTAAATGACTGACTCCAGTTACACTTCAGAGACTAATGTTCTCTGTGGATGTAGTCACCAAGACCAAGGGAGGAGGGAGTACTAATGCCATGTTCCAGGCATATTGTACCAAATTACCAGTGTCCGTTGATTGTCCTATTTAACCTTAAGGGATCCCATCTAAAGATGTGACCCATTAATGTTATTATTTTCTGTTCTGTGCCTTAACCTTGGACTTGCTTGGTCATTTCCCTCTTCTGAGGAGTTTAGTAATTTCTTTTCAGAGTGGACTTAGAATTTCACAGCTATTAGGAACTCTCTTAATGATATGCCTGGTCACTGTCCTTTCTCCAAGAGTTAGCATTTTTTAACTCCACCCATTTCCCTATCATTCACACTCTTCCCCCACCTTTTCTTTTGAACAGGATCACAGATATTGAAAACTCTACCTTCTTCTGTTCATGATCTCCAGTTTATTCATTATAGCTTGTTTGTAGATAACTGGTTACATCTTGTTCTCCTCCATTAGACTTAGAGCATCAAAGACAGGGACTGTCTTTTGTTACTTTTATAATCCCCAGCTTTTAACAAAATGACTGGCACATAATTGGTGTCCAATAAATATTTGACTGACTGACATATGTGATGATCACCATCCTTCTAGGAGTTAGCAATTTATGCTCACCCTACCCCACTTTGGGGCAAAATCACAAATATTAAGAAATCAATAAATACATTGATCCCTCTCCTCAAGGAATGAGTTTTTCTTTTCTTCTTTTTTCTTCCCTTCTTTCTTCCCTCTCCTCTCTCTCTCTCTCTCTCTCTCTCTCTCTCTCTCTCTCTCTCTCTCTCTCTCTCTCTCTCCACAATATCCTCTCTCCAGCAACGAGGTTTTCAGAACTCCACCAGTGACATACATAGTCCACTGTTCTCTCTAGAAGAGTTGACAATTTACCTTTTCACCCCTTTTTTTCCCCACAGGTTTTGGAAATCTACCAATGACATACATAGAACTCTGCCCTTTCTGGGGGAGTTAGTAATTTACCTTTTAGGGATGGGAAGGGCAGATCTCTATTGGGAAATCTATTAAAGCAGATCTGCTTCTGCTTCTTAATTGACCCTCCAAGAGGCCCCCCACCCTTTATTGAGAGCTTATGTAAATTGCTCAGGGTCAAAAGTCAGAGGACAGAACTAGAACTCAGACCTCTTCCAGCCGCTTCGGGAAGCAGGCCCAGACCGCCCCCTCCCCCCCCTGGAATCGATCCACAAAGTCGAAGCCCCAAAGTTCGAGCCTGGGGTCGGGTTGCCTGGTCCGGACCCGCGCCTGCTCGGCCGGGCCACCCTCCGCGCTGGACCGCTCGCAGGCCGCCCGCCAGGCCGCCGGCTGCCCGGTCAGGCACGAGGTAGCGGGGCCCGGGGCGGTGGCTGGCACCCAAGAGGTCCCCGAGCTGGGGCACGCCCAGGAGGCGGGGTCCGGCGGGCCTTGCCTGTGGGGGGCGGGCCCCCAGCTGAGCCACCGCCCCGTTGTGCTGGGCGGGCCAGGGGCGTCCTGCTCCCGGGCCTGGGCTCCCGATCCCGATCCCGCGGCCGATCCGGCCTCCGACGAGGCCATGGAGGAGCCCTACGGGCTGTCCGTGCGGGATCTGAACGAGCTGCTGTCGGAGGGCGGCTGCTACAGCCTGCCGAGCCAGTCCTGCAATGAGGTGATCCCCAGGATCTACGTGGGCAACGCGTAAGTCACGGGCGGGGGCCGGGGGGGGGGGGCCGGGCCCAACAACCCCGCGTCCTAGGGCATTCTTCTCCTCGGTGCCCCCTCCCCCTGTGGAGGGGAGAAGCGCCGCGCTTAGCACGGGATGGTCAAGTGCATCCCCCACCCCATCCCCATAAAGGTCAAGTTCAGTGCCACCCCGGGCCGCAAAAGTCAAGTTTATTGGCGCTCCCCGGGGTGGAAAAGTCAAGCACATTGTCACTCCGGGTCTGAGAAATGAGGGGGGAACTGGGCTGGGCAGGGCAAGGTCAGGGGTAGGGCATGAGCTGGCAGGTGCCTAGCTGCCCCGGAGCTGGGGCAGGTCTATTTTTGGGGGATGCAGGTTGGCATTTTCATGAACAGTTGACCTAGCCAGTCAACCTCTTCGTTAGTCATGTGATCATTGCTGCCAGGATCTGCAGAGAAAGTCACGACATATTTCTGAAATTCCTGCCCCAGCCCCTCTGGGGACTGATGTCATAGACTCAGAATTAGAACTTTGCCTGCCAGGGACTCTAAAAGGGAGCTGACACTCTGGAAGCGCATTTCTGAGCAGCCACTGTGGGCTCCCTGGGCCCGTTCCTTCTGGTCAGGCAGGGGCATGAGCCTCCGCTCTCCACAAAGAGCTTTTGGTTCTCCTTACCCTCCTTAGTACACACAGGAGAGAGACATGGGCTGAAGGGGGGCCCTAAGGTTTAGACTCCCTCTTGGTGATGAAAGGATAGCAGGAGAGGAAAAGAAAGAAACCAAACCTTTTGGAAAGCATACCACTGCTAACTAATATTTACATGGGGCAGCTACCTTTTATGTAATGATCTCATCTGATGAGGTAGGCACTAATCCCCTCCTCCCCCCATTTTAAGATGAGGAATCCGAGGCTAAGAGGGGTTAAGTCACTGAGATCAGACAGCTAGTAAGTATCTAAGTCAAATTTGAACTCGGGTTTTCCTGATTATCTAATCCAATACTAGTCACTGTACCACCTCAATCTGAGGAATCTGGACAGTATAACAAGGATTGAGTATGGGGGTGAGTTGAGGAGAGGGAAGAAGTGGAGGCAAAAGCCCCTGGTAGGAAGCCATTCCACAATGGTATTCAAGTCAGCTTTCAACAAACACATTTAAATAGTTTTTAGTAAATATGTACAAGACACTTCTAAGTATTGGGTTGACATATGTGATGATCACTGTCCTTTGATGTGGTGCAGACCCTCTGATGAGGGAAGACTAGGGTGAGAACAGGGCAAAGGGGAGGCCGGGAAGTGCAGTGAGGAATTTGAGGAGGAAGAGGTCATTTTTCACGTGGGGGTGGGGGGTGGGGAAGGGGATCGGGAAGAATTCTTGAAGTGGGGGGATGTTCTCAAGGAGAAAGGACTCCCAACAGCCAGAGATGGGCATCCAGGTGGGGAGACATATCCTAATCACTGAGGAGAAGAAGGGATGAGAAGGGGTGATGGAGTTCTCAGTACAGTTTGGCAAGAATGTACAATGAATGAAGGGGGGGGTGGGGAGTAGAATGAGGTCAGTCTGGCCAGTTAGATTAGAGGCGTATTATAGAAGGCATGACCTGCCAAGATCAGGAGTCTGTCCTTATTTAGTAGGCAGCATGGAACCACTCAAGTCTGTGACATGATCCTCTTAGATTACTTAAACAGTAGGAAGAATAGACAGCAGGAAGGGAAGACGCTGCTAATAACTTTACAAATACTAACTCATTGGATCCCTACAATGACTCTGGGAGAGAGGGAGGTGATACTAAACTCCCCATTTTATAGTTGAGGAAACCAAGGCAAATTAGAAACATAGTGAGGTTGGATTTGAACTTGAGTCTTCCTGACTCCAGGCTCAGCACTCTCACTCCTGCACCACTTAGCTAACTAGAATTGGGAAGACCATTTAGGGAAGCATGACGGTCTAGGCTAGAGGGATATATAAATCTTGAAATCGGGATATGGGGAGAGAAGTTGGGGGTAAAGTGGGAATTCTTTATGCCAGGCCAGGGGAAGCTAGGTGACATATTGGATAGATAGAGCTCCAGACCTGGAATGAGGAAGACCTGAGTTCAAATCCCTTCTCAAATCCCCCACCCCACCCCAGCTTGTGACTCTGGGCAAGTCATTTTACCCTGTTTACCTCCATTTCCTCATCTATAAAATGAGCTGGAGAAAGAAATGGGAAAGCACTTTACAATCTTTGCAAGAAAACCCCAATGAAGAGTTGGATATGACTGAATGAACAATATGCTAGACATGAAACCAATCCTTGTCTCAGGGAGTTTCCATTCTCTCCAGGATAATGGCACACATGCATTTTAGGACCATTAGATTAAGACTTAGAAAGAATCTTAAAGGTCTTGGGTCCAGCCTCCTAATTTTACACATGAGGAAACTGAGACACAGAAGAATGACTTGTTCAGGATTACAATATCTATCCAACTTAAAGGCTCTTAGAGGCCTTTGGGTTAAACCTTGTAATTTTACAGGTAAGGAATATAGAAAAATAAAATGACTTGTCTAGGGTTATAAGTTCTTTCCAATTTAGAGGCTCTTAAATAAGGTGTTTGAGTCCAGCCTCCTAATTTTGCAGATAAGGAAACACAGAAAAATAAAATGACTTGCCCAGAGTTAAAAGGTCTTTCCAATTATATCCAATGGTTTTTATCTACCATCCTACCTCACAATGTAATTATATATAAAATAAATTCAAGACAGTATCCAGAGGGAAGTACTGTAATTGAGAGGAAGCAGGGAAGGTTCCAGGTAGGAGCACCTGAGCTGAGCCTTGAAGGAGAGAAACTAGGGATTCTAAGAGGTTGAGTTGAGGAAGAAGGGTATTGAAGGAATGGAGGTGAGGAGGCAATCAGCAAAGGCCCAAAGATGGAGGATGGAATCTCATGTGAGGAAGAACAAGAAAATCTGTTGAATTCCAAAGTATGTAAAAGCAGGGAGTAATATGTAAACAGCCTAGAAAAGTAGGTTGTAACCAGGTTGTAAAAAAGACTTTTTAAATGATCATATTTTGTTGTTTATTCACGTCTGACTCTTCATGACTCCATTTGGGGTTTTCTTGGCAAAGATATGGTATGCTTTGCTGTTTCCTTCTCGAACGTATTTTACAGATGAGGAAATTGAGTTCAGTTAAGTGACTTTGCTAGGTCACAGAGCTGGTTAGTATCTGAGGTCAGATTTCAGTTCAGCCTGGTGCTTTTATCCGTTGTAGCATCTTTTTGCCCCCTAAATAACAATTATATAAGTTGAAATCTCATCTTAGGAAAGGCAATAGAAAAGCACTGTAATCCATGACAATGGGTCCTGGTCAACACTGGGAATATGTATAGAATAAGTGAATTAGTGCTCTTAAGAGGTCTCACTAATTGGAGTCAGCTTCATGTAATAGAGTTCAGTTGAAAGACTTGTGGCATGGCCCCAGATTTCTCAGGGTACGCTGGAAGGGCACACTGTCAGTACTTGGGCAGGGGAAGTCCATGGTAGTGTAGATGGTAAGGTCTACTGCTCCTTCATTTTACAAGCTTGTACTAGATGACTGCGAGTTCCATCTAGTGGTCATTGAAGCAACGACAGGAATGGGTGAGATCACTGCTCAGGAAAGACAGAGGGCCAGGGACAGAACATTAAGGGACATTAACATTTAAGGGCAAGTAGAGGATGCAGACCAAGAAATGATTGAGCAATAGGAAACAAGTCATAAGAATGTGTTGTCATGAAATTAAAGGAGGAAGAGAAGCGGATAGCAACTAGGAGGGGATGCAATATACCTTTGGATACTGCAGAAGATACGAATGCAAAAAAAAAAAAGGTCATTCATTATATTTAATGTTTGTTGATCATTAGTGACATTGGAGGAAAGTGTTTCAGTGGAATGTTGGGGAGAAAAGACAGTTGAAGGAGTTGAGTGGAGATGGGGAAGTATAGATTACTTTCAATATTTGTCAGAGACGGGGGAGGAAAGGAGAGAGAACAATATTCTAGTTGAAAGAAGCTGTCAAAAATAAGCTGAGTCAAAGGAAGATTTTTTTTAAGGATAGAGAATATTTGAGTCTACTTTTTAGGCTGAATGGAAGAAATCAGTAGAAAGGATGATATTGAAGGTATGTTAGAAAGAATGATTGCTAGAGCAAGGTCACGGAGGAGATAGGCAGGAAGGAAATCCAGGATTTATTGAGGGAGGAATTATTTTTATCAAGAAAAAGGTGTTCACTCTTTGCTTAGAAATTGGAACTGCTAAGTGGGTGGTATCCACAGCCCATACTAGGATGGTGGCTTTGGGAATAGAAAGGAGGGATGACTTTAAAAGATTCTGCTGAGAGGTGGAATCAACAGATTGAATGTGGGAGGGAAAGGAGAGGGAAGAATAATTCCAGACTGTGAACATAGGAAGTTGGGTAAAAGCCAGTACCATTGGACAAAAAATAGGGAAATCAGTAGGAGGAATACACTTTTGGGACAAGGTAATATATTTATCACTTATTATTTATTAAGCACCTGAATTATGCCAGTCACTATTCTAAGCTCTAGGGATCAAAGAAAGGTAATTATCTTTGCCTTCAAGAAGCTTAAAATTCTAATGCAGAAAACAACATGTAAATTAGTCAGTACATGCAGTATAGACAGAAAGTAACCTTAGAAGGGGAAGGACTCATATGGGGGAATATGTTATGATTGAGGCACTAGCCAAATGTCCAGCTCTGGAGATGGGTTATAATATGTATTTGGAGATGTGGATCCGGAGCTTTGGGAGCCATCTATGTAGGGACCATGGTGGAAATCTTAGGAGTTGGATAGGACTGCCAAGGGGAGTATAGAATGAAGGGGAAGAGAATTGATGACCAAAACTGGAGGAACACCTGCCTTGAGGAGAGGAGACCTTAGGAAGAGTGACAACCATACAAGGTGGGTAGGAGGGGGAGACTGGAAGAGGATGGGGCCATAGAAGTAGAGAGGGAGATTCAATCTTTAAATACTGCACAGGGGCTCAGGATGCTGGGGAAAGACCATTGGATTCATTCTTTGGAAACTTGGTCACCTTGGAGTGAGCACTAAATACAGAGAACATTATGGTAGAGTGGATAGAATATTAGACTCATCAGATAGACCTGGCTTCCCCATTTTTGTGTCACACAAGGAAGTTGGACTTAATGGACTCTTTTTTTTTTTTGCAAGGCAATGGGGTTAAGTGGCTTGCCCAAGGCCACACAGCTAGGTAATTATTAAGTGTCTGAGGCTGGATTTGAACTCAGGTACTCCTGACTGCAGGGCCAGTGCTCTATCCACTGAGCAACCTAGCTGCCCCTACTCAATGGACTCTTAATTGTACTTTCTAGCTCTAAAGCTAGTCCTCTAATTCTACCTCAAACATTTGCTGGCATTGTTAAATCACTTAACCTTTCTGAGCAATTGGCTATAAAATGTTAGGAATGGGAGGTAGGGGAGAAGAAAAATGAGATAATATATGTATATAAAATACTTTGAAGATCTTATAGAACAGAAATGGTCACTATTAACAATAATTGCTAAGATTTGCAAAGAAAACATTGCAAAAGAAAACATTTATTTAAGGTTTGCAAAATGCTTTGAATAGATAATCTCATTTGAGTCTCACAACAAGCCTGAGGTAGATGCAATTACTATATCCTCATTTTACAGATGAGGAAATTGAGACTCAGAGAAGTCAAATGACTTGTCCAGGGTGGAATGTCCAGGGAACAGTTAGAACAGTTGAGTATTCTATGAAATGTCAGGTGCTGTTTCTGATGCTTCGAAGATATGGTGGGGGGGAAGCTAGGATACAAGGAATTAAGGAAAGAGAATGGGTGAAATGGAAGCATTATGAATAAACCACTTTTTAAAATTTTTAAGTTTTTACATTGGTTTTTTTACATTACATTTTAAGTTTTACATAGCTTTCATTTCCTAATATCTCTCTCCCCTTTCCCCTTTCCCCTACCCCTTCCATAACCAAAAAATAAAGAAGAGGAGAAAAAACAGTTCAGTAATACTAAAACATCAATGAGTACTTTTTAAAGAAATTTAGGAGTAAAGGAAGAAGAGAGAAAGGAGGGAAGTAGAGAGGAAAGAGAGCAGAGAACGGTGGGGAGAGGGGGAGAGAGGGAGGGAGATGGGAAAGGAGAGGGGGAGAGAGAATAGAGGAGAAAAAAGAGAAGGGGGAGAGAGAAGAAGGAAGGGAAAGAGATAGGAGGGGAGAGAGAAAGGAAAGAGGCAGAGAAAAGGGAAGGGGGAGAGGCAGACAAAAGAGAGAAAAAGAGGGGAGAGACAAAAAATGGGGGAGAGATATTTTTAAAATGTTTTTTACAGATAGAAATACAAAAAGACAGTCTCTGCTTCCCAATGATCACATTTTAATAGGAGCAGACAACTCTTTGAGGAATTTCAGTGAAGTATTTTCTTCTATAGCCTGGCAGAAGGCATGAGCAGTAGCTTCTGAGTTCTATAAACAAACAGAGGCAGATTGGAGTCTGATGAAGACCCTCCCCCTCTTCTCCCCACCCCCACCCACCCCTGGGGCTGGGCAAGCTGTCACATTAATGATTCATTCTCTGGTGGTCCTTGCCATGCAGGATTGTGGCGCAGGATATTTCCAAGTTGCAGCAGATGGGTATCACACATGTGCTGAATGCTGCCGAGGGGAGGTCCTTCATGCATGTGAACACTTCTGCCCAGTTCTACGAAGGTTCCAACATCACCTACCTTGGCATCAAAGCCAATGACACCAAGGAGTTCAACCTCAGCGTTTTCTTTGAGAAGGCGGCAGAGTTTATTGACAAAGCCCTGGCCCAGAAGAATGGTAAGGCTAGCTCCAGGAATATCATTACTGCCCCAGGAACAGGCAAAGAGCCACTGCTCTATTAGAGTGGGACTTCCAGGGATGGTTGGAAGTAACCACGATGAGACCTGGCTCTTTCTGGGCCCACCTGTCTGCTTAGCCAGTAGGTCCCAAACCCTCTAAGACCAATGAACTTCATCAGACTGAGAACTTGAGAAGTGACCCCCTGTCTAGTCATCACCATTGCCTAAGTAATGCATTGCCATGGACTCAATATTCACAATGAGTCACTTTAATGGACATGACCAGTGTGGGAATTTGTTTCATTTGACTAGCAAATTGGTTACAGGATTTTTTGGATTTTTCTTCTTTCAAACTGAGGGGAGGGAGAAGAGGAGTGTGATAGGTGAGGAAAATAAATGACTGTCAATT
This sequence comes from Macrotis lagotis, assembly GCF_037893015.1. Taxonomy (NCBI): domain Eukaryota; kingdom Metazoa; phylum Chordata; class Mammalia; order Peramelemorphia; family Peramelidae; genus Macrotis; species Macrotis lagotis. Next base: position 184,769,837 of record NC_133659.1, read on the forward strand.
GAGAAAAAAATTAGTGAAAAAATAATGCATTGGTCCAGAGCTGTTCTCAGTGACTGCCTGCTGGTATAATTGCAAAAACCCTTTAAGGCCCTCCAGGGTCTCCAGAAAAAGCAGAGCAGTCATGCTGACAGATAAGTAGTTGTGCCTAAGGGAAATCCTAGGTGGCCAGAGTGCAAAAAGGCCAGTTCATCCTGCTCAGCCATCTTCCTTTACCAGAGCTGTTTTGCTTCTTTGCCACTTTTTTTCATCACTGCTCTCAAATGTGTCTCTGTTATGATTTCCCCTAAAATAATGCAGTGACTTAACAACCACTTTGAAATATTCATTCCCATTCTAATTCCACTTCAATTTAGGCTTTAAAATTTTTTCAAGGCAAAATGGGGGTAAGTGACTTGCCCAAGGTCACACAACTAGGTTGTGTATTAAGTGTCTGAGGTCATATTTGAACTCAGATCCTCCTGACTCCAGGGTCAGTGCTTTATCCTCTATGTCGCCTAGCTACCCTGCCAATTCAATTTCATAAGCACTTATTAAATTCCTCCTATGTCTAGGCAAGGTGCTCAACTTGGGGGATGAAAAGCCAAAAGGCAAAGCAGTCTCTACCTCCAAGGAGCTTCCCTTCTGGGACTGGTGGGGGGGGGGGGCAGTGTGTATAATGGTGTGCACAAAATTGGAGGAGGGGTACTGAGTAGGATAGGAAAAACTTAATGGAAGGAAGCTAGAGATTCTAATAGGTGGTTGTGAAGATGAGGGCATTGCAGGTATGGGACGCAGCGACTGAGAGAAACTAGGGTGGGGTGTGAAGATCCTAATCCATCCATGTGATCACTGAGAGTGTAGACAAAGAAGAGCTAAGGTGTTCGGGACAGAATCTTGATAAACTTAGGGAACATGATCTGGGTGCTGAGCTTCTTAATTTGCAAAATAAGGGATGTGGACTTGATGGCCCATCTCTAAATCTTTCCTCTTATGGCATGATGCTCCAGCAAAGGAGGCTTGAAAGAAATCTCCAGACAGGCAGAGGGAGAAATAAAAGGGGGAGCTGGGTCCTGAAAATACAAAGAAGAGAGATTATTCCAAAGGAGAGGCTGGCAAACAGTGCCACAGGCTGCAGAGAGATCCAGAAGTTAAAGGACTGAAAAAAGGTCATTAGATTTGTCAATTAGATTGTCACTGGATAGTAACTGAGTGATGAAGTCACTATCATAATTACAAGGTTCTGAGGAAGAAAAAGAGAAGTGCCCACAATTGGAGATGTTTTTTTCAAGAAGGGGAGGAGAAATCATGACTTATTTAGAGTTGGGTATTAGAATTTGAGGATAGGGAAGGATAGGGAGACTTGGACTTGTTTTCATAGGCAGTAAGAAAGGAACCAAAATATTTTATTTTGGTTTTGTCAAAGGCAAATGGGGTTGCCCAAGGCCACACAGCTAGGTAATTATCAAGTGTCTGAGGCCAGATTTGAACTCAGGTCCTCCTGACTCCAGGGCTGGTGCTCTATCCACTGTGCCACCTGGCCGCCCCCCAAATATTTTCCTTGTAACAAATATGTATAGTCTATAGTCAATAAAGACTAATTCTCACATTGATTATGGACAAAAATACATCTTTTAGTCATAGTTCAGGCTGTGAGTCAATCACACCTAGTAGCATATTTCATCCTCCAGAATTATGATTAGCCATTGTATTCATCAGGGCTCTTAAAAGTCTTTCAAAGTTTTTATATTTACTATATTGTCTAAATTTTTCTCCTGGTTCTCCTCACTTCATTCTGCCTTAGTTCATGTAGTTCTTTCCAGGTTTCTCTGAACCTTTTCCCCTTCATTATTTATGTATTTATTTATTTTCGGTGTTTGCAAGGCAAATAGGGTTAAGTGGTTTGCCCAAGGCCACACAGCTAGGTAATTATTAAGTATCTGAGACTAGATTTGAACTCAGGTACTCCTGACTCCAGGGCTGGTGCTCTATTTACCACCTAGCTACCTTCCCCTCATTATTTCTTAAGACAAAATAGTATTCTATTTTATTAATATATCTTGATTTATATAGTTAATTGATAATCAGCTTTAAGCTTGTTTTTTGTCCCCCACAAAAAAAAATGTTATAAATATTTTTACACATACAAGTCTTTTTCTTCTTTCTTGAATCTCCTTGGGTGGGTGGGTGGGGAATAAACCTCTGGTAATAATTTATTATTACTGTATTTCAGAGGTTATTCTCAGTTTAGTAACTTTTGGAAAGTATTTCCAAATTGCTTTCCAGAATGTCTAGGTTAATTCACAGTTACACCAACAGTGCATTCATATTCCTGCTTTCCCCTCAGGCTGCCCCTAGGTCCAATATTATCATTGTCCTTTTTTGGTCAACTTTGCCAATCTGATTAGTTGGGAGGTAGTACCTCAGAATTGCTTCAATTTTTATTTCTCTTTATAATAGTGATTTTGGAGCATTTTTGCATATGATTATTGGGTGGGTTGGATTTTTTCCCCTGGAAATTGTCTGTATCCTTTAACTATTTATCGTTGAAGAATGCCTCTTATTCAAGTGGTTTTTATTCTAATAAATTTGAATCAGTTCCCTATATAATTTGGAAATGTCTTTTTTTTAGAGAAATTTGCTGCAAAGATTTTTTTACCCTAGTTGTTTTTCTTCTAATTTTGCTTGCATTAGTTTTGTTTGTGCAAAACCTTTTTAATTTTATAGAATCAATGTGTTCTACTCTCTTATTATTCTCTTTCCTTCACCCAGAGTCTAATTACAGTTTCTTTCCCTTTCATTCTTTTAAAACCCTTCAAGATCTACCATCCATGAGTTAGAGTTTCTTTTGCTTATGCCAAATCCTTCCCAGAATCTACCTACCCTTTGCCTCACTGTTGAGTGAAATATATTTCTGTGCCCAATGGTGTAGTCTTCCCTCTTTTTTTTTTTTAGGTTTTTGCAAGGCAAATGGGGCTAAGTGGCTTGCCCAAGGCCACACAGCTTAGGTAATTATTAAGTGTCTGAGACCGGATTTGAACCCAGGTACTCCTGACTCCAGGGTCAGTGTTTTATCCACTGCACCACCTAGCCGCCCCTAGATAGTCTTCCCTCTTTTGACCAGTTCAGAAGGAAGTTCAGAAATTTAAATGTCATCTACTTACCTCAATCCTTCCTCCTTGTTTATATGGTCTGCTACTTGAACATCCTATGTGAGCATACTATGTGAGATAGTTTTCCTATTCTACCCCCCACCCCCAAGTGTATTCCTTTCCGTCCCTCTTTTCTATCTTCCAAGGTCATTAAAACAAACAAAACCACTCTGTCATCTCATGTCTTATATGACTTCCTCTATGATAATTAATGATGTTTATCATTCTGAGGGGACATTTGAAATCATATGATGATCTGGCTCTTTTATTCTCTTTTCCTTTCCTTTCCTTTTTTTTTTTTTTTTTGATCTTTTGAGTCTTAAATTATCTTGATTTCTTTTCCAGGCCATTTTTTTTGATACTAGATACCTTATATTTCTATTTTTTTTTTAGTCTTTTGACTTTGCTTTACTATTTTTTGTTATCTCTTAGAATGGACTTCTACATTCTTATTTTTAAGGAGTCTTTTGCTTAAGTAAGGCTTGTACCTTTTGTGCTAAAAGCTGTTAATCTTATTTCCAATTTTTTTCCTTCAAAACTCTCATTTCTTCAATTATTCTTGTATGCTCTTTTGATATATGAAATCATTTTAACTCTTAAAAAATCCCACCAAAATTCTTTCTTCACTTCTTCCAGGAATGCTAGGAATCCTATTTATAGGAACTTGTGACCAAACTGTGTTTTTCTGTGAGATTTTGCTTGAAGGTGTTGCAGTCATTCTTTTCTTTTTGATTTTGTCTTGGGACCTCCCTATCACCATATTAGCTCTTTATAGTTTGTTGTTATTCACTTATTTCTTTGTGTCTGACTCTTTGTGACTCCATGAATCATTGACCCCTAAGACTTTCTCTCCTCTGATAACTCTTGAAGTCTGTCCAAGTTCATACTCATTGATTCCATGATAATCTTCGTCCATCCTCTTTCCTTTCTGCCTTTAGTCTTTCCCTAAATCAGGACTTGTTCCAATGAATCCTGTCCTCATTATGTGGCCAAAGTATTTAAACTTCAACTTCAATATCTGATCTTCCACTGAATTGCTTGAATTAATTTCTTATCTCCTCTAGTCCCATAATTCAAAAGCATTGATTCTGTGGCATTCAGATTTCCTTATAGTTTGACTCTTGTAAACCTACATGGTTACTGGAAAAACCATAGCTTTGACTATTGGCAAGGGGATATCTTTGCTTTTTAGTAGGCTGTCCATATTTGCCATAACTTTCCTTCCAGGGATCCTTTAATTTCATGGCTGCATTTTGCCAACTGCAATGATCTTTGAGCCCAAGAGTATAAAATTTGATACTGCTTCCATTTCATCTCCCTCTATTTGCTAGGAAGTGATAAGACTAATTGCTAGGATCTTAAGGTTTTTTTGATGTTAAGCTTCAGACCAGATTTTACACTCAAGTTCTTAGATTTTTTTATATTAAGCTTCAAGCTTGATTTTAGGGGTTTTTTGGGGGGCGGGGGTTAGGGGTTTTTTGGCAAGGCAAATGGGGTTAGGTGGCTTACCCAAGGCCACACAGCTAGGTAATTATTAAGTGACTGAGCCCAGATTTGAACCCAGGTACTCCTGACTCCAGGGCCAATGCTTTATCCACTGTACCACCTAGCCACCACTAAGCTTGATTTTACAGTCCCCTCTCACCCTTATCAAGAGACTTCTTAATTCCTCTTCATTTTGCCATTAGAGTGGTATAATCTTCATATCTGAGATTGTTGATATTTCTTCTGGCAATCTTAATTCTGACTTTTGATCATCCAGCCTGACTATGATGTACTTTGTAAGTAAGTTAAATAATGTGACACAATATACAATTTTTTCATACTCCTTTTCCAATCTTAAACCAATCCATATTCAGTTCTGCCTCCTCATGAGATAAGTAAGATAGTCCAACACTCAGGGGCAGCTAGTGGCACAGTGGATAAAGCACCAGCCCTGGAGTCAGGAGTACCTGGGTTCAAATCTGGTCTCAGACACTTAATAATTGCCTAGCTGTGTGGACTTGGGCAAGCCACCTAACCCCATTTTGCCTTGCAAAAAAACCTAAAAAAAAAAAAGATAGGCCAACACTCCCATCTCTTTGAGAACTTGCCATATTTTGTTATGAACCATCCAATTAAAGGATTTAATGTAGTAAATAAAACAGAAGTCAATGTTTTTCTGGAATTCTGTTTTCTCCATAATCCTGGAGAATGTTGGAAATTGGGTTGCTAGTTCTTCTGTCTTTCTGAAACCAGCCTGCTCTTCTAGTCATTCTTGGTTCATATATTGCTAAAACCTAGTGCAGCATCTTAACCTTGCTAGTGTATAAGGACTATTGTTCAGCACAATTATTCAGTAATTTGAACATTTCTAGACATTACTCTTCTTTAGGATTGGTATATAAATCTATCTATACTAATCCTGTGGCCACTGTTGGGTTTTCCAATTTTGCTGGCATATTGAATGCAGCAATATCTTTTAGGGTTTTAGGTTGCATCACCTCCTCTAACCTTATTGTTAGCAGGGATTGGATTCTAAGGCCCAATTGACTTCATTCTCCAGGATATCTGACTTTCGATAAGTAGCCACACCATGGTAGCAGTTGTTTATTTGTTCTTCTAGGCTTACTTCCTGAATGTGGACTTTGTGTTGGGTCAGACTCTACACACTTCTTGGAGGGAGGGTCTTCCTTGATCTTATTTGGTTTTGGCCAAACTGCTGCTGCTGCTTTCTTCTACTGTTGAGTTCTGTATTCTTCAAGGGTCTTAGAAGTGATCCAGGTTTGGGACTTGCAAGTTGTCAGCAAGCTCCAAGCTGTCCAATCCCTGTTTACCTAATTCTAGGTAAATTCTGATTGACAACCCTTCTGGTCTCAGTGATACAAGCCCCCTCATCTGCATTTGGGTCTGGAAAACACCCTTGTGAGCTTTCTCCTGGTTGATCTACATTTGTTGTTGTTTGGCCAAAAATGACATCACGTTGTTGGGGGTCAATGTACACTTTGTCCAGCTGTGGCTGATCAGACCAATATGAACTTGGAACTTCTTCCACAGGTCAGTCACAACAGTCCATATGAATATGTGGAGTAGAGATGGCTCTAAATTTATGTGGCTCACATTCCTGTTGAACCACCAAAACAATTCTGCTTTGCTCTTAGAGCACAGTGCCTTCTTTGATGAAGCATGCTATCCTGGGCAGTCCTGTGCCACTCTCTCCCATGTCTCATAACCGACTGCAAAGTGCTTTAGAAACACTCCTGCTCTAAGTCAGCTTAGCTGCAAGTCCTGCAAGTTCAGCATGACAGAAATGCAGATCGGAGCTTCTCTGCCCTGGTAACACTACTGCAGGCTTAAAGCTGGGCTCTATTTGAGACCCTGTTTGGCTCCAGGGGTCAGAACTACATGATTCTTGTTCACTTCTGTTCCTGCTTCTTGCCCAGGACACAACCTCAGGCCCATGACCCCACAGTGCCCAACACCAGCACCTCTAGGCTCAGGGCCCCCCCTCTGTCCTTCTAAGAGCTATATGAGATCTAGGGTATAAGTTAGAGGGTTTCTAGTTGGTACCTGTTCCTGCTCCCAGCACTGTCAGGCTCCTCTGTAGTGAACCCCCTAGACCTCTTCTGTACTACTCCTGTTCTGACATCTTGGCTGATCTCTTCAGATTAAAAATTATAAATAAAGTGAATGAATATCAAAATGAATGACAAAATAAATGACAAAAACAATATAAAATTATTTTAGCTTCTGGCCAGCCCATTCTATATTAGCATCTTCTTACCCACTTACCTTGTCATCCTAATGCTTGGGGCATGATCTTGAGAACATCTCATTTCAAAGAATTGAGAATTTCTTGCTCTATGTAAAAAATTCAGCATTTAGGGAAGACTTTTTTTATGTTCAGATTAAGCAAGTCATTGTTGTGTCTAGAGACAGTGCTAATACTAAATATAAATAATATAAATATAATAAATTAATTCTAAATATAAATGATACTAAATAACTCTGTAGAGTGTTTTGAAAACCAGATAACCATTTTTTTATCATTTTTAGTGTAGTTGACAGGACATTGGACTTAAAGGTCATTACAAGGTCAACTGCTTCCTAATTAAGTAACCTTGAACTAATTTCACTTATGTGACCCTCAGGTTCTTTAAATGGGTTATATCTAGACCTGGTAGTGTTTGATTCCCAGCTACTAGAGAGGCTGAAGCTGGTGGATCATTTGAATTTTAGAATGCTGAACTACCCCAGGTTAAGTTGATTGGGTGTCTACACTAAATTGTGTACCTATATGTTGAATCCCCTGGATCTCAGGGGTCCACCAGGCTGCCCAGGGAAGGTGAACCAGCCCAAAAACCATAATAAAAATACTTGAACTATCCTCTTCATGTGGTTTTTACAAAGGTCAAATGAAATGATAGATGTAAAAGGAAAGCAATATAGCACAGTGGGAAGAGGGCTGGCTTTAGAGTTAGAGGTCTGGAGTTTAAATTCTGACCTTGCCACTTAAGATTCTTGTGACCCTGCATGAATTTCTTTTCTTCATTTGTAAAATGAAGGGTTGTTTAGATCACTTTGATGGCCCCTTTGCTAAGTGCTGTGTATGAGTATCAGCTTCTCCCTCCCTTCCATGTTGACAGCATTTTAGACTGGGATGATGTTTCTGTGCCAAAGAGACCCAGAAGATGAACTCTAGGATTATGGCATTGGAACCAGGGGAGGAAATTCAGCTCTTGATGAGCTTGCTCAGGAAGTGAGCCATCTGACATGTTTCCCTGAAGCAAATGTCTGGGAACTGTTTTGGATTTGTGTTTCATTTCAGAGAAGAAGAACATGCAGGGCCAGCATTCCCTCTTTTTCAAACTTTTGGATGAGCTGTTGGGGAAATACCCTGGCAGGTGTGTGCCTGTGGAGTGTATATTTTTGGTAACAGTGTTTCAACATCATTAGTTTCCTTGGCAATCCTGCAGGCTTCATTTTATGCTTTTAAAAAGATTATTGTGGGAGGGGGTCTCCTAAGTTTTACTAGACTGTGACACATACAAGATGAAGAACCCTTGTTCCAATGGATTTCCTTTAGCATTTGCCCTTAGAAACAAATCCTGCATCTTCTCCACTCTTGAAAATCTACTTAAGAGGGCTGCTAGGTGGCGTAGTGGATAAAGCACCGGCCCTGGAGTCAGGAGTACCTGGGTTCAAATTCGGTCTCAGACACTTAATAATTACCTAGCTGTGTGGCCTTGGGCAAGCCACTTAACCCCGTTTGCCTTGCAAAAACCTAAAAAAAAATCTAGTGAAGGGATTGGTTTGAACTCTGGTCCCTTTCCCATTTGATAATGACTGGGTTTGGAAACATCCTCCTGGAGCCACCACCTAGCAGATGAAAAGATGGGAAAAGAGGGATCTCTAAACTTTTCTGTACTGATTCCTACCTGAACAAGAATCTTAGCCAGCCAGTGAAATAGAGCCAGAAATAGGCTGTGTTTGTGTACTTTGAATTAATGGGTAAATGATACTTTGCATTTATTTGGTGAATGAAGAAAAATCCGACTTCCAACTCAGACAAAATGTAAATTCTCTAAAGATGTTATGATCTGAAAAAAGGATCCTGTAACAGGTAAAATGGAAATGGAGCAAAATATCCCTAATCATTACAGGACTCAGAGGCCTGGAGGATGCTGCCACATAGACATCTTAGAAAAGAGATGGAGTCAGCTAGGTCGCACAGAGGATAGACAGCACCAGCTCTGGAGTCAGAAGGACCTGAGTTCAAATGTGACCTCAGACACTTAATAATTGCCTAGCTGTGTGACCTTGGGCAAGTCACTTAACCCCAATGCTGTAAATAAATAAAATTTAGAAGAGATGATCAGAAATCTTTGTGTTTTTGTTTGATCTGTGTTTCATTAGTACAAGGAAATCCTGGTATGGAAATACACTTTGCCAATGCAGATAGACAGCTTATTCTTAGGGGACTGAAGCTGAGGACTTTCCTGTGGTACCAGAAGCCAGTTTATGAGTCTAAATAGCTTGAACCCAGGTATTCCTGACTCTGAGGCCAGTTCTTTTACATGTACTTCCTCTGAGACTTCAGACTGAGTTACTTCAGCTTAGCAATGTTCCCTAAGACTTGGCCTGTACACTAATCAGCTACTAAATAAGGAGACTTTCTTGTCAGATGAGTGTGAGTGGATCTGGCCCCAGAGTCAGTGTCAGTCCTGGTTTAATTAATAGTCTTGTTGGTGGGATTGATTTTTAAATTTTTTTCCACAAAGATGAAATTTTTAATATACAAATGTTAACAGAAAAAGGAGATTGCTTATGAAATATGAACCTGCACTGTACAATTTTTTTTGAATAGTAGTTTCAGCATAGTAGTTCCAATGCTGCTTTGTGTATCTATGCTCCCTTTCTAAACTTCCTTCAGCTCTCTTCTGTGTATTTTTACATTTTCATGAATAGTTTTCTTTTTTTTATACTGCTTTCATTCTCCCTACCTCCACAATTCTTCCCCTCTTCCAGTAAAAGTTCTCCCTTGTAACAAATAAGTATAGTCAAACAAAATGAATTTATTGATCTTGACTGAAAATATGTGCTTAATTCTGTACATATGGTCTCTCACCCTTCTGCCTTCCTTATTCTCAGCCTTTGGAGTTATGATTGGTCATTGCATTGATCAGAATTCTTAAGTCATTTACTATGCTGTATTCTTTGGATAAATGGTTCTCCTCGGATTACTGCACCATTTTCTTGGAATTCTTTCCTTTTTTGTCATTTCTTATGTTTCGATAATAATATTCTGTTACTGAATTTGGTTCAGTGCTGATGTGATTCTTTCTCTCTTTGGTCTTTGTTTCAGGTAAGGTGCTTGTCCATTGCCGAGAAGGTTACAGCCGCTCTCCCACTCTGGTCATCGCATACCTCATGCTTCGCCAAAAAATGGGTGTCCGAGATGCACTGAGCATTGTGAGGCAAAATCGGGAGATTGGCCCCAATGATGGTTTCCTGATCCAGCTCTGCCAGCTGAATGAGAGACTAATTAAGGAAGGAAAATTGTAATCCACTGAGAATTGATGCCTAGGTCTGTCAGGGGTCTTGGTTCAGGGAATTATTGAATGAATCCCAAACAAGCTGCCCCACCAAATTAGGTTATACTACAAGCACTTTTCCAACCACTTGTTTAATTACCTTCCAATGAGTCTTTCTGAAAGAAAGGGCCCCTGCCCCAGGGTCATCTGCAGGAGTCTTCAGGGAAGGGAGCTTCTTTAGAACAGTCATTCCTGGTAACATGGGTATTTCCTTACTCTGTGTGAATTCTAATGCTTTCCCTTTCCCCAGAGATGGGATACTGACCTTACAGGCTCGTGACATTTACCTTCACCTCATCTTGGCTTGGAAGCTGTCCAATTCAGATCCTTTTAGAGTCCAAGATGAGCAAATCTTTCTCTGGGGTCTTGACCTCAGCATTCTGAGACCTGGAGGAGCCATTCCACCAAGTCACTGGCAGCCTCTTACCTTGATACCCTTCCCAACACCCCTCCCCTTCAGGTTTGTACACTGACATCTTTACTCTCTGATCTGGCAGCTTGGGCTGGGTAGTAAAGCCAGGTGATCCTCTCCTGCCCCTCTTGGTTCAGAGGACCCCAAGATGCCTGTGACTGAGGGAATCCCTTGGGGAAAAAAATGCCTTTAATTTAAAGGCACCTAGAGGAAAAGAAACTGGAAGAGTAGAAAACATTAAAAAAAAAGGAAGAGAAAATTAAGGAGATGTGTCCTCTTTTCCCTGTTCCCTATAATGTTTATACTAATCCTCTGAAAACCTGAATCCAGAATTGGCTTCATTGAAATTTTTTGTCCCCCATATGTACCTAGTTCATTAGAAGATTAATATTCTTGGCATGTTTTATATTAGAGGCTCAACCTCTATAAAAATATCTCACCATTTGGAGGGTTTTACTATAGGTGATGGGGATGATGGGCATCTGGAATGCTCTCTTTGGTTTGGTTTCTGTTCAGAGTTTAGAAAGAGGGCATCAAACAATTATAGAAGATGTGAATGTGTCTTTCATCTGTAAGGAGCATGTGAGCAGGGAGAGACTGCTGAAGTGTGTTATAGCAAGGGGTTATGCTCCTGCTTGCTCTCGGGGAGTTGGGGAGCTCTTCACACTTTGTAATTTTATCTTCAAGATTACCAGAACCTTTCAAGCAGCCGCCAGAAATAAAATATATTGTAGTGTCTGAATGGAGCCTTAATTGACAAGCAAATTACAATTCTCTCCCTGTCTTCTCATCCTCAAACACATTTTCTCATATTTCTTCTGATCCTACATATTTTAGCATCATTGTGGCTGCGGGGAAGGGCCTGGGGATGGTCACATTGCAAACAGATGTGCTCCCCTAACACCTTGTGAGAATGAAAGAAAGGCTTATGTCCCCAGTAGGTGGATAGTGAAGGAGTTCATTTGTGTTACTAATCTCTCTTCTGCAGATGTTCGGAACACCTGTTCTAACCTGTTCTATTCTGATAAAAAAAAAAATGAGATTTCTGTGTGTTCTTTGGACTTGTCAAACCAAGTCAAGCTTTGAGGAAGTTTTGTTGCTTTCTTCATTTTGGAATGGCACCCCGGTCATGAAATTGGCATTAGTTACAGTAGTTTGATCCCTAAATGCTCTTTATCCTTCTGGCCTCAGCACATGACTAAGGAAGACCTGCTGGGTGGGAAGGCATTACTCTAGGAGACAGATGGAGTGTTCCCAAGCCATATGGAGCTTCCAGTCGCTTAGCATTCTCATTGGGGTCGCCCATCCAGGTACACTAGAAATATTTCCCTGAAGCATATGGCAGGGAACTTCTTGGATTTGTATTTCAGCTTTGAAATCCAAAGTGGAACTTTTTTGTTTCCAGAAGTGACCAAGGGGAGGGAAGGACTTTGAGCTCGTCTTTAGACATACCTTATTTGAGTACACCAAAGGCATAGAGTATAGGAATGTGCTGTATCTTTGACTTTGCCACAGATATGCCTGCTCTGGAGAAAGGAGGATTAATAGGCATATAGATAAAGGCATAAGATAAACACATACATTTCTATGCACACAAATGTATATGAGTATATGTGTATATGTTTATACATAAATATTTATACATAGATACTTAGCATGTGTATATAAAATACATATATTTATATACACATAAGTGATTATATAATCCACAGTTATGTATTTCTAATTTCTAATACAAAATACATAACACAATTAGGTATTTATAGTACATAAAATCTCTCTATATAAAATCTAATTAAAAAGACATTCTACTGCTCAGGTGAGACTTGAAGTGCCAAGAGAATTTGCTAACACCTGGGGGTTTGGCATATATTCTGTTGATTTCTGGGCTTGGAGTTGGGAAGTCTGATTTCAAATCTGAGGTATTAGCTGATTTGGGCAAGTCACTTGACCTCTACTTGCCTTAATCCATTGGAGAAGGGAATGGCAAACCATGAGGAAACTCCTTATGAGGTCATGAAGAGTCAGATAGGACTGAACACCTGTACAACAATCTGGCTTCACAAAATCTTTTCCCATGGGGCAGCTAGGTGGAACAGTGGATAGAGCACGGGCCCTGGAGTCAGAAGTACCTGAGTTCAAATCCGGCCTCAGATACTTAATAATTACCTAGCTGTGTGGCCTTGGGCAAGCTACTTAACCCCATTGCCTTGCAAAAAAAAACACCTAAAAAAAAATCTTTGGCCACGACAGCTCTGTGTGGAGGTCATAAACAACAGCAGACATTGATATAGCCCTTTAAGGTATACAAACCTTTTTATAATCTCATTTGAAGATTTAACTGTATTGAAAGTCAGGAGAGCAGCCTGGAGCTTGGTTAGATGACCAGACTGTCATATCAGCTATGTGACTTAGGGAAAGTCACCCAGCCACTGGGGGGACTGTCCAATATCTGCTGAGAAGGGATCAGTGGACTTTGGATGTGGACTCATATGGGTGAAACTACAGGTTTTGTGAATAACGTAATAATTCAGCAGTCATGTGATATAAGGTGGGACCAGAGAGCAATATTTTGTCATCAGAAGGATCTGGATTCAAATTCTGCCACCTCGGTGTTTTCTGCATAACCAAATGCAAGTCATTTCAACTCTTGTGACCCCAAGCAACATAAAGGGTAAATTATAGGCTTGTGGTAATTGGATTTAGTGGAGGGACCATAGTGCACAAACTTTATCTGCAAGTAATTTTACATGTGTAGACATGTCAAATTCAAGGCTGTTCTCCATAAATGGAATCAGATTAAAATATAATTGAGAAATATTTAACAAAAGGAATATAAATGCAATACAACATAGATCTTATTTGTAATCCTATTTCTAAATCATTATGGGGCCTGCAGGAAATCTATTTGACCTCTAGTATACTATTAGTATAAGAACTGCCCACCCCAATATAGACCAGCAACTTAGAACCTTAGGAAGTGAGAGGGTGATTTGCCCATGGTCACACAGCTGGTATGTATCAGAAGTGGAATTTGAACCCAGGGCTTTTGCTTTCTATCTTTGTGTCTCCTTGCTGCCACTTGCAAAGGATTCTCAAACTCTGAAAGGTCACCAACATATCAACTTTCACTACTGGTGTAGACAAGATGAATTACTATGGCTCAAAGAAAAAAAAATATTTGTCCCTTGGTCAGACTTCTGTTGATCAACTAGGCCTCAGGAAATTGGACATGATTGTTTTCCAGGGCCACACTTGAAGCCTTTCCAGCTTAGCAGGACCTTTCAGAGTGCTGATGAGTCTTCTAAATCTACAGTCATTTCCAAGCTGCTGGAGAATTTTAGTAACAGAGACAAAGAGTAACCTGCTTTTGCTCCTATCCCAGTTGTTGCACTTAAAAGGAAAGGGTGGAGTCTGTAGATAGATGGGGGGAAAAGGGGTGTCTCTAAACTTGGGTAGTAAAAGAAAGTTATTTTTATTTCAATATAATTGATTTTCTGTGCAATCTTCTAAGTTTATTTGATGCATTTAAAAGCATGATTCTGAGAAATTCTGAGTTTTATCAGACTGCAGGTTCCTTGATTCAAAAAAGGTTGAGAAAACCCTAAAGTAGGTAGAGAATTTTATTGAGACTGTCTCTTCCAGGGTGACCCACTTTTCATTGCATTCAATGCATTTCATTAAATTCAAATAAATAGTAATAATAGTATTTATATAGCAATTTAATGTTTTCAAAGTACTTGGGGGGGGCAATGTTGTACTTTTATTTTTTTTTTTTTTAGTTTTCACCAATCTCTTTTTTCCAAGGTTTTGAGTTTTACATTTTTTTCTTCCTCCATTCCTTCCCTCCCCTGACAGAAATTAATCTAGCATAGGCTCTGCAAGTATACTTATGCTAAACATAGATCCATATTAATCATATTGTGAAAGAAGAATCAAATCCAAATGGAAGAGAAAAAAGATTAAAAAATGACATCATATATAAGACTAGTTTTAAAAATTGAGGATAGTATTTGAGGATCTGTATTTAAACTCCACAGTTCTTCCTCTGGATATGATGGTTTTTTCCCATCAAGGTCTTCAGAATTGTCTTTGATTATTGTACCGCTGAAATGAACGAGCCCCTCATAGTTGATCATCATCCAGTGTTGTTGTTAGTGTGTATAATGTTGTTCTGGTTCTGCTCATTTCACTCAGCATCAGTTCATATAAGTCTTTCCAGGTTTTTTTGAAGTCCCATCCCTCATGATTTTTTATAGAACAATAGCTTTCCATCATATACATATACCACAATTTATTCAGTCATTCCCCAATTGTTGTGTAACCCCTCAATAATTCTTTGCCATCACAAAAACAGCTATTATGAATATTTTTGTACATATGGGTTTATTACCCTTTTTCATGATCTCTTTGGGATACAGACCTAAAAGTGGTATTTTTGGATCAAAAGGTATGCAAAGTTTTAATGTCCTTTGGCCATAATTCCAAATAGTTCGCAAAATACTTTATATAGATTATTTCATTTGATCTTCACAAACTTGTGAAATAGGTGCTATCATCCTTATTTTACAGATGAGGAAACTGAGGATAATAGAGATTAAGTAACTTATTCCAGGATTCCACTACTAGAATGAATCCAAGTCCAGTCCTTTCCCTTGGATACCACCCTAGCTCCCATGACTAGATTAGAATGGTTCTTTGCTGATTTCCAGCCCTGATATTCTGAAGTTAATGCATGCACCAGAATTCAGGGTGGTCTCTTTTCCTTCCTTGTTCTTCCCCTCCCCCAATTTAGGTTGCTGCCCAAAGCAATATTCACATTATTTTTAAAATTCTTCTGGATGTGAGCAGAATAGGAGCCATGAATACATTCCGCTGGCATCACTGAATTATCTGTAATTGGCCAGACTCCTGATTCAGTCCCCAGCCATATAGTTATGTGAATTTGTGAAAAACTGGTATTCAACTTTTGGCTTGACTACCTATGTAATCATGGGTAAATTTCTTCCCCTCTTGTTTCAGTTTTCTATAAAATGAGGAAATTGGTCTGGAGGTTCAATTGTTAAGAGGGTTACCTTTTAACTCTGACATTTAATGACCAATTTGCTTGCATAGCTATGGAAAAATAAGAGATAGAAGTCCATGACCTAAAATTTATATCCCAACATCCACTGCCACATTCTGTCAATGTCACCTCATTGTTTTAATAGTCTAGATGAGAGAGTCTGGATTCATTTGATGAAAGACCTAGATCAGGATGTCTATAATTTGTATGAGTAGATCTAGACTATTATATCTTCCTAATTGATTTCCCACTTCCCAATCCTTCTGTCAGACACCTGCCAAATTAATATCCCTAAAGTACAGATCTGACCTTGCTACTTCTCTACTAGAGAAACCTTGCTAGCTTCCTATTGCCTTTAGGATAAAATATAGACTACTCCTTTGGGCATTTAATCCTCCTCCATATCAATTCCTTTCCCAGCTTCTTATGTATCACTTGCCTTTGCCCATTCTATCCTTCAGTCAAACTAAACTACTAAATTGTTCAAACTTAGTGTTCCAAGATGGTCATCCTTTTCACACTATAGAGCTCCTTAAAGGATCAGTTCCAGTGCTACCACTTTTTATTTTTGCAAGGCAATGGGTTAAGTGTCTTGCCCAAGGCCACACAGCTAGGTAATTATTAAATGCCTGAAGCTGGATTTGAACTGAGGTACTCCTGACTCCAGGGTCTGTGCTCTATCCACTGTGCAACCTAGCTGCCCCTACTGCTACCACTTTCAGAAGGTCTTCTCTGATCAAGTTTTTGTTGTTCCTTCACCCTCAAAAGACTGTAGTTATTTTGCACATGTCTAGTATTTATTCATCTGTGTAAATGTATCTGTTTAGTTAGATGTAAACTTGATGAAGTCATTGTCTCACATGTTGATTTACTGATAATATAAAGGTCAATTGGTGGTTTTATGTTACACAGAGATATAAGCAAGAATATCAATAATCTTTAACAAATTTAATCCAATGATTAAATGATTATAATAATTATAATGATTAAATGATTATTATAAAAAGATAACCAGGTTTTCCATTGGTAAAAATGCACCAAAGCAGCAAGGGTTTGCTGGTGAAAGATATATAAGAACTGGGGTTAGATAGGTGGATAACAATGATTTGCCTCTTTACCTTTTGTTCTGGCTCAATTTTTTTTGCAAACTAGAGAAGATCTTGGGAATATCATTAGTAGTTATCTGTAACAGAGGTCTGATCTCTACTCAGTCGGGATTGAAAAGGCAAGCTTTAATTTGTCTGAGGATGCTGTGTAAGAAAAAATTCTATCCATTTTACCTAGCTGACTAGAGCCAAGAGGACTGGTGGATGACTCTGAAGGAAGTCTGGAAGCTGATAGCAAGAAACAATACCCTGCAGAGACTATACAACCATAATATAGTGTTATCACAGAAATTTAGAAGCCAGAAATTTGGAGACTTGGGCCTCCACATATGTATCAAGTAACTCATGTTAATTGCCATGTATTTCCCATGTGTTCCTCTTTATTGACCTACAAACATATATATGGAGATTGTTCCTTTTGTTTATGGAGGGAATAATGCCACTTTCCTATTTCATGAAATACCATTTGAAAAAACTAGTTGTGTCCTTAGGACAAACAGGGTTAAAATAAAATCACCAGAGTGGGACTCATATTGAGGGAATGTGGATCTACAGAGTACTGTGAACATTGGATAGCTATTTTGGAGTGTGTGTGTGTGTGTGTGTGTGTGTGCGCACGCGCACGCACACACACCATTAAGCTGATAAATTGCAACCAAAATGTATATAATATGTTTACTATGCATATATATATATGATAAAAATAACTGGATTTTTTAATCTATGAGAAAAATCAGTGTGTTTCGCTAATGCTTTAAAGGGACAGAGAATCCTAAAGAACCAACTATGTCATGATTCTTGCTGCAGTGAATTGGGGGTTGGAAAAATTCCCATGAAATAGAATTGACTTTTACTTCTTTTATTGTGATTTCTTCTCAATCTGGAAAGTTAATATGGAACTTAAGAGCTTTGCTTTTAATTCTCCTTTTGTATTACCGCCACCTATTGGTTAGTTTTGAAGAGTCTATCCTAAGGTATCCTCGGGTCGTATTAAATTTTTACACTACTCATCCCCAAATCCTATAAAATGGTTTCTTCTTGACTCTGACTACTATCGACAGATGTCCTAATCTGGCACATGACCATCTGAGAACAATTTTCATTTTAATACTATGAGTTAAGTGTTAAGTGATCTGTCATTGCAGTGTCTTATTTTTTTGAAGTTTTATGGCTTCTTTTTTTTCACAATATATGTGAAAAAATTTCCTTGTATTGAATCATCTTTTTTTAAAAAATGTATTTTTCAAAGTACATACAAAGATAGATTTCAACATTATTTGGTAAAATTTTGAATTCCACATATTTCTTCCACTCTCCCTTTCCTTCTCCCTCCCCTTGACAATGAGTTTTAATCTGATATAGGTTATGCTTGTATAATGATGTTTTACATATTTCCATAATAGCCATGTTGTGGCTATTTTAAAAATGGAAAATAATATATTTTGGTCTGCATTCAGACTGCATGGTTTCTTCTCTGCATACAGATGGTATTTTCTATCTGTCTTTTATCATTGTACTGCTGAGGAGAGTTAAATCCATCATAGTTGATCATCACACAGTGTTGCTGTTAATGTGTTCAGTGTTCTCTTGATTCTGTTCACTTCACTTAGCATCAGTTCATGAAAGACTTTCCAGGCTTTTCTGAAATCTGACAGTTCATGATTCTCTATAGAACAACAGTGTTCCATCACATTCATAAGCCACAATTTGTTCAGTCATCCCCCAATTGTGGGTCTTCCCCTCAATTTCCAATTCTTTGACACTACAAAAGATTCTATATTTTTGTATGTGTGGGTCTTTCCCCCATTTTTATGCTCTCTTTGGAATACAAACCCAGTAATAGACTAGATCAAAGAGTATACATAAATTTTATTGCTCTTTGGATATATTTTCCAATTTCTCTTTAGAATGATTGAACCTTCTCATAAACAAAAAAAAAATACTCAACAAAATCAATGGACACATCAACTGCACCTGCAGGTTTATGCTACATTTGTATATCTGTAGTTCCCTCATCTTTCTTCCATAAAGATAAGTCTTAAAACCCCCTTTTGAACTTCAGATAGTATCCATATGAAAAGGTCAGGTACAAAGCTAATCTGGTAGAACAATGTTTCCTGGCTTAATTCTATTTCTGCTTCCCTTATCTCTCCTTCCCCAAGAATTAGGTTTGAAATGGGAATCCCTGTACCTGGATCAGTTTGATAATTATTGGGAAACAAATCAGTTACATAATGTTGAGGTTGTTATTCTGTATCAGGTAATTTTTTCAGAACCAGAGGGTTTAACATTTGTTTTGCTAAAAGATTAAAATCAAGGTTTCAAAGTAATCTAGAGGACTACTTTCTTCTGGCAAGAAAGTTTATTTTTCAAAAGGCCGTCAGCAAGGAGGCTTCCTGGAAAGGAGTTCAGTAGATCCCTTTGCTATCTTTCCCTAAGGCTACCTGAACCCTCTCTTATTGCCACATTTTGGTGGGCAGATATCTGAAAGAGGCTTCCTTCTAGAGGGCCTTGGTGAACACTACATTAACAATTTGATGTTTATTGGACCAGCAGAGGCTATTGGTGGAGGCTATCTAGATCAGATGGTAATCTGATGGACAAGGGGTGGGAAATTCACCCTATGAAAGTACAAGGATCTGCCCACTTAATGAAGTTTAGGGGAATAAAATGGTTGGGGGGAAAACTGGAGCTTTCTATGCACAGTCTGGAATGAGCTATTGACACTCTCTTACAATCTGGAAGACTAGAGGTTTATTGTTTTAAATAATTCACATCTACCACCTGGGTATTTTGAGTCACTTTCAAGTCTACCTCTTTTTAAACAGGGTCTATAATAAACTATAGTCCAGCAAGAGTTAAAGCAGCTCATCTGGCAGTCTCTTCCCTTGGGCCTCTATGACTGTGAAACCTTTGTTTTTTGGAAATGTCCCTTCTTAAAAGCCTGACTGTGTAGAGCCATTGCAGACACCAGGGAGTAGCAAAAATAACCATTAAGCTTCTGGAGCTTCAAGTTCCTCAAAAAGAAGATTCACCATATCCACTTTAAAATAGTTTTTTTACCTGTTTATTGGCCTTTGTTGCTGCTGAACAGATTATGTGGGAACAGACAGTGGGTCAAATATAAAAGAATTATCTATTATGAAGTGAATGATGCAAGACAGTCATTCTAATGATGTATATAGCACAGATGATTACCATTTAAAAATTATTGATATTTTATTTTTTCCAATTATATATAAGTAAAATTTTTAGCATTCATTTTTCTAACAAATTAAGTTACAGATTTTTCTCCTTCCCCTTCCTAAAATAGTAAGCAATTTGATATAGATTATATATGGACAAACATTTCTATATTAGTCACAGTTGTGAAAGAAGAGAGACCAAAGGAAAAAAAATCACAAAAAAATAAAGTGAAAAGAGCATACTTCAATCTGCATTCGGAGTCTATCAGTTCTTTTTCTGCACATGGATAACATTTGCCATCATGAGTCTTTTGAAATTGTCTTGGATCATTGTCATGATGAGAAGAGCTGAGTCATTCATAGCTGATCAGACAATGTTGCTGTTACTATACCCTGTTCTATTCTGCTCACTTCATTCAGTATCAGTTCATGGAAGTCTTTTTGAAATCTATCTGATCATTTTTCATTGTATAATACTATTTCATTACATTCATATACTACAACTTGTTTAGCCATCCCCCAGTTGATGAGTTCCCCTAAATTTCCAATTTTTTGTCACCACAAAAAGTGGTGTAACTAGTTTAGTACATGTAGGTGATCTCTGTTTTTAAATAGGAATGGTATATTCCAAATCCCACTTATCTAGGTCCCTCAAAGGTTAATACCCTTCACATATAGAGTCTTTAGTCCAAACCCTTAGAAACTTGCCTCTTCTGCTAATTCAATGGGCCCCAATCCATAAAAACCTTATACAAGGCCTGTAAGAAGGCAAAGATCTGGTGGTATTCCTCTAAAGTGACTCCCTGGGAGGGAGAGTTTGGATATGTGAGTAAGGAAATACTGAATATGTGGGCAGCTAAATGGCATAATGGATAGTGTACTAGCCCAGTAGTCAGCAAGACCTGAGTTCAAATTTAGCCTTAGATACTTCTTGGGTATGTGACCCTGACCTTGGGAAAATCATTTAACTTTATTTACCTTAGGTTCTTCATCTGTAAAAATGAGCTGGAGAAGGAAATAGCAAATCATTCCAGTTATTTTGCTAATAAAACCCCAAAAGGCAGAGTTTTGTATATGACTGAATAAAAGACCTAACGACTGAGTGGTGGTATAAGGGGAAAGCTTCAGAATCAACTTAGTTTCCAGTATATGTTACCTGCAAGAGGCTTCTGACCTCTTACTTTATTATAGATTACCTTGAGATGGGATGATGGTGCCAAAGGTGTAGTCATTTATACCTTGATGCTCCCGGTGCTGCTGCTTCTCATTGTCACCGGGAAACTCATTGTGAATTGCAAAGATTTGGCATCACCACCTCACTGGGCCAGATTGTTGAGATATAGGACTCAACCTTTCTCTAGGGGAGAGGGAAGGGCTGGGATTTCTGTTCTTTACTCTCTTGTATTTTTTGCCACTCCTCCTGGAGGATGCTACTTTTGTTATCATTGTATATTTGTTTTGTTTTTTCTATATTTGTAGTTTTCCCTTTTAGTATTGACTGATATCAGCCTCCCTCCATCTATGAGAATAGAATTACCTAGTAAAATCCTAAAGACATTTAAATGGTGGAAGATTCTAGATCTTTAGAATCTTTCTGCCAAGGGGTAGAATGTGACAGGAACATCTAGACATAGGTTAAACACATTTTTTCATGTAAATGATGTCAAAGCTGTCCCTGGTATTTGATTGGCTGAGAGGGCTAAGGTTCAAGCTGGGCCATGCTTGATAAATCCCCTGGTAGCCTCTAGCCATATGGACTGGTCATCTAAGGTCAATAACAAATCCATCCTTGTGGAATCACAACCTTCAGACTTGGCAGGTCTCTCAAGACTATAATAAGCCATAAAACTCTGCTATACTGATTGGAAGAGTTTTCATACTAACCTAGCTATATATAAACCTCAGCCTGAGTGCTGGAATTTTCTTGTTGGAAATCATTGCTGTATTGTCATTAAGTAAACCTTATTTTAAAAAATCAGGGAGTCTCTCTAGGTTCTTAGGGGCTCTCAGAAACACTTTGTATATTCCAGTTAGAGGGCTAGGTGATCAGATAGAGCATTGAGTTTGGGATCAGGAAGACTCATCTTGACTAGTTCAAAACCTGCCTCAGATACTTACCAGCTGTGTGACCCTGGGCAAGTCACTTAACCCTGTTTGCCTTAGTTTTCCTCATCTATAAAATGAACTGGAGAAGGAAATGGCAAACCACTCCAGTATCTTTGCCAAGAAAATCTCAAATGGCATCATGAAGAGTTGAAAAATGACTGAACAACAAATAATCCAATTGCCCAAAGAACCCATAGCTGCATCCCAAATTTATCAACCTAGGGACAAATTTAACTCCAACTGCCTCAGATCTGCACCACAGCTTTCTTGTCTTCAATTGTCCCATCTGGTTTTGGGGGAGGCTAGGAGGTCAACTTACAGCTTCCCAGTTCCATCAGTGTCTTAACCCCACACACATAGCTTATAATTAAACTTCTAGAGACTAACAGTTGCATAACTAGATATTAATGGCTTATTAATTAATTGCCCTTCCATGAATATCTCTTAGTCTCTTGTGTTCCTTATATGTGTACCTCTTCATACATGTTTTCATATAATTCATTTTTCCTTACTAATTTTCATACTTAATAAATGTTTTCATTCATTCATTAATTCTTGGCATTAGGGGCTGAGAATCTCTTTCTCAGGAGGTAGGAGGCTTCATATCCAAGACTTTGAGGAAAGACAAGAGAATATGTGGGCAGGTCTTTCTTGTTGCAGGCAGGATTTTTGCAATTAAAAAAACAAAAAATAAACCTAGGTGGTAGAGTGGATAAAGCACTGGACCTGGAGTGAGGAAGACCTGAATTCAAATCCTGCTTCAGACGCAAGTTGTGTGACCCTAGGCAAGTCACTTAACCTTGTTTGCCTTAGTTTTCTCATCTATAATGTGAGTTGGAGAAAGAAATGGCAAACCACTCCAATATTTTTGCCATGAAAATCCTAAATGGGGTCATGAAGCATCCCACATGACTGAAAAGTAAGATGTGCATGTTTGTTTTTATTTAAATCTGGTTGACTATTAAAGATAGAAGGACGCTGGTAAATACTTAGCAATCAATTCTCCAAAAATGTACACATGGCAGACTTTTAAGTTTAATCTTCACTATTTTTTTTTGGTGAGGTGGTTGAGGTTAAATGACTTTCCCAAGGTCATAGAGCTAGAAAGGGCGAAGTGTCTAAGGCAGGATTTGAACTCAGGTCTTCCTGACTCCAGGGTTGGTGCCACCTAGCTGCTCCAACCTGCACTATTAGAATTTTTTTCATTGATTTATTAAGCCTATGTATTATCAGCAAAAGCAATAATCAAGCCCTGATTTGTAGCCTTTATCAATTTCCAAGTTAGGGTTTTAGGGAACGTGGACCTATAGGACACCTTGACCTTGGAATAATTTTTCTCAGGTGATCTCTCCTCAAAGTTGTATTGGGGCAGGGGGGACAGGAAGGAGGAAGCAATGTTTTGTCAGAAATATTACATAAAGGAAGGAGATGAATTTCATCATTTGTTCTCTGGGACCAAGATTGGTTATTTCAAAAATTCAGGACTCAGTTATTGAATTCTTCATAGGGTTAGTTTTATTTATGTTATTGTGATTATGGTGTAAATTGTTTCTTTGATTCTGATTCTTCACTGAATCCCTAGCTTCCTCCAAGTCTCACTTCTAATATTACCAAGTCTATACTGATACCCCCAGTTGCTTCCCCATTCCTGGAAATTATCTTGTATAAGTGTTGAAATATTTTGCTTGACTACACACATTGATTATAAGGGAGGGCTTTGTTCAGGAAAAGGGAAGGATAGATATGGAAAAAAGAGTATCAGTATGAAGAATGAATCCCAATCAGGACCTAGAGAGAGTGACTGAAAAATTATGATGTTTAATGTTATAAAGTAATTTAAACGTTAATAATCATGAAGCAAGGTTCTGTTATAGTAACTAGAATGCAGGACCTGGAGTAAGGAAGACCTGAGTTCAAATCCTGACTTAACTATGTGATTCTCGACAAATTATTTAACCTCTCTCTGTCTCCATTTCCTCATCTATAAAATGAGGATGAGAATAGCACCTTCCTCCCAGGATCAAATGAGATAATATTTGTAAAGTTTTGCAAAACTTAAAAGTACTAAGGATGGCTAGGTGGAGCAGTGGATAGAGCACCGGCCCTGGAGTCAGGAGTACCTGAGTTCAAATCTGAACTCAGACACTTAATAGTTACCTAGCTGTGTGGCCTTGGGCAAGCACTTAACCCCATTGCCTTGCAAAAGCTTAAAAAACCCCTAAAACTTAAAAGTACTATATAAATGCCAGCTATTATTATTATTATGGTTACTCCTTTGTGTTAAGCTTTTATTTTTAGTGCAGTTGCAAAATAATTATTTGCTGAATGGTATTAAATCAAAGAGAAGAGGTTTCCTCATTACATATCCCTGACATCCTCCTTTTTTTCTTTGTTGAATTTGTTGAATCATCAGTGAGTGGTTTTGTGGGTTGCTAGGAAATAAATGTCAGAACAGAATAGGAAGCTGATTGGTCTTCTGTGAAAAGAGAGAGTTAGTGTCACCCTGGTACCCACATACTCCCTAGATACCAATTTTCTCATTTGAAAAATAAGGGGTTTGGACTAGATCACCCCTGAGTTGATAGAGAGCTGAAAGGGTCCAACCCTTTTGTGTTCCTTACTTGTATCCCCTTCTACACCTTCCCTCTGTAAATATCCATTGCTCCTGCTGATGTTGTGTATACTTTTTTTGAGAAAATAACGTGGAGGTTAGGAGCACAGTGCCCCTATGTTTTGGAAAGTCTGTGTGCAAAATTTTTTGGTCCTTCCTTCATACCAGAGAAGCAATCTGAATTTTTTAATCTTTTTTTTTGTGGGGTATTTACAGTACCTTACTGTAAAATTTGGGTTAGGTATTTGGTCATAGGTTCTGTGTTATTTGCTGGCCTTCGAATGACATCTGCAATTCCTGAAAAAACTCCCTCAAAATAACTATTTAATTCCTGAGGTAGACCCTAGATCTATCAAAGCCTCAATAGGGAATGTTGAGATGTGGAAGGAATAACTGTGCTTTGTTTTTACATTAAAAGACTTTGCTTTGAACAGATTGTGTCTTCTGACTCCAAGGTGACAAACACGAGACTGGTGTGATTTGCAACACTCCAGTGGGGCTCAGAAGAAAACATAATTAGGAAATATTTAACAGAATAAATAAAACTATAATAGAACATAGATAACAGCCCTCATGAGTGAAATTCCATTAGCAGCAATGTAGTAACTTCTCATTAAACATTCTGCTCACCTGTCTCATCCTTTTATTCCTAGAGCATATCTTTAAATCCCTAACAATTTCCATCTGAATTACTTTGCCAAATCGGCTTCTCTCAAATCAAATGATTACATGAGGCAATGTATGTAAAGTGCTTTGCAAATCTTATGACATTATAATCATTCAAGTTTCCTACAGTGTGCTAAGGGCTAGAGATTCAAAAACAAAATAAAATATAGGTTCTGTCTTCAAAGAGTTTAATTCCTATTGAGTTCCTTTTACAGGCAGGCAGAGACAGAGAGATAGAGACAGAAACAGAGAGGAAGTTCACAAAACAGCATTTCCCACCAGTCTGCTTATTACATTCATTTGCAATTATTCAGTGAATAACCACCACTGCCATTAACTCAAACAGAAAAAAGTTCTGAGAAATATGGTAAGGCTCAAGGCACCCTTAAAAGAGAGATATGGGTAGGAAAAAAAGGAGATGATTTTTTTTCTGCAAAGATAGATGGCCAGCTTTACAATCTGGGGAGGGGCTGGCCCTAGATAGCCTGATTGCCTTACCTGAGCTATGCCTCTGGTTAATATTAATGAATTCCACCAGGAGGCAATGTTGGTCTGTGATTCTACTACCAGGAGACTCCCCAGGGAGCACTGCTCTGTCCATAGTCAAGTTCCGTCAAATTATACTGTCCCCTTTAAAAACAGGACTTCTTGACTTGGAGTCTGTGAGCTTATTGCTGTTGTTTTAAAAATTAGATAATGATTTCAGTGGAATTGAATTCCATTATAAGAAATATGTATTTCATTTATATGCATTTTCAAACATTATTCTGAGATGGAAGGGGTCCTTTACCAGACTGTGCTTCAGGGATCCATGACACACAAAAATTTAGGGGAAAAAAAGTGTGGGGGGGGCAGTGTAGTATTGGAAAGTTGATTTGCAAATATGTCTTATAAGAAAATCATACTTTTGGTTCATTCTCTCCTATTTTTCATACTCTTCTGTCCCTGGTATGGTAAAGTTAAAGGACTTGGGTCTGGGTCTGCCATGATTCCTTCTGTGACTACACGTTTAAAGATCTAGAATTGGAAAGGACCTCAAAGGTCGTCTAATGGAATCACCTCACTGAGATGAGGAAATGGAGGTCTAGGGCAAGTGAAGGGATTGTTATATATATCCTAGAGTCATATTTGTTTTAGGGAACTGCTAGCAAATGTGTTATCCACTGGGAGCCCCTGTTCTTCCTACCTGAACTGTTGTTAAGCCTATTTCTTTCTTACAATTGTGTAGGGAGGGCTCAATATCTCTCTCTCTGTCTCTCTCTGTCTCTCTCTCTCTCTGTCTCTCTCTCTCTGTCTCTCTCTCTCTGTCTCTCTCTCTCTCTCTCTCTCTCTCTCTCTCTCTCTCTCTCTCTCTCTCTCTCTCTCTCTCTCTCTCTCTCTCTCTCTCTCTCTCTCTCTCTCCTCAATTAGCCAATCTAAGAATAGAAGGGAAAGAGATGATTCTAAGCCTAAGGAACAATGGGGGAAGAGAGAGAGAGAGAGACAGACAGAGACAGAGACAGGGAGACAAATATTGGTAGACGGACACACAGATAGAGATAGAGAAAAAGACAGAGAGGCAGAGATACTGGCAGACAGAGACAGAGAGACAAATAGACAAAGAAAGAGAAGCAGAGATAGAGGCAAATAAGAGAGACAGAAAAAGAGTTAGAGAAGACAAACAGAAAGAGAGAAAGGCAGACAGAAACAAAATCAGAGATAGAGACAGAGATATTGGCAGATAGACAGGAAGAGACAGAGGGATAAGAAGCAGGTGGAAATAGAAATAGAGACAGAGACAGAGATATTGGTAGACAGAGAGAGAAAGAGAGAGAGAGGCAGAGATAGAGAGCTAGACACATAGGCACATAGGCAAATTTTAACAGAGAAACAGAGGCAGACAGAAGCAGATTGAAAGAAACAGAAGGAGACAAAAACAGATCCAAAGATAGGTAGACAGACAGAGAAATAGAGATAAAAATAGTTCCCAAGTGTTGAGTCCTTTTTCGGACTCACTTAAACTTTCCCCAGGTGAACACTGAAGGGGTGAGAGACAAGAGAGACAAGTTCTCCCTATACACCAAGATCTCCTAGAACTCTGTTTATTTACCAAAATACAAGTGCTCAAATATCCTCCCCAGTCCCTAGTCTACTCCCATTCCAGTGTCACTTAGTAAAACAACAATCTGGTGCTCAAGGACACAAGGTGATAAAGGTTTACAGTACTCCCACACACAACAGTCCCTAACACAAAAGGATAGATTTTTCTCTTAGCTGTGATTTGCTCTTCCTCAGCCCCTCCATCAGGACATACACACATCATATTCCTTATTCAGATCATTAATTTCCTGGGGACATTTTTTTATGATTGCCATTGCCATTATTAGTACCTGCACTCAGACCAACATATGTATAATCCTGACCTCTTATATCTGTGTAGAACTGTGTAAGCTACAACTCTCAGGGCCTCAGTTTCCTCATTTGCAAGTGGCACTTCCTCTGGGTCCTCCCTCTCTAACTCACAGAAGTTTGCTTGGTCCTTTGGCATATGACTTTCCCAGGTTCAAGGTACACAATGGGTCTATGCTACTAAAACTATGTCTTATGAGCCCCCATTAAACCACTGACATTTAATAATTAGCCAGAGAACACAATTAACTTGAAGAGGTAATTTTTTTGAGATCATACTCTAAGAGCAGTAGCCATAAAACACACCTACCTAAAACTAGCATTCACTCTCCCACAAATATACACAGTATTAGTGGGAAGAGCAGGCAAACAGAATTCACCAGTAGAGGCACATATAGAAGGACACATGTAGCCCAAGCAACTTCCACCTCTTGCACAGCAAACCTGGATAGCCTTCTCTATCATGTGGCATCCTGATCCTACCCCCATCTCTGTCTGGTAGGTCACTCACCCATGTTCTCTGTACCAGTTTGTCTGCAGCTCAACTCTCAATGACAAAGGCTAATGCTCTCTTTCTTCACAAGGCATCTCCAGGCTTATGGCAGCCAAAAGGTGCTGTGGACAAAATGCCAGACCTGGATTCAGGAAGACCTAAATTCAAATGTGACCTCAGATACTTATTATCTGTGGGACCCAGAGGCAAATCTCTTAATCCTGTTTGCCTCTATTCTTCATCTGTAAAATGTGCTGCAGAAGGAAATGGCAAATGACCCTAGAATCTTTGCCAAGAAAACCCTAAATGGGGCCATGAAGAGTCAGATATTGTCATGAAGAGTCA
The DNA here is from genome assembly GCF_037893015.1 of Macrotis lagotis. Classification (NCBI taxonomy): domain Eukaryota; kingdom Metazoa; phylum Chordata; class Mammalia; order Peramelemorphia; family Peramelidae; genus Macrotis; species Macrotis lagotis. The sequence continues at coordinate 184,798,415 of NC_133659.1, forward strand.
GATTGAACAACAGAAATATGTGCTGCCTAGATTGTCGCATGTCTCCCCTTGAAGCTTGATTTTTAAATGACCACTAGGGGGTCCCCAACAGCTAACTAACTTCTGATTCCACAAAGTTTGATTGAAAAACTTCCCCCCCTTGTATATGAACAACAAATTGTAAGTACTTCTTTATTTAAGAATTTATTGTTGGGGGGTGGCTAGGTGGTGCAGTGGATAAAGCATGGGCTCTGGAGTCAGGAGTACCTGGGTTTAAATCCGGTCTCAGACACTTAATAATTACCTAGCTGTGTGGCCTTGGGCAAGCCACTTAACCCCATTGCCTAGCAACAACAAAAAAAAAACCTTTAAAAAAATAAAGAATTTATTGTTTCTGAATATTTGCAATGTGCTTTGAAAAGTTTCATGCCACATATAAATGCTATCCAGTATTTTAATAATAATAACCTGCCTCTTACAGTTTATAACTCTAAGATCAAGTTGCTCAGCTGAGACTGGGAAAAGATCAATTTTTCAGAGATTCCTCTGTTCAATCCCTACTCATATTTAAAATGGGGATGAGTGGGAACCAGATCAGTTATACCATGGTTATGTTATATGGGGTAAACCAAAAATCTAATCATATTACACAGAGATTTGAAATTTTTTCCATGTATGTAACCAAAATAAGACTGAGATAGAGAAAAGTCTCAGAGGATATCTGACCCAATGTACCCTATTTCTATTTGGAGTGGACTCACCCAGAAGCACTTCAGCCTCTTCAGAGAAGGGATTCTGGTGAAATAGAACCTGACCTTGAGATCTAGTTCTTTAGAGTCTGAGGGAAATAACAACAATATCAAGAAAAGTAAGAATTAGTTATATAATAACAATAGCTAACATTTCTATAGTACAGTCAAGTTGGCAAAATGCTTTTTAAATGTTTTCTTATTTGATTTTCACAACAAGCCTGGGAATTAGGTTCTATTATGACCATTTTATAGTTAAGTAACCTGCCCAGGGTCGGGTCACATAGCTAGTAAATATCTGAGACTATATTGGAATTCAGATCCTTCTGATTTCAAATTCAGTACTTTATACATTGTGCCATCCAATCATAACACAAACTTTAACAATATGCTCAGGATATTCTTCTAGCACTTGTCTTTTATATAGTCTAGTTGCTCCCCTTTACTTTCCCAGCTGAATCCTGCTTATAATTATGCCAAACATAGGTTTTCTAGAAGAGATCTTAGGGAATATCTAGCCTAGTACTCATCTTTAAAAATTAATTCACATTCTAATGTGAATTTTAAAAACCCACTAGAATTGTTTGTGACAACGTATAACAGGTTATTTTAGTTTCTGTTCTGTGGAAAGTGTAAAACATTTCAAGAAAAGGTTTCAATGTTATTTTTTGCACTCATGTTGTTGATTGCTAAATGTAATAGTCTGATCATGATAACAAATAAATGTCTTTCTTTTTTAAATCATTTTCAATGACTTAATACTTTGCCCTTCCTGGGGCTACTTGCATTTTTCACCAAAGTTCTTAAACCAAACAAATGAAATTCTAATTGGTGAATTCATTAGAGTCATAGTAGATTCTCATTCAAATATGAGTGGTATGTGGTGGGGAGAAAGTCAAACCAGGGTCCTCAATACAGGGGGGCCGGCTCTTCTAGTTATATGCAAGGGTGATCCTGCTGCCAAGTCCTGGATTTTCCCTGGGTTCCACTGGAAGAAATGTGATAGCTTGCCATTATCCCAAAGGACAATAAAAGTAGCATCCTACTATATCAATGTAGCTCTGACTACTTTATCTAGAGACTTTGCTGGTCTCTTTTCCCCACAGGGTGGCATGAGTGTTCAAATGATAACTTCCCTTGGCCTCCAATGCCCATTTGGTAGAGGCTAAGGTAGGTAGGGCTCTGAGCATTTACCCTTGCTATTTCAGCTAAGTAGAGCTGGGAAGCATAAGAAAGATTTTTTTAAAATATCAAAACACTGATACTGTTTTGGACCTGATAGGATTAACATGACCACAGTCCTTAAGTAAAGGTAAGGAGGGCTGAAGGTGATTCATAGGAACTCAGAACTGAAAGCGTTCTAATGGTACCCACTGGCCACCGGGTAGTGTGGTAAATAAAAGTACTGAACTTGGAATTGGTAAGATGGATTCAGAACTATAAATGAATCAACCTTCCTGGGTTGTTGTGAGGATCAAATGAGAATATATATATATATATATATATATATATATATATATATATAGTGTGTGTGTGTTTATTATATATACATGTATAATATATACATATATATATAATGCTTTGCAAATCTGAAAACATTTTATGTATTATTTTGTATATGTGTATTTTTATGTGTATATATATATATAATATATATATACACCTATATAGAGATAGAGAGAATATCTAGTCCAGTACTAGATCTTTAAAAGTTAATTCTTAGTAAGATGCTAATAATGACATTTAGTGGCTTAATGTTTTGTCCTTCCTGGGGCTATTTACATTTTCACAGGTGATTTCTCAACCCAAACATGAATATTACCAATTATTTTTATTATCATCATAGTCTAGCCCTATCTCCCCCATTTCATGGACAAAAAACTGAGGCAAAGAGAAATTACTTGGTCTGTACAAGACCATGCAAAGAGGTTGGAGGTGGGATTTGAATCCAGATCCTCTGACTTTATAATAAGTTCCATTTTTATTTGGTAGACAAGGGTAAAGAGTAGTGGAAGTGGGGGCAGAGGAGGTTCTGTAAGGTTTCCTTACCAAGGAGAGATATATCATTCCTTCCCTTTCCCCTTCCCCTTCCCCCAATAATAGCAACAGCTGTTTTTACCTTCCCTGCAGGAAACTAACTTGGGAAACAGGTATGGGAGAAACTCCTTCCTGAGGGGCTTCTGTCTGTCTTGTAAAACTGTCAGGAAAGCACATTCAAGCACCTTAAGTGATTGATCTGGGGAAGGAGGGACGGAGTCGGAGGGGCACAATGGACTGACCAACTTTGCAAGTTAAGACAGGTGGCAAAAGATGCAACTTATGAATTTAGGCTGGGGAGGGAGGAGCTATACACACTCTCCCCAAATAAATATCTGAATGCTCTTCTGCATGAGATTTTCTGCCTTGGGAGGTGGAGTGGTGGGGAGGGGAAAGGGAGGAGAGAAGGGACCTTCCCAGCCCTTCTGGTGCTTCATCATCCAATTATAAACTCATTCTTCATTTGGGATGGGATGGGGAGGGAAGTTTGATGGAAATGGAATCAGCTTGGAGGAGGAGCTAAGGGAAATGAATCAGCCATAGATATACAATAACATGGAAATGAGAAGAAAGAACTTGAACCGGAAGGGAGACTGAGAAAAAAATCTTGTCAATAGAAAACAGTCATGTCCCTGAGTAAATGGGCTTATTTCCTTTGCTCCTTTAGAAAAAGTCATCTGAAACCAAAACTTTCTGGGATCATTTGCATTTAAGTTCCTAGGGAGTTCAAATAACTTTAGTTTAAAGTGACCTCAGACTTAAGTGGTTGTATAACCTGGGGGAGGTAGTTAGATACTTCAGTTTCCTCTTTTGTGAAATGGGATAATAATCAAACTTCCCTCATGATAGTGAAGCACCCAACAAAATAATAAATGTAACATATTTTGTAAACCTTAGAATAATAATATGAATGCCAGCTTTGATTATGAGGATGGGAATTTTTTTCAAGGCTGGAAATAACTTTTGCCCTAGACATTTCATTCTCTGAGGCACTGATTATGCGGGAAAATCACTGGATCATAGAACTGGAAAAAAGCTTGGAGGTCACTTTTGTAATTTTGCAGATTAAGGAAACTGAGGCCTAGAGAAGTTACATGGAGTAATAGTGCTGTTGGAATTTGAATCCAACTCTAATTTCAAATTCAGTCCTTTTCTTGCCTAGACAAGCTACTTCCTGCTTATGGAAGTAGTCCAAGGTGTCCAAGAACTATGATCTGTGACTTGGACCTCATGCCAAAGCTTGGGATGTGTGACTCTATCCGGCTTCTAAATAAGGGGTTATTAATCTGGGGTTCATGGACCTGAGGTGGGGAGGAGGATCTCTGAATTTGTAACTTTGAAAATATTTTAATAAACATTTCAACATAATTAGATTTCAATTCCATGAATTTTGTCTTATATATTTAAAAAATACTATTCTGAAGCAAGATTAGGGGAAAAATTATAGAACTCAAAATAAATAAAATCTTTCTAAAAAAATACTATTCTGAGACAGGATTCAAAAGTTTCATGAGACTGTGAGAGATGCTGGAGAGGCGTGCCCTATATTTTCCTTATGCTTTCCTGATGAAGATAGAAAAATGTTTTGAACTAGTTACTCCACACTGATTCTGGGGTAATAATAATACTAATAACTACCATTTATATGCTATTCCAAAGACCCTACAACTTACAGACTCATATGCTAACTCATTTATTCTTGAAACAAATTCTGTAAAGAAGGAGATGTTATTATAATTCTGGTTTTACAGATGAGAAAACTGAGGCAGACAGAGGTTAAGTAACTTAACCCAGATTCTTAGAGCTAGAAGTGTCTGAGGCAGGATTTGAATTAGACCCATCTATGAATACTGTTTGAAAGCCCCAACTCTTCAGGGTTTTCAACTAATATCATTAAATCCCTTTCTCTCTTCTTTCAAAGAGAGTACAAGTTTCATGTACAAGGGTGCAGATGCACACCCCATAAGTGATTTGGAATTGCTAATGACAGATCTCTGAACTTTCACAGACTAGGAAAGGGAGACTGCCTGTGCCCAAATATTCTTCAAGGAGACTTGGAAGTTTACTTGTTTTGAGAAGTATGAAGAGGTCCAAAGAGGTCATCAGTCTGAATAGGGAGGTAGCTTTTGAATATCTGAAAAACAGCTGTTTCCAAGGGCTAGACACTGAAAAGGATCCCTCTTCCTTGCAAATCTGAGTCACCTGGGATGAAACTGGAGCTATTTGGAAGTTTGGAGAGCATGAAGAGAAAAGTGGTGGGGTGGGTTGACTCTGAACACACCCCTTTGCCTTCCCTCTCAGCTTTCTACCACCCCTCCCCCAAGAGAAATGTGGGACTGGCCCTACTCTGTCTGTGTCCCCATTGGTTGGTGAAGCAGCAAGGGGGGATTTAAAAAAGGAGAAAGTGCTGAGAGAGGGACTGGAGCCCTTGAGTGCTGAAGGTTTGGTTGCCCCCACTCTAGCTGGCACCATGAAGTTCCCTCTAGTCCTCTGCCTGCTGTGTCCGCTGGTCCAGGTTGCTTTCCACTCTGTGCAAGGGTGGCAGGCCTTCAAGAATGATGCCACCGAAATCATCCCTGAGCTCAGTGAGCACCCGGAGCCTCCACCTGACCTGTCGAACAATAACAAGACGATGAACCGGGCAGAGAATGGAGGGAGATATCCACACCACCCCTTGGAGCCCAAAGGTATTCAAAGTACAATGATCAAAGACAGAAGGGTCAAGAGGGTTGTCCTGTATGAGGGCTCCTGTCTGTGGATGCTGTTATATTCAGCATCTCAGAACCATTAGTGATATTGAGTTCTTCCCATCACTAGGGGATACCCAGCTCTGCTTAGTCAAGAGAGTAGGGTCACCCAACTCACCCCCCCCCATTCCACTGCCCCTGGGTGGTCTGGTAGCTGGGGAAGTTATCTAATTTCCTTCATCATAGAACTTTTAAAGAATGGGGAGACAGCCCTCTCTTTTAAACCCACTAAGTGCTTCAAAGGAGCTGGTAGGGAAAGCTAACTGCAGTGTCAGGATTTTGCCACAAAAGTATGAGACAGTGCAAAGAGTAGTCACCTTACGATGCAGCAACTGTGACAAATATGCTTCACTGCTGTAATCATCAGATGGTGATAGGTATGTAGAAAAAGGAATATAAATGACAGAAACTTTAGAACTGGAAGGAACCTCAGAGACCACCCAGTCCAACTTCCTTGTTTTATATATGAGAAAACTGAGGCCCAGAGATTTGAAGTAGTTTGCCCAAGATTATACAAGTTGTAAATAGCAAGTTCTCTAATTCCAGACTTAGAGTGTTGGGGGGGGTTCTCCCTTTATAGCTTGGATCTCTCTGAGTAAAGTACAGGAGCTAGAGGCTCAACTTCTGAGAAGCAGAGAGCAGAGACATAAAAGGATCAGGACAAAAAGAAACAAACAAAAAATGATTCTTTATGAGCAGAGTGGAAAAAATCTACCTTAAAAATCTAATTCAGTGAGCTTGTGATATGGGAGGGGAGTATGGAGGGAGAATCTGAGCCTGTCCCTAACTATCCAGTGTTAAGAATTTCTGATTTTGAGAATTTCCAATTTTGCCTTAGGTTAGAAGAGTAACCCTTTGCACTTCAGGTTTTTTTCCCTTCCTAGTTTCTGACTTCTGTCACTTCTCTGTCCCCTACAGTAAGTACAAAGATGTTTTTAACAGCATCTGTAGTGGATATAGGCATGTTGGCTTATGTTCTGTTTAACAAATCCTCAAACATAATTTGGGGCTACAAAGTCAGAGGGAAATCTTACTTGAGAGATTCTCAAGCTAGCAGTAAGAAATAAGAAAGACTGGGCCTGTAAACCTACCATCATAGTGTGGAAAAGAATGGGTTGAAAGGGGCTCCCATGGGTATTTGTGATAAGGGGATCTATCTAAATTATTCAGAAGTCCCCAGGAAAGAACTCAAGGGAAGGGATGGTTAGCTCCCCTAGGCAGAAGGCAAACAGGAAAATAGTCCCAGCTCCAGAGGATGCAGAGTCTAGACTAAGTGGGGCAGAAGTTGATTCCTGAATTCTGCCCAAAATAGTTCAAACTTCAAAAAGACTTTTTGGGAATAATGGTAACTGCCACTTTTAGTATACTTACAAAATGCTATATATATATATATATATATATATATATATATATATATATATATATATATATAAAGAGAGAGAGAGAGAGAGAGCCTTTTGTGAGATAAGGACTACAAATGTCTTAATGCCTATTTTACAGATTTTACAAGTCTAAGGTTTGATAGGGGAGGGTCTGGGTTTAAATGAGTAAATGCATTTGCCCTGAGAATCCTACCACTCAAAATACCATCTCTTTTTCTGCAGAGGAAGTGCCTAAACTGGGCAGTGCTATTCTTAGCCCTAGAAGTCTCTTTCACTGGGCAAACACAGGCCACCCCCACACTCTGCAACCCCAGCTCTTAACTAGGAGTACAACCTGGTGAGGGAAACCAAATAAAAGTACTCTGGAACCAAAGCTAACACTGCTGCCCACAATGCCCCTCTCTGGCTTGATGCCCCTAGACCTGTGGAATAGCCTTGGGAAAAGGTTTTCTCTTTCCCTCATGCTTTCAGTCCTGGGGTCCATTTTTCATCACTTCACACCTTCCCTCCCCCAGTCTCTCTCAGCAGTTAGTTCAACTACCCTTTGTTGGAAGGAGTTCAGAGCTCAGCCCAAAGGTAGGAGGTATGGTCAACTCCTAGAGAAAGCATTTCTGTTCCAGCCTCATCTAGGACTCAGATACCGTATTTTGGGCAAGGCTTTCAATGCTACTAGGGACCTGAAGCTCATGGATCTAGAACTAGAAAGGACTTCACAAACTATCTAGCCCAATACCCTCATTTTACAGATGAGGAAACTGAGGCCCAGAGAGGTTAGGTGACTTTGTTCAAGTTCACACAGGCAACAAACTTCCTAGAAGAGATTTGAACCCTGATCTTCTGACTCCACTACATCATTCACTGACAGAATTTTAGTCAGAACTCTGCTCCCTTTCCTAATTTCAGTTTCTGGTTTTCAAAGTATTTTACCAAATTTGAGCCTTGAAAAGAGATAGTTACTATTAATATCCTTTTCTTGGATTGTTTGACAGCTAAGAAGTTTCTGAGGCATATTTTGTCCTCTAAGGCTACAAAGAAGCCCACATTTGGCAAGAAGGCAGTGCCTTCTTTATTCAGCTCTGGGACTTGAAACCTGAGTGTAATTCTCCCAGAAGGCATAGAAAACTCTTCCCTGTTTTCCTACCAATTCCATCCACAGGGCCTAGATTGTTCCTGTCCACTACTTCCTGTCCCCACTCCCAGCCATCAGAACCTTACTCCCTTGAACAGGTCCAGTAGGTTCCCATGCCTATAATGATTTCCTTTCCCTGTCTTGGTTTCCTGAGAGACTTTCAGAGCAGAATAAACAAAGTGGAATTCTCACTGCCTTGGTTTGTTACTGCCTGTAAAGGAATTGAGGCATCTTGACACCTTTAAATCTGGGGAAAACAGACGTTTACCTGGGGGGGAGGGGTGCTCACCACCCACTACAGTTCACTTAAAGTTCTCTTTTTTTTCCCAGTGAAATGGTTCCTACATCTGCTGGACAAATCAGTACTAGAAGTCTGCCCTTGATATTCCTTCCACATCCCTTGTCTGTCTAATATGAGTGATTGTCAAATATATTGGAATATTTGGGAGCAGGCCAGAATCAGGCAAGAGGGACTTGGTGACCCTGGAAAATTGTCTGAGCTGGGGTGGGTGATGCGGGTGTCACTGACTGGTTTGAGTGGTGTTCCCAGGACTTTGGGGGGGGAGGATTTGAGGGACAATCCAGTTAGCTTCAAAAATTCAGATGTGTAGTCATGGACAGTTCACAACGTGCATCCACTGGTCAAAGTGCAGGGCATCCTTTGACTCCAAAAGGAAAAAAAAATGTGACTTGCTTGAGGTTATACTTGAAGAAAAGAACTTCTAGGGGTTGGGCCCAGGGAGAGACTTGCTTGATGCAAGCAGTGGAAGGCAGCTGACTGGACCCCCCTTCCCTCTGGTCGCTAGCATCTTCTTTCCCTTTGTCTCCCCAGACGCCTCGGATTACAGCTGCCGAGAGCTGCACTTCACGCGCTACATCACCGACGGGCCCTGCCGCAGCGCCAAGCCGGTCACCGAGCTGGTCTGCTCGGGTCAGTGCGGGCCAGCGCACCTGCAGCCCAACTCCATCGGGCGCAAATGGCTGTGGCGCCAGAGCGCCGTGGACTACCGCTGCATCCCGGACCGCTACCGCACGCAGCGCATCCAGCTGCTATGCCCGGGAGGTGAGGAGGCCCGGACTCACAAGATCCGTGTCGTGGCCTCCTGCAAATGCAAGCGCTACACCCGTTTCCACAACCAGTCGGAGCTTAAGGACTTCGGCAAGGAGGTGGCTCGACCCCCCAAGAACAAGAAACCCCGGCTGTCCCGGATCCGGAGTGGCAAGTCCAAACAGCCAGAACTGGAGAATGCCTACTAGGGCGCCCCAAGTCCCTGCCCCAGGTCGCTTCTCTCTCTAAGACGTGCCAGAGCCGAGATGACCCTCCAACAGCGGCGTCTGGGTCTTTGCCTGTTTCTTTGTTTTGTTTTCTTTCCAGAAGCTCGGGACTGGGTCTGTCTCCCCAAGTCCCGAAGCCTGAACCAACCAGTGCAGAGGCTGAGGTCGACAGATAGATGGGCCACTGGGCAACTGGAAAGGGAGCGTGGAGTAGCACGTGGGGGGGAGGGGGCCTCCTGCCTGCCTTTGAAGGGAAGGGGAAGGCAGGGCTACTAATAGGATATCCAGCCACCAAGACACCCCGGGTCCCACCACTACTAGCACAGGAGTTAGAAGGGGAAAATCTTTTCAACACCCTATTCCTTCCGCCAATTTGCTTCTTCTCCTGGGGTTAAAAGAGAGCGCTGCGGAGCAAATAAAGGGTATATTAAGCCCAGGGGTTTGAACCTTTAGTAATATTTGTGATCTACTGATTAGAAAAGAAAAGTGACTTGAGATTAGTCCTCCTTTGTCTCCTGATCCCAATTGCCTTTGAAGGCCTTTACATCAGGTTGTCAAAAACAAGCAAACAAATAAAAAAGAAAGCCCCACCTTTAAAATGGAAGGGGAAAGAAATTGGACCAAATAATTTCCAAAGACTGAGAATATGAGCTATGAGATCATCTGGCCCTTCTATCAAAACCTAGATCTGTTCACTGATGTTTAAGGAGGGAAGAGAGATGGTCATAGATTGGCTTTCCAGTTTAGTTTTAAGTAAATTCTCCCCACCCCCCCCCAACCCAGGGGTGGTTGCAAAGATTAAAATTGTAAAGCTTGTAAACTTTCATTTTTAGCCACTGCTGAACTGTCAGCAGGGCAAAGAGATGAATTAACTCTCAACACTAAACAGGAGCAGGGGAGGTAAGGAAAGACAGTATTGGGCTTTTTAGAATAAGCTCAGAGTGAGGGTGTTGGGGGAAGTGAGGAAGAAACTGGAGAAAACATAGTTCTCCTTCCCCAATGGCTAGTTCTCTTCCTGACCTAACATTTTTTTTTCTTTTGATAAACTCTGCAAAGTTCTCTTGTGACCCAGCCCCCTGTCCCCTACTCTCCTTGACCCAGTACCTGGGGTCTGTGCCCACAGGCCTTTTTGACAGAGGCCAGTATTGGTTCAGTATGAAAGATGAACCAACCAAAAGGCCTGGTCCATGCACATGTAGTTCACTGGCACATTCCTATCCTGAAAATAGCTTAGCACCAAGCATACATGTGTTGATGCTCCTTCCAATTAAAAAATTATTATTGGAAAGCAAAATCAAAAAAATTGCAACTGCTGTACATATGCTGAAAAACCACAAAATACAATAACTACAATCCAAAAATCTTTTGGCAAAACACTTCCAGACACTTCTTTCTGTTTAATTTTTAAAATGTTATGTTGTGTTTGTATGTATGTGTTTTTAAGTGTATTCAATGTGAAAGCTTGCAGGTCTGGTAGCTTGCATTTGCAGTCCCTCCAGGTGGGACCCTGACGCAGGAATGAAAGTAATTGTTTTTAAAAGAAATAAGTTACATATTTATTTTCTCGTTTAAGTTATTTATGCAAAAGTATTTTTCTCATAGAGAACAAAAATTAATATTGCTTTATGAAATAAGTCTGGTCTTTCAGGATCCCAAATGTATTGTTAATAAAGACAATGGATTATTAAAGAAATGATGTGGGCTTTTTTTTTTAAACTATACAAATCTTGTCGATGGTACTACCCTTCTTCTAGTCACCTAAGCTTGACGCCTCAGAGTCACCTTTGGCTCCTCCATCACCTGAATCAATTCAGTTACTAAGGCCTGCCAATTTTTGCTTTGAAATGTTTCCCTTTATCCTTTAACCCTCTAACCTTTCCATTTTCACTGTTCTCAGACTAGTTCAAGCCCTCATAGCCTCCAGCCTGCATTACTATAGTAGTCTATTAAGTGGCCTTTCTTGGCCTGGTTTTTCTCCCAACCGAATACATCCTATCCTCTGTTGCCAGATTAGTCTTTCTAAGGCATCTCTTTCATCTTGTTACTGCCTCATTAAATGCCTCCAATGATTCCTCTTTGCCTAAAGGGAAACATCACCTGGGCATTCCAGGCACTTGACTACAAGATAGCCAGACCCCATTATCTCTAGGTAATTTTATCCTTCTTACACTCAACACCCCCCCCCCCACTCCCCAAGTCTGAAATCTCTTTGGCCAAGTACTTTTTTCTGAGATATTCATTTCCATCTTTGTGTCTTTGCTATTCTCTCCACTTGAAATTCTCTTCCCTGTAACTTATACTAAGAAATGACAAAAATGGCCATTACCTTTGACCCAATTAGTCAATAAGTATTAATTCCCTGATTATATCATGTCAGGAATTAAACAGTGCTAGGGATAGGGAAGAAAGCAAAAGACAGTTCCTGTCCTCAAGAAGCTCACAATCTAATGATGTTGTTAGCCTACAAAAAAAAATTATATACAAACAAGTTATATACAGGACAAATAGGAACTAATCAAAGAGGAAAGACTAAAATTTAGAGGGAACAGGAAAGGATTTCAGTAGAGATCATATACTCAGGCATATATTCCATGGAAGTCACTGATAAAAAGAAATTCATATACATCAAAATATTCATAGTAACACTTTTTGAAATAGCAGAGACCTAGAAACAAAGTAAATTTCCAATGATTAGAAACTACTAAACTGTGATTCATAAATGTTACCATGTCATAAGAAACATGGAAGTCACTGATAAAAAGGCAGTAACTCATATACATAAAAATATTCATAGTAATCCTTTTTTGTAGTAACAGAAACCTAGAAACAAAGTAAATTTCCATTGATTAAAGACTACTAAACAAATTGTGGTTCATGAATGTTACCTGAATGCTATAAGAAACAATGAATATGAGGACTATAGAGAAGCATGCAAAGGCATATGAACTGATGAGAAGTGAAGTGAGCAGAAACAGAAAAACAATATATACAAAGACTTAAAAGAAAATGGAAGTATAGTGATATTTCACTAATATAACAAATCCTCAGAAGAGGAAACTCCTCTAGTAACAGGGTCAATGCCCTCTTGCAGTTTATCCTCTTAAAGAGATGTTGCCTAGAATACTGGAAGGTTAAAAGGTTTTCTTTTTTGTATCACTATCATTCTCTACATGCCCAAACTTCTTCACTCTTCCAAAAGGTAGTTTTTCCTTATAACAAAAAGTTATAACCAAACATAGAAAGTATTTTTTTTATATTTGGATCAATTCTCTATTTATCTTGGATCTCAGACCTTTATCAGAGAAATTTGCTGCAAGTATTTTTGCAGCAAGTCATATGCAAATGGATGTCTCATTTGGGAAAGGAATAAATATTTGTATAGCACCTATCCTGTGATAAACAAACATCCCATTTGATCCTCATAACAATGCTGCCAGGGTATTAACACCTCCATTTTACAGCTGAGGAAACTGAGGCAAACAGAGATTTTTTTTTTTAAGTGACTTTCTCAAGGACACATGCTAGTTAGTATCTGAGGAAGAACTTGAACTCAGGTCCAGAGTTCTATCCTCTTTGAAATCTCTAAGAAGTTTACCACTTCTTTTCAAGAAAGCCTGATTCGGGGGCGGCTAGGTGACGTAGTGGATAAAGCACTGGCCTTGGAGTCAGGAGTACCTGGGTTCAAATCTGATCTCAGACACTTAATAATTACCTAGCTGTGTGGCCTTGGGCAAGTCACTTAACCCCATCTGCCTTGCAAAATCCTAAAAAAAGAAAAAAAAAGAAAGCCTGATTCATCTTCAGTTTTCTAGATTCACAATTACTCATTGCAATTGATCTAAGTTTCACAGTTGTTGTTTTTTACAATACAGTAATTATCATATGAATTATTTTCCTGGTAATCTTCACTTCATTCTGTATCAGATTATAATCTCAGATTTTTCTGAGTCTCTTTCATAATTTCCTTTGATGCTACAACATTGCATTACATTCATGTTCCGTACTTTATTTAACTATTCCCCCAATTCATGAAGACCCTTCCCTTTCTTTCCAGTTCTTTGCTATAACAAAAAGTGCTGCTAAAATATTTTTGTCCAAAATTAGTCCTCTTTTTTCCCCCCTCTGGGGTAGTGGCATTAGGAACAGGATAAAAAACACTTTACAAATATTATCTCATTTGAGTCTCACAATAACCAGGGGAGGCTGGTACTATTATTCCCATTCAACGGATAAGAAAACTGAGACTGAAAAGGTAACACAGACAAAAAATGTCTGAGGATAGATTTGAACTTGTCTTCCTGACTACAAATCCCTCTCTCTATTTACTGTAGCACCTAATCAAGTCAAAGGTTAGGTATAATATAGTAACTTTTTGGGTAGAGCTCCAAATTGCTTTCCAGGATGACTGGACCAATTCACAGCTCTACCCGCAGTATATGAATGTTCTGGTCATTCTAAGTCCCTGAAATAATTGGTCTTTTCTTTTCTTTTCTTTTCTTTTCTTTTCTTTTCTTTTCTTTTCTTTTCTTTTCTTTTCTTTTCTTTTCTTTTCCTTTCTTTTCTTTTCTTTTCTTTTCTTTTTCTTTTCTTTTTCTTGTCATCTTGGTTCATACTCAGAGTTGTTTTCATTTATATATCTCTTACTGTTAGTCACTTGGGTTATTTTTTCATATAGTTCACTTTCTTTTATAAACTATCTCTTCATATCTTTTGACCATTTTTCAATCTTGTTCTCATATATTTGAATCAACTCCCTATATATGTTGAATATTAGACCTTTATCAGATCAATTTGCTATAAAAATTCTTTTCCCAGTTAATGGTCTCCATGAATTTTGATAGAAAAATTTCAATTTTATGCAATCAAAACTGTCCATTTCAATCTCCTATGAGCCTCTCTATCCTTTGATTAAGAATTCTTTTCCTATTCATACTTGTGAAAAGTATAGCCTTCCTTGCAACTCTGTTATTTATGATATAATCTTTTTTTTTTAGGCCTTTGCATTTCTTTGATTTATTGGGGGTTATGGTGTGACATGTTGGTCTAAACCTAATTTCTGCTAGACCTAATTTCTAGCATTTTTGTAAAATAGCAAGCATTAATTTATTGAGCAACATATTCCTATACTTGTTCGCTTCTGGATACTGAGAACATAATCTATTATATTGATCAACTTTTTTTCTGTTTTTAATTAGTACCAAAAGATTGTGATGATTTCTGCTTTGTAGTTTAATTTGAGATCTTGTACCATTAGCTCCTTCCTTCCTGCTTTTTTTAGAGTATCATCATGATCTTGACCTTTTTAACTTCAGATTAATTTTATTTTTTTAGTTTTAGAAAATAATTTCTTTGTAGATAAATCAGTATAAAACTGAATCTGTACATTAATTTAGGTAATATTATCATTTTTGCTCTATATATGAGTATGAGCAATTAATATCTCTAGGTTTGTCTTTATTTTTGTAAATTTTGTAAAGAGTATTTTATATTTGTATTCATATACAATCTGCAGTAATCTTGAATTTAATATTGTCTGTCTCTTCCTGCTGGGTTTTTGTTTGCAATATTTGGAAAGATCAATGATTTTTTGTGGGTTTGTTTTATATTACACCTGCTATTCTTCTGAAATTATTGTTTCAATTAATTTTTAGTTGACTCTCAAGAATTCTCTAAGTAAACCATCATATCATCTGCAAAAGAAAAAAAAGCATATATTTTCTTTGTCAAAGCTCAGCCATCAGGGAACTTAGGAGCTTGCAGGATAAGTTTAGAAACAATGACTAACTAAGGGCACCAGGATAGAGTTCTCCTTTAGTTGTAAAGTGTGAGGAAACTTATATAGGATTTGCTCTTTCAAAATCTTTGGAATCAGTCAGAGGCTCCAGGTAGGGATTGCCCTGTGTTCTTTTATATTTTATTTATTTATTTAGGTTTTTTTTGCAAGGCAAATGAGGTTAAATGGCTTGCCCAAGGCCACACAGCTAGGTAATTATGAAGTGTCTGAGGCCAAATTTGAACTCAGGTCCTCCTGTCTCCAGGGCTGGTGCTCTATCCATTGTCCCACCTAGCCACCCCACTCTCTTCTTTTTTAATGTGACTTAAATGGGAATTATGGTTCCACAAAAATGTTCTTTCTGCAACTGATGAGTTGATGGGGGGCTTCAGTGGAGGAAGTAAGAGTACTAAAATATGGGTTAGGCAGGCTGCATTTATATCTTCTCTCCATAACTCTCCCACTCCTTATAAGCTGTGTGACCCAGGACATCATTCGATCTCTCCCAGTGTCAATTTCCTTATCTGTAAACTGGGAATGATGATAACATTTATTGTATAGCATTGTTGTAAGGATCAAGTGAAATAAAATATGTACAGTTTTTTTGTGAACCTTAAAGTATTAAATGCTGTTTTAAAAAAACCCCAAAAGGTATCAATTAAATATTTTCTTAAATCCAAAACATTATTAAGCATTATTGATTACCACCTCCTTTTTGAAATCTTTTCCTTTTGGAAATATAAAAGACAGTCCTTTCATTGGGGAATAGCTAAAGAAATCATGCATATGTGAATATAATGGAAATGAGGAAATGGATAATTTTAGAAGAAACTGAAAAAACCTTTATGAATTGATATAGAGAGAAGCAGAGTTAGGAGAATAATTTATACAATAATACTAAAATTATTGAGAAAAATCATTTTGAAAGACTTTTAGAATGTTGATCTATAAAATGTAAAAGCATTAATGCAAAAGAATAAAGATAAATTACACACCTCACTTCTTCCCAGGGTATGGATACACTTAAAATACATAAAGTTATACATTTTTATACATGGCTAATTTGAAAATTTATCTTGCTGAATATAGGTAGATATATACTGAGGGATTTTGTAAAACTGCTTCTTGGGAGGGGGTATTGGGAGGAACATATTGAGGTTAAAAACTTATTACTCTAAAAATTTTAAAACAATTTAAAAAAAGGAAATGGTATAGTCAAGATTATTTTCTCTTTCTCTCTCCTTTGGTTGTTAGTCAGATTTATGAATAGGTTGAGGCTCTCTACCAAAATCTAAGATCTTAAGTCCTGGCCTCAGTCCTTTGCTTCCTTCACTGATTCAATAGGGCCCATGTCTTGGCTCTTGAGGAATGTTCTTTTACCTGGTTTACTGCTGGTGCTGTCTACCATGAAAGAAATATATGCAATTGAACCTCAGCAGCCATTAACTAATAATAGGAGATAGCCTGAGGGATGGGATTGGAAGGAATGGTCCTGGCAAGTCCTTCCAATGTACTTAAGCTATGAGTTGAAAGATGGCATGTGAGAAAGCTCTGAGAGATGATGTAGATAAAGTTTGCATTTACTATTGATTCTTGAGTAGTGACCATGGGTCTGAATGTGAGCAGTTTGAGTCAATGGAGGGAGAAACAAGACGATTTGGGATCAGGACAAATGGAGGAATTTTGATAATGCCTCTCATCACATACAGATAGTTCTGGGTGTGAATTATACATATATATATATATATATATAATATCTCTCAGAGATATTATACACTTTCTACTAAAATTGATAATCATGTTGATGCCCTTCTGAGAATGACAGAGCCTGAGGACTGGATCTGATTATGGGGGGGGGGGGGATGTGAGGCTATGTAAGTTCAAGACCATATGACCTCAAGTATACAGACTGATACAGGGATATCTACTTAACAATATTTTTTTGTGCCAATTGGAGCATCTGTCTTTGAAATAGAGGTATAAAATGATCCCTGTGGTTATCCACCTTTTTCTGTCTGGTAAATTGATTTTAATGGACTTCTTCCATCTAGAGCACTTGCTGCAGGTGATACTTATTCAGGTTATGACATTTCTTCTGTTCAGGCATTTTCTACCATGTCCAGCCCTTTGTGATCCCATTTGGGGTTTTCTTGGCAAAGATACTGAAGTGTTCTGCCATTTCCTTCTCCAGCTCATTTTATAGATGAGGAAACTGAGGAAAACAGGGGTAAATGATTTGTCCAGAATCCCTCAGCTAGTAAGTGACAAATCAGATTTGAACTCAAGACAATAAGTCTTTCTGATTTTAGACCCTTGGACTGTGCCACCTACTTGCCCCAGTTCACATACACACATATAATAAAATCAGTCTATAGCTATCTGTATCTATATATGTAGCTATATGTGTATAGTATATATGTATATATATATGGAGAGAGAGAGATGCTCTTAACTTATTCTGCATTTGTCATATCTCTGTAATGTTTCATTATGGGTCCTCTGGAATCATGAATAGTCGGTCACTGTATGAATTATAATTCTTACAGCTTTCAAATTTCTTACAGATTTGTTTTTACAGTGTTGTTATTATACAAATTGTCCCAATTCTACTCATCTTATTCTTCATTGGTTTATAAAAATCTTGAAAATTATTCAGTTTTATAGTATGGATGTTAGAATAAAGTTATTTTTCTAGTTCTGCTCATTTTTCTTTGCAGCAGTTCAAATTAGCATTTCCATGACTTTTTGGAATCATTGAGTTCTTTTCTTATATCATATTAATCCATCATATTCATATACTACAACTTAGTCATTCTTCAATTATTGAACAGACTCATTTTCCATTTTTTTTACTATCTCAAAAAAGAGTTGCTATATATATTTTTTGTCTTTTCTTCTTTCTTTTGTCTCCTTGGATATAGACCTCATGGTATTAGAGCTGAGTCAAAGGGCATTGTATTATAGTAACTTTGTGTATACTTCCAAATTGCTTTCTGGAATGATTGTATCCTTTCACAGGTCCATCAACAGTGCATTAATGTGTCTGTTCTCCCATAACCCCTGAAACACTTATCACTCTCCTTTTTTGTCATCTTTGCCACTCTGCTGGGTATAAGGAAGAATCTCATAATTGCTCTAATTTGAATTTTTCTAATTAATAGTGATTTGAAGCATTTTAAAAAATATATGGCTATAGAGATCTTGGGTCTCTTCCCTTGAGAACTACATGTTCATAGCCTCAGACAATTTATCAATTGGAAAATGAGACTCTGCTCTTTTAATGACATATGGGCAAAGTGAAATAGTTTTTACCTAGTTATAGGAATGGTGAATTTGCTTCAAGAAAAAGATCCTTTAGCAGATATAATCTGATCTAAAGCTGAAGGTAAGGAGGAATCTCCATCTAGCTCCTGCAAAAGAAGGAAGTAGTCCTTCAAAAGAGGACTCTAAAAGGGGAATGTTAGTATTGTCCCCTAATGGGGTATCCAGGGAGGGGGGAGGCTTTGACTGATGATCCAGGGAACACGTAGTGGGAGATGGTATGGGGTGAGTTTCTGTATCAACTTAGACTCTGGGATATTGTATGCAAGAGGCTAATGGTCTCTTATCTCTGCCCCATGATAGGAGGTAGATTTGTAAATGTCACAATTTGTCCTATGATCCTGTTGTTCCTAGTGTTGCTTCTGTTAATTGCTGCCACCTTATATTAGAAAAATCATTATGAACTGCATCCACATTGGACTGCACTTTTTAAAGAAGTTATGGTAAATTGTTTTATATATTCATATTTTTTTCTAAATTAAGCTTCTCCCTTAATGTTGCCTCTGTTAGCTTTTTTCCTGAAGCCAGAGCTATTTTAAAGCCATTTCAGTGGTGGAAGGTCCGTTGGAGGGTTGGAAAGTCACTGATTTCTTATATAGACTTTGGTGGTTGTCTTTCAAGGAGGCAAGGAAGCTGTACTTGGGACTTGGTTGGTCCACAGGAGTGTTGTTATTGTTGTTGTTCTTGAGTTAATTCACTCATGTCCAACTCTTCATGATTCCCTTTGGAGTTTTCTCGGTAAAGATGGTACCATTCCTTTCTCCAGTTCATTTTGCAAATGATGAATTAAGGCAAACAGAGTTAGATGCTCAGCATCATACAACTAAATGTCTGAGATTAGATTTGAACTCATGAAGATAAATCCAGAGGAATAAGACTTATAATAAAATTCCTACTGCATTTTTAGTGCAGGGGAATAGGGATTTTTAAAAAAAGACCCAGTTTATGTGGAGTTGATCTGCCTGAGGTTTAGCAGAATCTCCACTATCCTTCAGGAACACTTTTCTGACCCAGTTTTGCCATTGATGTGAAGAATGTCAAGGGCAATAGTGTTTCATCTGAAATAGCAGCTAAGAGTTATATCCATTTAGATCTTATTATAAAATTGTTGTTATTTCATTTTGTGGCCTACAAATGGTTTGCTGCATTCCTAGAGTCAGAAAGACCTGAGATCAAATCTAACCTCAGACATTTATTAGCTGTATAATATGGGCAGGCCACATCTGTTTGCCCTAGGTTTCCCATCTGTAAAACTGAGCTAATCATACCATTTATCTTCCAAGGCTGTTTTTGAGGATCAAATGAAATAATAATAATAAAGCACTTATCATGGTGCTCAGCACACACTTAAGTGTTAGTTTTTACTATTTCAATATAAATATTAACTATTGTTATTTCAATCCCAAACCAGAATCATTGGTTGATCTCAGACCTGGTCCAGAATATAATAACATAATAGACATTTCCTTCATTTTTGAATATATGCCTCTGTCTCTTTTACCCAGTATATGAGTCATCCCTTATAACAAAGAATAAAAAAGAAAGAGAAAAAAAATCAGCTCAGCAACACTAACCAACACATTTAGCCAGTCTAACATGCAATGCCATATATCCATATGGCCTGCAGGAGAATTTCTGGTTTAAGAGGTATGGATATTTTATTCCCTTTTACAAAGCATCATTCCAAATTGCTTTCCAGAATTGTTAGAATATTTGTATCATTTCATTTTAAACTGAATGGATAACTTCAGAAAGTTGAAAGGGTTTTTGCTCATGAAGATGCCATACAGAAATTCAGTAGTTTATGGAGCCTTAGAGGCCTCTGATAATTCTCTGCAAATTGCCTTTCAAGTTCTTGCCCCAGGGGAAGCCTCTGCAGCTTCCAGATGCTCAAGACTAGAAGGGGCTGCTTGGGTGATAGTTAGGACAATGGGTTGACACCATTTATAGATTCTGTGAGTTTCAAACTCTGGAATTGCAAATCCATCAAATAGCCCAGATGTCAGGAAACTCTTTCTGAAGAAAATAGGTGATAGAACTGAAGAATTAGCCCAACCCACCAAAGGGACCTTTGTATCAGGTGAAGAGGTAATTAATTTGGATTTTGACAGTTAAAGTTCAGGGCTATTAATAAGGACAATCTGGTTCTTTGCATTCCCAGGTGTGAGGCCTCCCCTCCAGTCCTGAAAGATCAGGTTGCCCCTGTATTCTGAATACTCCAGCACCATGGAAGGAAGAACTGGAAGGGGGAATGGAGAGTCACACAATGAACTACAGGGCAATTAAATGATTATTTATCATATATATCAAAAAAGAACCATTTTAAAGACTGACATTTAAGACTCTACCAAATTCACAAATATTTGTGTCTTCCTGTACTCTACTTTCCTGTAGTTTAGTAATTCAATTCAATTCAATGCAATAAAATTAAATTAAATTCAAACAATTCATTACTTATTCTTAGCAAGGTACTATATCAGACCCTGGGGATACAAAGTTAAAGAAATTTCTCAGCCCTCAAAGAGATTACATTTTAGAAGGGAGGTACAGATAGGTAAAAGCAAAGTACATAGAACATAATAATCATAATAATAATGTCAGGAGAGATAATATATTGATTATTTGGAGAATCAGGATAGACTTGGTATAGGAAATGAGGAAGTATCTAGAAATGTGGGACCACAGTACGCTCTAAACATGGAAGGTGTTTGATTAGAATTTCTTCTAAGAGCACACCCTCACCACTAAAGGAAGCTAATAAATGGAATCATTTCCTGAGTAATCAGCATCTATATTAAAAGTCTGAGTCAGGGACCTTCTGGGTAACTAGAATTTTGCTTTGTTCAATTCATCTTGTCAAACTGGAAGTATAAAATGGGTGTAAGGCCAGATCTACTCTTCATTTCTAATGTGCTTTCCTTGTCTACTTTCTTGAGAATCTGGTCCTGTACATAAAGACAGCAATAGAGCATCAAGATGCACTGACCCTGGAGTCAGAATTCAGTTCAACAAACAATTATTAGAGGTAGTTGATGGTGCAGTGGATAGAGGGCTAGAACTAAAGGCAGGAAGATCTGAGTTCAAATCCTACCCCAGATACTTCCTAACTATGTGACCCTGATCAATTCTTTCCACCTCTATCTTCCTCACTTTCCTTAACTGTAAAATATGGATAATAAGAGCACCTACCTCCCAGAGTTGTTGTGAGGGTCAAATGAGATAATATTTGTAATATGTTTCTCATAGTGCCTAATATAAGAGTGCTATGATTATAATTATATCTATTATTCAGTACCTATAATATACAAATCACTATGTTAGGTAGTTAAATAGAAACAAAAAATGGAATGGCCCTGCCTTCAAGGAGCTTATATTATATCTAGATAGGTAAATAATAATAATAATAATAATAATAATAACTAATATTTCTATCAAATGTAACAATCACAACCCTTGCTTGATCTAAGGGCAAAGGGTAATGCCTCTCACTCTCCACTAAGTGGACCTCTCTACTGGATTCAGACATAGAGTGACCAAGTTATGTCCTGGAGGGTAATGACCTCTGTTTTTGAATCATTTCGGTCTTTTCTTATTCTTCATGACCCCATTTGGAATTTTTTTTGGCAAAGATACTAAAAATGGTTTACTATTTCCTTCTCCAGTTCATTTTACAAATGAGGAAAGTGAGGCAAATTGGATTAAATAACTTACCCAGGGTCACACAGATAGTGTCTGATGCTGAATTTGAACTCAGGTCTTACTGACTCTAGAACTAGAGTTCTGCACCACCTAGATGCCTCCAGTTCTGCCTAGCTGACCCCTCTACTAAGTCAGATTAAAACTCTATCCTTAAATTCCTTGACTATTTCTTACTTAAAGCTTATTATTTGATTTGTGTCTAAGATAACAAGTCTCAAAATATGGTCTGAGGATGCCTAGAAGCCCCCAGGAGAGGAATAGTATTATAAAAACTCACAGAAAAAAGAATATACAGGAGAAGATGATGATAAAGTATAAGATGCTAAAGGTTGAGGATTGGGAAAAGATCATCAGATTTCACAATTAAAATATTATCGATAACTTTGAAGAGGGAAATTTCAGCTGGGTGGTAATGAAAGCCAGATTATAAATTACATATTGAGTTATATATTATAATATTGATTATAATTTGAGAAGTGAGAAGGGAGTAAATGAATGCTCTGAATAGAAACTTGTTTTTTTAGAGGTCTGGTGGAAAAAGGGGAAAGATTATAGGATCAATTTTTAAAAATTAATTAATTTATTTTGAATTTTACAATTTTCCCCCTAATCTCACTTCCCTCCCCTCTCCTCACCCCCCCCCCCCACAGAAGGCAGTCTGTTAGTCCTTACATTGTTTATAGGATGAAATTTTTTTTAGATTTTTGCAAGGCAAATGGGGTTAAGTGGCTTGCCCAAGGCCACAGAGTTAGGTAATTATTAAGTGTCTGAGGCTGGATTTGAACTCAGGGACTCCTGACTCCAGGGCCTGTGCCCTATCCACTGCACCACCTAGCTGCCCCTTTATAGGATGAATTTTTAAGAAGATAGTAGGGAATAGCAAATGTTTTTTAGTATGGGGAGACTTGTGCATGCTTGTAGATAGCCAGAGAGGAACCAGTAGATAATCTTTTGGAGAGGACAGGAAGATTTTGGTATCAGGGGTACCTGTAGAAGACTTGGTCTTGCCAAGAAGAAAGTCCACCTCATCAGAGACAGAAATGATGATGAGATTTAAAAATATGTACAGATATCTTGAAGAAGTTGGGGATATTTAGCCTAGAAAGAAGGAGAAATAGAACGATAGGCTGGCTGTTTTCACATATTTTTAAGAATTATCATATGGCAGAACCGGGTGGAGGCCTTATAGATTTAGCAGGTCTATGAAAATATGAAAAAAATTATCAACTTACTATTTAGTTTATTTCATAAATGAGATGAGCTTCCAGAGTGAGTAGAACTAGTCCTGGAAGCCTTCAAGTAGAGTCTGAATTTGTTTACAATGATGTAGAAGGATTTTTATTCAGGATATGGCTGGATGAGATGGCTTCTGAAGTCCCTTCTAAAGCTGACATATTGTGGTTCAGCATTGACCAACCCATGACCATGTTTAAAGTTAGGATTCTAAAGCTTTTTCACATCATGGACTATTTCAAGGGTTCCTCCTGTCATATATTTCCCTCTGCTCCTATTTTCCCATTGACTACTATTACTTCAATTTTTTTAAAGTCCACTGGTTCATGAATGTGATGCATGGTAAAACTTTTGTCATGGGATACATATCTAGATTTCATTAAGTATCATCAATTGAAGTGACAAACAAATTAAAGAATTTGCCAGTCCCCTACTCAATTTTAGTGACTTTAGGATCAAATATAATTTCCTCTGTTTAACTTTTAATTTTTAATGCTCTATACAACCTGGTCTCAATCTATCTTTCCAGCCTCATTATTCATTATTTCCCTTTCCATACTCTGTAAATCTGTCAAAGTAATCTCTCTGTTATTCCCACGACCCTCTATTTCTCATCTCTGTGCATTTGCACTGGCATCACCATAACCAAAATGTACTCTTTCCTTATCTTTCCCTTCTTGTCCATTAAGAGATAAATCAAGTACAATCATCTGCATGAAGTTTTCCAAATTCCTTCACCTATTAGTTCCCATCTAACAGACTTTGAACTTAAATATATTTGTATTTATTCTCTTTCTAGTTATGTTGTGTTTAAAGTTATATGTACTAATCTTACTCTATAGAATATAAGCACATTGGAAGGATGAGGCTGTTTTATTCTTTGTATTTGTATCAGCAGTACCTAGAATAGTACCTCACTAATTTTAGGTGCTTCATAAATGCTTATTGATTGTTACATTATGGATATCAGTGGAACAAGGGACTAGTACAATGACCACCTAGAGAACCAACACCTAAGCACTAAAGATTGAAAGATCAGATCATTATTTCTTTATTTGCCAAGAACCTTCCAAGTGCATCATATTAAGCTAGGAGACGTATGGATAGTGCAGCATATGGATATCAAGGAAGATTAACAATGCCCCACAAAGAGGCCAGCAAAGGGGATACTTTCATAGAGGCTAGTGATCTAGGAGGGCCCATCCTGTTAGCACAAGGGGGAAAACCCACAGGCTAAATTGTAGGGCGTGTATTGGGCTATTTATGGAAAGTCATACACTATCCATATGGGATTTGTGAGCCCAAGGCCAATTAGGGAGGGGAGGGGAAAGGGCACTGTACAATAAGAGGTATCCTCATAAGAAATAATGGATTCTATTAAGTTGATTCTCCCTCAGGAAGTTTATGATTGGTTTACAGAAATTATACCTACATATCCAGAAAGTTAAATAACAATCATGAAAATGTGATTGCCACATTTGTACAAACTCAAAAATGGGCTCATAATGAGTAAGAAGTTGGATCTGGAGATCTATCCATGGCACAATAAAGAAAGGGCCTGAGAGAAGGGAAGGATGGTTTTGGATATTTTCCCACTCTTCTCCCTTTTCTTCCTTTCCTCTTATTCTTTTTATCATTTCTTTTCCTTTTCTTCTCTCCTATCTTCTTCTTCCGTCTTCTCTCCTTTCAACCTCTTTTCTTATTCCCTTTTCTTCTACTCCCATTTTCTTTTTCCTTCTCTCATTCTCCCTCTTCTTTCCTCTGCATTTTTTCTCTCCTCTCATCATCATTTATTTTTTCTCTTTTCCCTCTCCTCTTTTTCTTCATATTTTCTTCTTTATCCTTTAACACATTCTTTTTTGTTCTGATCTAGCTTTTCCCCTTTCCTCTTTCTTCTAATTCCCTGTCACTAGCTTGTTTCTTGCTCCCCCATTATTCATCTCCCTTCCTCCCTGCCATTCTCTCCCCCACCCTCAACTCCCCTTCCACCATAAACTGACTATATTGTCTGGCCATACTGTAAGTACAACAATTTGACAGCCAAAAATATTAGAAGGCAAAACAATGGGAACTAAAATCAATCCTCTTGTCTTGGCATCTGGCAATGAGAGAAAAAATGCTGCTGCCAGATATGCTGGGCAATGACTTCAATGATCTAATTCTTTCCCCATCAAAGGATTGTCAGGTAATGCCATTAGAACAAGGAGGCTTGAGGAATGAAGAAAATAGGGATGCTGGCATTAAGTTATTTCAGGCTTGTGGCCTGACTGGATCACAGATTCGATTTGTCCAAAAATAAAAATTGTCCTATCTGGTGTCCAGACTTTGGAAGAAGTGCAGAAGCCAGAGGAGTGGTTTGGTTTATTTATAAAAATGTTTATAGCGATGTTAGTTCATTTTTAAAAAATCAAAACACCATCTGGATGATTCCATTAGAGTTTGCAGGATAAAATATAATTTCAGAGTTAAAATAGAAAAGTTTCTTTCATGATTCATTAGTCATATGGGATGGGGGGTGATTTATGCATGTGGGGCAGGAGGAGGGGGAAAGTAAAGGAACTTAGTCATTTGGGGGTGGGGGGTGGGAATGATGCTTTGGCCCTGGCCAGGGATCAGTGGCACACATTTGTGGAGAAAAATGATATATAGGCACTGAATATAAAGAGTGGTGCTTTCCTTCAACTAGTCTATGTAATTGAGGAGGGAAGACCTGTACCCAGGGAGAATTAGCTAATAATAGAGATCGAGCATCTTAGTAGAAGACTAAGTACTCTCGTTGGTGTGTGGATGTGACTTCCTTTACCTATGTAAAGCTAAATTCATATACATCTTGTTGAATGGTAATTTTTACTCCCACAAAACATCCTTTTTTAAAGTTTGATTTTTTTATATCACTGTCATATTTTACATTGCTGCCAGCTCCAAAGCAAAGAAAAACAATAACATAAAACCCTCCATGATAACAAAGAGGTATTTGCTAGCAAAGCAAATCAACGTATTAACCACTATCTTGCCAAAAAGCAGGAAATGGAATGAAATGAAAGGGAGGAGGGGTGGCTAGGTGCAGCAGTGGATAAAGCACCAACCTTGGAGTCAGGAGTACCTGAGTTCTCAAATCCAGTCTCAGACACTTAATAATTACCTAGCTGTGTGGCCTTGGACAAGCCACTTAACCCCATTTGCCTTGCAAAAAAAAAACCTAAAAAAAAGGGAGGAGGGGCAAGGGAAGAAAAATAGGGGAAAAACCTACATAATCACATTATTATATATTTAAAAGGAATATGGAGTTGAACATAACAGATTTGCAGTTTCATGTGCAATTATCTTTTTTATTATACAATGTTATGAAAGTGCTTGTGTTTCTTCATAATTAGAAATTAAATAAATAAATAAATAAATAAATAAAAAGAAAACAGTGTCTGTGTGCTCCTAGTCTGATGTGGACCTGGAAGGACAATGTAGCTTCTCTTTCTCCTTTTCTCTGCTTCTTATCTTCCCTCCATGCTTTTTCAAGGGGCTGGCCTGTTAAAGAAATGCTTTATTGAACACCTATGTTCTATCAGAGGCAGGGATGCTTGCTTTCCTCTCACTCATCATGGTTGGTCTTCAAATTGATTATCAGCCTAATATCCTTCAGGCCTGTTTTTCTTTATGATGTTGTGGTCATTGAATAAATAATTTTCTTGGCTCTGCCAACTTTGATCTGCTTTGGTTTCAGTTCATATAAATCATAGAGTGTAAATCTAAACCTGGAAAAGATCTCAGTAGCAATCTTGTCCAATGCTTTCATTTTATAAACAACAGAATTGAAGCCTAGGGCAGTCAAGTCACCAAAGGATTTGCAGGTTGAAAGAGTCAGAGAGGGGATGCACCAAGTTCTCTTGGTAATAAGCTATAGTCTGCTTATAGTCATCATGTATCTTTTCATGGCCCTCAGGTTCACCAGTTAATCTTATTCTTCTGAAATCATGTTGTCCCATGATTCAAAGACATATGACATAAATCAGGAAACTCTTGGTATTAAAAAAATAGATTTTTGCCATTGTGAGTGGCATAGGATTGTTATTGCATGAGATTTGAGGTCACCAAATGAAGATTCAGAGTGAGTGAAAAGTGAATGAATTCACATAAGCCCTGGAATTTTAAAGCTGTTCAGGATTTGTTATAGAAGCAAGAAGACTTGGCAAGGTTTGGGAGAGGGAGAGGAAGAGGCAAAGGGGAGTGGGGAAGGGGCAGACAGCCCTAAGTCTGGCCACATGGCAAAGGGGTCCATGGTGCTCCAGAGGGCATAAGCTGGAAAGAGAGATTGATATAGCCATCCTTGCAAGATAGAGGTAGAATCAAGAAGCCAGAAGGGACAGCACTTCTTAAATGAACTTGTGTGATGGGTTGGACAAAGGGTGGTGCTTAGTGGTCTAGCACCTGGTTCAGGTATTCTCCAATAGGCAAACTACTTACTGTTCTTCCTGTCCCAAGGTGCATGACTTAGAAGTCCAATATGTCATTTCCTGTTATGCCAGTGTAAGCTTGACTCATCAATGTGTAAGGTCAGGTACCTAGAAACCTGAAGCTGGGGGTAAGGGGAAAGCTAGAGGACATGAACATCCAAGGCCTCTCCCATCCTGGAATGGAGTCACTTTTAACAGCAGAATATTTTTCCTTCCACAAAATTTGTTTTCAATCACAACCCCCCCCCCCACATCCATAATTCCCCACATCAGGATCACTGAAATTCTTGCACATTTATCTGAGTTCAATCAAATTTAGCCTCCTCCTATTCATTCTGTGTCAAACACAGTCCATTTGCAAGGTCTGTCCAAGAACCATGACAAAATATTTGTCTAATGTATTTTGTAATGTTTATGAACTATGAATTTTTTTAACTTCCATTAATTTTAATTCTGAACTCAAACATCAAACAAAATATTTTTCCTTATTCATTATAGAACAGAAGGAAAGAATTGTGTAGAGAACTGCTAATCTATTATGTTACTAACTTTTCTTTTAAAGTATATAATGTTTTTATTCAGCATATACCCCACCAAAGTTATCTTGTTTGTCTGTGATTCCTTCAGACCTTCACTCTCTTTTCCATATATAGTTGTTTCCAACTACTTTGCTTTATCAGTGAAGATTATTAGATAGTTTTCTTTCAAGGAATTATAAATTATATGAAAATGGCTTTGTGAAACTGTGAAAATCCATATAATTAGCCCAGCATCCTTTTTGGAAAAAAGTATTTGGAGAAAACCTGAAAAAAAAAGGGTGCAGCTGGGTGGTGTAGTGGATAAAGCACCGGCCCTGGAGTCAGGAGTAGTACCTGGGTTCAAATCTGGTCTCAGACACTTAATAATTACCTAGCTGTGTGACCTTGAGCAAGCCACTTAACCCCGTTTGCCTTGCAAACACCTAAAAAAACAGCATTTGGAGAACCTCACTATCAGCTCCAAAAGTTTAAGTAATACTGGTGGAGTAGTTAGAGAGCTGTTTGGGGAATTAGGAAGACTTGAGTTTGAATCTTTGCTCAGAGATTTACCATGTCACCCTAGGTAAGACACTTAAGTCTGTTAACCTGTGTAAAATGTGGGATAATTCCACAAACTCCCAAGAATCAAATAATATCTATAAAGTACTTTTTAAACCTTAATGCAGGTTTAATATTATGATATTACATTATTATTGTGTTGACATTTATGACTAAACAGGACAAGACATGCTCCATAACTCAATGAATACTTTAAAAATGCTGGGATAGGAAAGGAGTTGTTTAGTTGTGACTAGAATTATTTCTGTCTGCTACCTTAAATAGTGTTACTCTAGGAAATGTAGTTTTCGGGTTCAAATTAGATTTCTAATCACTATTCATTAATGGACAAAGGGGAGCTCAAGCTCTGTAGACAAGGCTTAACTCCCTTCCCACCAAATACCAGTTTCACAAAGAATACACAAAGCAAATAGCAAAGAAGTTCATTTATTTAATCAGAGAAAGTATACATGGGAAAATATACTCTAGACAATATAATGAAGGAGCTCTCCTATTAGGAATGAGATAATCCCTCTTAACCAAGAAAGAGTCCTAGATCTTACCCAAAGGGAAATTCCTCAAAGTCTCTAGAGTAGCAGGCTTCGGACTGGAACTTGTTGAAGACTTTTCTCATATTGTGCCCAACCCTTTGTGACTCCTTTTGGAGTTTTTTTTGACAGCGATATGGGAGTGGTTTACCATTCCTTCTCCAGATCATTTTACATATGAAGAAACTGAGACAAAAGGGGTTAAGTGACTTGCCTAGTGTTAAACAGTTAGTAAATGCCTGAGATTGGATTTGAATTCAGGAAAGTGAGTCTTTCTGTCTCTGGGTTCTGCTCTCTATCCACTATGCGACTTACCTGCCTCAAGGAAAAGGAAATAAACTTTTATTAAGTGCCTACCAGTACTTAAGTGCCTGTTACTATTAAGTGCCTGCTACTACTACTACTGAAACAATATTTGTAAAGAGATAAAACAGTCACACTGTTCTATCTCTTTACAAATATCGTTTCAGTTGATCCTCCCAACAAACTTGGGGGTTGCAGGTACTATTATATTTCCAAAGTCCATTGATGTGGCACTCTTTCCTCCTTGGTGGAGAACATCGCTCTGTACCTGTGTGAGGGGAAGGGTGGAGTTGGAGAGAAGAGAGTCTCTTCATATTCTTCAGAATCTGAAGTCACTTTGGACACTTCTGATTTCCAGCTTCAAGTGAGAAGGTAGAGGATGTTGAAAGGGAGTAAGACTCTGGGAAGAAGTCAATATGAGAAAAGTCTTCAACAAGTTCCAGTCCCAAGCCTGCTACTCTAGAGACTTTGAGGAATTTCCCTTTGCGTGAGATCTAGGACTCTTTCTTGGTTAAGAGGAATTATCTCATTCCTAATAGGAGACCTCCTTCATTATATTGTCTGATGTATATTTTCCCATGTATACTTTCTCTGATTAAATAAATGAACTTTTCTGCTATTTGCTTTGTGTGTTCTTTGTGAAACTGGTATTTGGTGGGAAGGGAATTAAGCCTTGTCTACAGAGCTTGAGTTCCCCTTTGTCCATTAATGAATAGTGATTAGAAGTCTAATTTGAACCCCAAAACTACATTTCCTAGAGTAACAATATTTAAGGTAGCAGATAGAAATAATTCTAGTCATTTTTCATTTCTCTGCAGGGAAGAAAGTCTCCACTGGAAAAGAGGAGAAGAGGTGAGAAATGTCTTTTCTGTTTCCCTTCAAACTACAAAATGACACCTCCCCCTTCCTTGTTACATGTAGCTTGTTTTTTGAAGAAGTACATATTAAATTTAACTAGATGGTAAAATAATTGTCTTACAGTTTTTTAAATTGATAGTAATTCAATTGTTTTTGTCCCCTTTGAAACTTTTTATTACTTTCTTTGGTGTATTTTTAATGTTTTATTAATGCTTCTCCTTACTTCTTCCCTTCCATATTTCCTTTCTTCTTCCATTCCTTCCTCCCCTTCTTCCCTCTATCTCTCCTTTCTTTCTACCCTCCCTTTCTCTCTCCTTCCTTCCTTCCTCCTTCCTTTCTTCTTTTCTTTTTTCCCTTCCTCACTTCCTTTTTTCCTTTCTTGTTCCCTTTCCTCCTACCTTACCTTCTTTTCCCCCTTTCTTCCTAAATTCCTCCTTCCCTTCCTTCTTTTCTCATTCGTTTTACACCTCTATCATTATCTACCCGTTCATGCCAGTATGCTTCCCCTTATCGTCTATAGAAATAGTCAAGCAAAACAAATCAACACCAAAACCTAACTTGGTGGAGATACTCTTTAGGTCTCTTTATTAGATGGTAGATATGGTAGATAGTCACTGTGAAAAATTCTCATTTCAAGAGTAACTTGTGCTTTATTGCTCTAGGTTTAAAAACTAGGTGAAAATTCCCTGAGACATAACAGGCAGACATAAACATCCTTTTTAAAAAAGGAAATGCTTCATTAATTTGCTTTTCATCTTTGTATAACTACATTCTTTCAATTTTTTTTAATATATGTGCTACTGAAGCAAGCATCATGCATATATTTTAATGGAGGGTTCCTGTGATGATAAATGTGTATTGTGTGGATTTTTGTTGTTGCTGTTGCTTATTTTTTTAGTTCTGGGTCTCCCTATCTCACTCAGGCTGAAAGTACAATGACCACTAATACCAATTATTGCAATTTGCTTTCTTTTTCTCTCTTGGGTCCATTCATCCCTCCTTAGGCAACCTAGTAGTCCCCTGCATTCAAGGGCTCACTACATTGGTGACAACAACTTAGTACAGATACCTAATTAGCATTAACTCCCCTGTAGCTGTCTTAGAAAAGTCCTGTCTTAGAAAAGACTCCAATATCTTAACTTTGGGGTCTTTGAGAAGGTTCTGAAGAAAGTTATAGGTATTTCAGAGGTAAAGATCTGAAGTAATTTCAGGATGTTTTCTCTGTTATTTCCCATTTATCATGTATATGTGCATATATGCACATATACATATACCGATACAGATATACATATATATTGCATGCACACACACACACTCACACACATATACATGTTTAAGTTTTGTTGGCATGTTGCTTTTCCATTAGATTGTAAGCTTCTTGAGGGCAGGATCTGTCTTTTACCTGTTTTTCTATCCTTAGTTCTTAGCATAGTGCCTGGTTCATGGAAAACATTTAATAAATACTAATTAACTAATTATTGATTGAATTGAAGCTTGAAGGCCATTCTCATCCCCAAAGGCCTGTAGGCCTGAGGCCTTACTTGGTGGTCGTGCCATTTGGTTCTCTCTATTAGGTTGTAGATGCTTTTTGTGTAAATCATTTGTAAACAAGCCTGGTCTTAAAAAAGTCAGAGGCTCTGGATTTGAATTCCAACTACGATACTCCAATTGAACCCTCTACTTTCTCTCCCTGGGGTTCAGTTTCTTCCTTTATTAAAAAAAAGGTGATTTGGATAAGATGACTTCTAGTGTTGTATCCATCCCTAATTCTCATTATCCGTTGCTCCTCTCATTTTCATGACTCTGAACCTCCACTTTTTTCTTTTCACTCAGTAGCCCTAGCTGCTTGAAAGGTCAGAGGTGAGTAAGGGAAAATAGTTCAAGACTGTTTATGTGTTTGTGAGGGGCAATAGGGGATGGGGTACAGAAGAGGGGAAGGAGAAGCAGTATGCATTCAGTTCCACAACATGCTAGGAGCACATGGGCATACTTTTCAAAGGCATTTCATTCAAAGGCAATTCTGTCCATGCCTTTGGAAGGGGGTAAGGGTAGTAGTTGTTGGGTTCAGTGAGGTATTGGGGTATGGGGAAGAGAGACTCTTAAGAAATTGAATAGCTGACTGTTTATTCAGTTGGTTATCAGGCTCCTAAATTACAGATATCCCTATCACTTGGCCCACAATTTTGTGCTTGTGGTGTGAGGTTATTTCTATGTCTGAAGAAAACAGCCTCAACTCTAGCTAAACAAATAAGTGATATCATTTTTCATTCAAGCTACCAGATTCTTTGGTGCAAAAAACTCCCTGGGGAGAAGCTCTGGGACAGCATGGCTCCTCTGAGGCTATTTACATCTGTCAAATTCTCTAATCTCTTCTTCCTTCCTTCCTCCTGTCTGTTTCCTTCCCTTTCATGGGAAGGGAGGCCTGCATTTAACTCCAGTGTGCCCAGTGCCTGCCTGTCTAATGCATCTCTAGGGCACACCCGATCGCTGGGTGTTGGTGGTGGTGTTTTTTTTTTCCCTCAGAAACCATCCTCAATTTAAGATAATTACTCTCCTCATTCCAAAGTGATTGCTATTTGTAGGGACTTATTTTTCCCCCTAGTCAATTTAGCTGGGAGTAGTTGCATCCATCTACAAGTGAAAGTTTTCTAAAAATGTTGCTAGCAACCTAGACAAGTTGGAGGGAGGAAGGAAGGATTTTCTGGGGCTTTGAATGTGAAAAATGAAATGGTTTTCCAATTCCCTGAATTTGGAACTCAAATGCTTCCCTTCTATTAGGACTATAAGCTCTATGAGGGTAGGGACCATGTCAAATTTCAATTTTGTATCGCTCTATAATAACTCATATTTATAAAGCACTTTAAGGTTTGCAAAATTCTTCACATTGGAGCCTTAAAACAATCCTGTAAGGTTTGTCCTCATTTTTACCTACATGGGGAATTATAGGGGAAGATTAGGCAAAGGGAACCCTGTATCCAGATCTCTCATCATCCAATCCCAGACCTTTACTACATATAGATGAGGAAACTGAGCCTGACAAATTAAGCAATTTATCAAAGCTTATGCAAGTAATCTCATACAGACACCCTAGTGAATGTATGAGAGACAGAGAAAGAGAGACATAGGGGGACAGAGATAGAGAAAGACAGAGACACAGAGTTAGGAGAGAGGTATACATAGATAAGAGAGAGACCCAAATGAGGTCATAGAGAGTCGGATATGACTGAAAAAAATGATTTAACAAAAATTAGAATATAAGATCCTTGGGGGCAAGAAATGTTCCATTTCTGTCTTCATCCAGCACTTAGCACAGTCCTGGGCCCATAGCAAGTACTTAATTAATACTGATTAATTGATTGATTATAGTCAATGGTGGTAAATGACAACTATGACTTACTACAATTCTGCCAATGCATTTTCCAATGCACTCTTTTTTAAAAAATCTTTTTTAAAAATTATATTTACTAGGGGCAGCTAGGTGGCGTAGTAGATAAAGCACTGGCCTTGGAGTCAGTAGTACCTGGGTTCAAATCCGGTCTCAGACACTTAGTAATTACCTAGCTGTGTGGCCTTGGGCAAGCCACTTAACCCCATTTGCCTTGCAAAAAAAACCTCATAAAAATTATATTTATTTATGTATTTAAGGTAATGGGGTTAAGTGCTCAAAGTCACATAGCTAGGCAATGTCTGAGGATGAATTTGAATTCAGGTCCTCCTGATTCCAGGGCCAGTGCACTATCCACTGTGCCACCTAGCTGCCCCTCAATGTACTCTTAAAGATATCTTTAGTGTCCTTCTCTCCTTCCACCTCTACCCCCCTTCCCCCTCTCCCTCTCCAATTTCCTCTTCCCCAGAGTAAATATTGTCATCTCCTTCAAATAGACTCCCCTCCTAGAATAAGAGGGTCTTCATAGTACTTTCACCATTCTAATTGCCTTGTCCTGAAAGGGTTCCAGCTTCTGAACAATGATTAATTCAATTGCTTCTATTTTCTTTGATTACGGATCTTAGAGTCTTTTCAACTATTTTGATCAAGTCTTTGGAGCAATGCTCACAGTTTGACAAAGGACAGTCTTAGCCACCCAGGAATTGCTGAGGATTTTGGGGTCACACCTATCTGGTTAGGCAAGAACTTTCCCTCTGGACTCTAGTTCCTAGAATTTTGGGGATAAACATAGGTCCTGAAAATGATTTATTTAGGGGACCATTATAGCAGCAGCAGGGAGAGGAATTGTTTTAAGGATAGAGATGTATATAATGATATAGCATTAATGGAGAACAGCTCTTCTTATTCCTGAGTTTACCAAATCAGCCTGGGTACGTATACTAGTTTCCTGAGGTTTGCAGGTATGAGTTAGAGTCCATTGTGTCCAATGGAGGTGAAAGGGCCCATCAGACTATGATCTGGAGGCAGAAGCCAACAGCAATATCTTGCCTAGAGAGATGAAAGAGGACTTGTGAGGCAATATTAATATACAACTCTTAACGTGTGTGAAGATGGGAGCTTTAAAATTAAGCTAATATGCTTACTGAAGCATCAAGGAGGGGCAGTGGAAAGGATGCTGGGCCTGGAGTCAGGAACTCACTTTCCAGAGTTCAAATCTGGACTCAAATATATACTAGCTTGTGACCCTGGGCAACTCACTTAATCCTGTTTTCCTCAATTTCTTCATCTGTAAAATGAGCTAGAGAAGAAAATGGCAAACCACTCCACTATCTTTGCAAGAAAACCCCAAATGGGTCACAAATAGTTGAACATGACTGAAATGACTAAATGACAAAAACAGGCTTCCTAGCTATCTCTAGAAACTTAGGAGACTGAAGAGGGGAAGAACAGATTCTAACTTGTGACAGAGTTGAGAAGTGTTAGAAGCAGAGTTATAACTAGGAATTTTTGTACCTGAGGCAAAGTGGGAAAAAAAAGATGCCTTCTATTCCCTCCTCTACAATACAGAGATCCAAATATATCTATGTGAGTGGGAGGGAACATGTCTCTGTGGATCATCAAGTACCTTCTAGACCAATAATTCCAACAAAATTCTCTCTCTCTCTCTCCCTCCCTCCCTCCCTCCTTCTCTCTGTGTCTCTCTCTGTGTCTCACTGTCTGTCTGTCTGTCTGTCTCTGTCTGTTCCTCTCTCTCTCTCCCTCTGTCTTTGTCTCTGTCTCTCTGTCTCTCTCTCCCCTTCCCTTCTTTTAAAAAAAATTCTTATTCATATATTTGGTTTTTACATGCATCAACTTCATTTCAAAACAGATAAGATACCTGTCCAGTTACCATTCCTGAGGCTATTCTTTGTAATGACAGAGGGGGAAAAAAAGTTTAGCAAAATTAAAGAAGTCATCAACCTATACTGAGAATGTATGTATTATTTCACATTCATAGTCTATCACTTTTGCAAAAAAGAGAAGACAATACAATTTTTAAAAATTTTGTCTTCAGATCCTTGGTCATTATAAGCATACAAAATTTAATTTTTTTGCTGTTGTTCTTGATCTTTTCAGTCACATTGTTGTTGTCTCTCTAATTTCTTTTACTGGTTCTTCTTGTTTCACTTAGCATCATTTATATATCTTCCCTTCTTTATATTCTTCCTAGCCATAATTTTTTTTACAGTTCAATAATATTATATTTTATTCATTTACCACAATTTATTTAGCTTTTCTCAAGTTAATAGGCAACTACATTCTTCAATATTCACTAACCCTAAGGCATACTGCCCAGTGTTGAGGATAGCCTCACAAAACAGTCGCCGGTTCTCAAGCAATTCCTTTCCTTCTGGAGTATTGTAGCATGTAAACCTGCGAGTATCTAACAATGTGGTAACATGAAGGAAAAAAACACAGTAACAATGATAGGAGGGATCAGGAAAGATTTCCTAAAAGGTGATACATCTAAGGGAGCTTTGAAGAAAGCTAGTGTATGTAAGAGGGCAGGAATTTTTCTTTCTTTGCTTTTTCTTTGTATTTCCACTTAGTAACCTGGTAAACACTTAACAAATACTTATGGGTTGATAAAGTGGTATGAAGTATATTCTGGGCTTGAGGGACTACCTGTGCTATGTAGTAGGAAATGGAATGTTAAGGTCATGGAACAGCAAGGATAGTAGCTGGTATGCAGAATGGGGTGGGTGAGGGGAGAAGTAATATGAAAAACACAAGGGTACTGTGAATATTGAGGGTTGAGTAAATATATTTGAATCTAACAGCCACCCTGGAAAGTTGTTAGAACAAGTATAATTTTCTCTCCAGCCCCACCCACAGTTCATGGATGAAGACATTAAGCCAAAGGATTTAAAGTGACTTGACCAGGGTTCTAAAACTGGTATCAGAGCTGGATTCAGTCAGTAAATTAGCATTTAAACACCAGTCAAGGTGCTAAGTGCTGGAGATACAAGGCAAAGGCAAAAACCGGTCTTTACTCTCAAGAAACTCAAAGACAGCTCTCCCAACTCCTGTCCTGTGTATTATTCTAGACTAGCAATTCTCACACTTTTTGGTTTCAGGACCTCTTTAGACTCTTAAAAATTATTGATGATCATTTATTTGTATGACTTAAATCCACTGACATTTATCATGTTAGAAATTAAAATGTCTTAGTAAAGTTATAGAACTAGTTTTGATTCAAAAGACCCTCTAAAAGGGTCTCAAGGACTCCCAGAGATCCCTGGACCACAATTTGAGACCCACTGCTTTTTACTATGAAGAGTTCTGGACTGTAACTAGGGAAAGGCCATGAGGCTTTGGCTAGAGTGAAAAATTTAGAGGTCACTAATAACACCATCCCGGAATATATTTCTTTCCTGCTTAGCATTACCCCTGATGGTGGTCTTGTCCTAAGAAACTTCCTGTCCCCTACAATAATTTAAAATCCTCTGAGTTTCCTGGAACAAAATTTTTTGCACCCTCAATACTTGCCCCATTCCTCTCTTCAATAAGAACCAGTCCTTCAGTAGATGGATCTTGTAGTATGAGGGATTGTGGTCCTATTTCTTCCATTTCTCTAGGCTACCACCCACTTGAGTTTCCTACCACCACCCAGTGTGCCCCAGGTATTAAAAAAAATAGCTATGATACTAGGTAATACTCATGGAGAATGAATATATAATGAGAAGCTTGCTAATAGCTTAGCCTGAACCACAGGGACTCAAATATTTCCTTCATAAAGCCCAGAAAATCCTCAGTTCCCACATGGAAAGCATCAGGCTGCATTTTGGTGATGACACTCTTACTGCTATAGCTGTAGAGGGATCTGCACCTGATATGCTAACAGATGGAGGCCAGTGTCTGCTTGATTGTGGGTGGCCTTGCAAGTAAGGTGGGGTAATGACCCTGAGAATTACAATGAAGTCTTCCACAGTCATTTAGAATTGAGTTTCTCCAAGGAGGCCCAAAGGACCTCCCACATGGGCCTCCCGAGGAGCTGGTGAAGGAAATAGATTCTTTCCAAAGCACATAAGTGAAAGGAAGATGATGTCCAGGCAGCAGCATCAGCCAAGTTGGCTCAGAAAATGAGGATGGAGCAGGAGCAACCCAAAGAAAACACTGTCTAGAAACATTCTGGAGATTCAAAGAGTAGAGAGCTAGAAGCTCCACTGAAGTAAATGGTAAAGCTCTCCATGGAGACAAGCATTCCATCTGCCAACATTATTGTTGATCATCTGAGCAAATTCTTCTCTGAAGCTTTCTCTTCCCTCATCATACATGGAATCTAACCAGACTTGAAAAGGGAATATAGAAGAAAAAAAAAAACCTAGGTTTCAGGGAGATGTCACATGGTAGCTGACTATAATGGTGGGGACATGGATAGAGTACTGGTCTTGGAGTCAGGCAGATGGGAATTTGAATAGAGCCTCAGACAATTGATACTTACTACATGTGTGACCTTCAGCTAGCCACTTAACGCTGGTTGCCTCTCATCCAGGGCCATCTCCAGTCATCCTGTTTCATATTTGACCACTGGATTCAGATTGCTCTGTAGAAGGAAGTGAGACTAGTGACTTAACATAGCATCCCCCTCACTCAAATCCAATTCACATGCTTGTTCTGGCATCATCCCTCTGATGTCAAGTTCTTTGAGAAGGACAAACATCATCAATATCAATTGCTTCAATTAACATCAATTACCATACTTCCCCATGCATAAGATGCACATTTTTCCAAATAATTTGGAGTCTAAAAACTGGGAACATATTATACAGTAGTTGTAGATTTTTTTACTTACATTTCCTGCTTTTTCCTTTGTTTTCTTTGTACTCATTGTTTCGCATTTGTTACTGTCATATTAGATTACATTTTGCCATGTGCTGCCTAGAAATGGCTCAGAAAAGATTTTTGTACAGTGCTGAATTCAAGTTCCAAGTGATCCAGTTTGCAAAAAGTGAATGGAAATCTTGCTGTCGAGCATCAGTTAGGTCCTCCTCCAACTGAGAAAACAATCCAAGACTGGCTATGGGAAGAAGACACCCTTCTGAAAATGCCATGGCAGAAGAAGGCCATGAGAGGCAAGTCATCAAAATAACCTGATTTAGAGAGGTAATTGGAAAAGGTAGTTGGAATTCCTGTGTCCACAAAACAGGAGGCAAAAAAATTGCTGATGGAAAAAGAAGTGACTGATTTCAAAGGATTGCACAATTGGTGCTTCAGGTCCATGAAATGGAATGGACTAAGCATGTGTCTACACACCAGACTTGCCCAAAAGATGCCCAAAAGCTATGAGCAGAAGGCCCTTGAATTTCATGATGAATAAAACTTCAGTTCAATAATTTTATATAATACATTTAAAAAAAAATTTCAGGACCCGGGGCAGCTAGGTGGCGCAGTGAATAGAGCACCAGCCCTAGAGTCAAGAGGACCTGAATTCAAATTTGACCTCAGACACTTAATAATTACCTAGCTATGTGGCCTTGGGCAAGTCTCAACCCCATTGTCTTCCAAAAAAAGCTTTCAGGCCCCCAAATTAAGGTACATCTTATACATGGGGAAATATGGTAACTACCCTCTTGAAGATCCTCCTTCAAAATTACATTATGGCATCCCTGTATTTTCCAGCTCTTTGCTACCTTAAAGAGCCACAATATCTCCTGAAAGACAGGCAGAATGAGACATTGGCATGACCAGTGTGGGAATGTGTTTTGCTTGATTTATGAGAATGATTTCTTTTTCCAATGGGGGAGGAGTAGGATGAGAAAATACCCATTTGTTGTTGGAAAAAATAATTAATTAAAAAGTACTCGTTTTACATAGTAAATTGGGAAATATAATTGGGAAAATTGGGAAAAATAAAATCATATATCATAAAAAAATATTTCATTGTGGCTTAGAGTAGATTTTGGGTTCTCAAACACTATGCTAATTTGGAATGCAAAGTCTGTAAAGGCTTGGTGATAATCTGTCTTTCAGGGGAAGATCACATGACAATAGAATTCAAAGAGACTTTATCACCAAAGGATTGACAAGGAGATGGACAAAGCAATGAATACAGTTTGTAGTCAGAAAGATCAGACTTCAGATTCTGCCTCAGATATTAGTCATGTGACCCTGGGCAAGTCTTTTATCCTTCCAAGCTTCAGTTTCCTCATCTGTAAATGAGGGAGTTGGACTTGATGGTTTCTAAGTAAATGTCCTATCTAGCTCTACAGCTATGACTTTATGATTTATGATCTTGGCATGGAGGTGACTGAATTCTGGAGAACAATGATGACAAAAAAGAAATCCTAGCAGTTTCTCTTGTACTAAAAAGTGAAATATATAGCTCACTGAATATTCTAAGGACTAACCCAACTAAGTACAAAAAAAGCCAGTCATTAGAAGGATAGCTACTAGATGATGAATTTTAAGCTATGGAAACCCATGAAACAAAAATGAACTTCAACCACCTTCCTCCTCCTTGGTGAGGGGTGGTAGAATGCTGAGAAAAGGGTCAGGATAGTGGTATAAATCTTAACATTTTAATACCATAAATAAGCATTAATATAACTAATTTGTCTCTAATATGAAACCTGTTTTCAAACATACTTTACCAATCAAGATGTTATTATAAGACCCAAACCACTTCGATTTTGATGTTCCCCAGATTAGCAAAATCAGAAAACAAAGGGAAGCTGCAGCTAATTGGAAGAATCATAGAGCTGGATGGCTCACAAGGTTCCCCTTAGAGAGGAAAACAAAAGAGTTAGATGTGAAGACTTTATTGGACTCCCAAATGCAAGAAGAAACACAGAACACTTGATCATCTCAGGACAACATAATCATGAAGACAACTGCAGCCTGGTGCATTAATATTTACTGCAGAAGTTTAATAGGAATAGGGATTAGACTTACGGTTTCACTGATATGGGAATTTCCTAGATGCGATACTCTCTCTACTAATATAGACTAGCAATTTACAATGCTAGAAAGTTGCCTAGAGGTGCTTGATTCTTCTCCTGGCTCTGATTCTGATGTTTCTAGATTTTGCTACCATACTTAGGCTGCTTTTTCACTCTAGAAATTTCCTTATGTCCTAAGGAAGAACATTCCTTCACTCTATGGTACCCTTTCTCTCCTTGTGAATTCCTATTGGAAACTCCATTTTGAGGAAAGGTCTAAATCAGTCATCCATCAGTCAGTCTTCTCCTGACACTTGACTCTTCAGATTTTGTAACCATACACTTTTGTGAGTACCTCTCCTTTTTGGCTCCCTTATACTTTAGAAAATAAGTTACTTTAGGGCAGGACCTGTTTCTCTTTTTGCTTCTCTTTGTATCCCCAACACTTTGCACAATACCTGCTATCTAATAGAAGCTAAACAAATGTTAAGAGAACAGAAAGATACAGTTCATATATATATATGGACAGTATATACATATATATACATATATGTATATATATATATATATATATCCACCTTTATCCTTCATTCTTGAAAAAGACCATGACATCAGGGAGATGATGCCATGACAAGCACATGAATTGGATTTGAGTGAGGGAGTGCTGTGCTAAGTCACCAATCTCACTTTCTCCTATGGAACCATTTGGGTCCCATGATCATATATAAATAGGATGACTGGAAATAAGCTTGGATGGGAGGAAATCAGGGTTAAGTGACTTGATCAAGGTCACATAACTACTGTCAAGTGTCAGGGGTCTGATTTGAACTCAGGTTCTCCTGACTCCAGGGCTGGTGCTCTATCCTCTGCACCACCTAGCTGCCCCATATATATGTGTGTATGTATGTGTATATGTGTATATATATATCTATATATCTATATATATAGATATAGATATAGATATAGAGAGATGGATATATAATACTTGTCCTTCATTCTTTTTTTAAGATTTTATTTGAGTTTTCAGTTTTACAATTTTTCTCCCAATCTTACTTTCCCCCCTCCCCATGGAAAGCAATCTGTCAGTCTTTGTTTCCATGTTGTACATTGATCCAAATTGAGTGTGATGAGAGAGAAATCATATCCTTAAGGAAGAAACAAAAAGTATAAAAGATAACAATATCAGACAATAAGATATCTGGGTTTTTTTTTCCTAAATTAAAGGGAATAGTCCTTGAAATTTTTTCAAACTCCACAGCTCTTTATCTGGATACAGATGGTATTCTCCATTGCAGATAGCCCAAAATTGTCCCTGGTTGTTGCACTGATGGAACAAGCAAGTCCTATAAGGTTGAGCATCACTCCCATGTTGCTGTATAGTGTTTTTCTAGTTCTGCTCATCTCACTCAGCATTGGTTCATGCAAATCCCTCCAGGCTTCCCTGAATTCCTGTCCCTCCTGGTTTCTAATAGAACAATAGTGTTCCATGACATATATATATCACAGTTTGCTAAGCCATTCCCCAATTGAAGTTGTCCTTCATTCTTAAAGAAGATCATGACATCCGGGAGATGATGTTATGACAAGCACATGAATTGGAATTGAGTTAAGAGGGTGCTGTACTAAGTCACCAGTCTCACTTTCCCCTGTAGAGTCACCTGAATCCAGTGGTCAGATATGAATCAGGACAACTGGAGATGACCCAGGATGCATGGCAATTGGGGTTAAGTGACTTGTCCAAGGTCACACAGCTAGTGAGTGTCAAGTGTTTGAGGTTAGATTCTATCTCCTATCCTGCTGACTCCAAGGTCACTGCTCCATCTAGTTGTCCTATAAGCATATAGATATCACTTATAATGTTTTATATTATATTCAATATGTTTTGAAAAATATTATGTATACATATATAGATATACATATGCAATATTATCTAAGACATAAGGAGGTAACATTTTCAAATTCATCTTTAGATATTCCATAAGGCCTACAATTATGCCTTGCACATAACTAATAGTAGCTAATATTTGACACTTTAAGGTTTGTGTTTTACATAAATTATTTTTTTTTCTCCCAACAACTGTGCAGTCAGGAGCCATTTTTATCTCTATATTACAGATGAGGAAACAGAGGTGAAAGAGGTATAATGACCTGTCAGAGCCTTGAAAATAATAAGTATTCAAGGTGGTTTTGGACCCATAGCTTCTGGATTCCAAGTACAGCATCTGTGCCCACTGTACCATGAAGTTATGATGCCTTCCTGATATCCACAGCAATGGAAAAGTTACAAGGGGGCAGTGCTGGTGAATCCCACAGCTGCCTAACAGCTGGTTAAAGTCCAACAACAATCGGGTTAATGTCTAGACTGTTCCTATTGACAGGTAATCTATTTTTATGGCTACCTTCATTCAGGATTTTTCATACATCATAATTCTTTTTCAAGTAACAAAAGTGTTTGTTGACCCTATTAAGTATTCATTATTGGCACATATTATTCATTTGGTAGAGACTGGCCAGAAGATTAAAACAGGGAAAGCTAGGGACAATGATTAGGGACAAGATCTAATAAGCATTAGCATTTATGTAGCACAAGACTATCTAAGGTTTGCAAAGTTCTTTCCATATGGTATCTCATTTGATTCTTGCAATATCCCTATGAGGGAGGTGCTATTATTATTTTTTTCCAGTGAGAGAAATGAGGATTAGAACATTTGAATGACTTCCCCAGCTTCACATGGCTCATGACTGATGTCTAAGGTAGGATTTGAAAATGAATCTTGCTGATTCCAAGTTCAGAGTTCTATCCTCTGTGTCATCTAGTTGACTCTAAAACAGTGACATTGTATCTCCAAATTTCCTAAGTTTCTGAGAGACATATTATGTATTGATTAACAAATTTCTTAGTTCCAAATATTAAGTATTAAGATAAAGGTATCTTGACTTGTGATAAACCTAGTCAAATTTCCCAAACCTTAGGCATCCCTGCCTGCATAGTGGAAACAATCCATAGATAGACCCTTCTATTCATAAAGTCAGTGATTGTGACTGTTCAATGTTTCACTTCTAGTACTGTTTTTAAATTTTAAATACAATACAGTATGTTGTATAGGGTGAATGACCACTTATCAAGTATGTTGCATAGATTTTTTTTCAGGATAGGTTGGACTAGATGGCCACTAAAATCCCTTACAACTCTCAAATTCTATGATTCTTTGACTGTGGGATTGTTGATTTCAAATGTAAAGGTTCTTGGAGGATCATCCAGTTCAACTCATATTACAAAGGATGATAAAATTGAGATTCAAAAAGAATAAGTGACTTACCTAAACTCACATAACTGGCAAATAGGAGAGCTAGGATTTGAATGTAGTTCTTTTGACTACAAATTCACTCCTTTTCCCACTATACTGTCTGTCTGTCTCTCTCTCCTCCTTCCCTCTTTCTCCTCTCTTTTCTTTTTCTCTCCTCTCTTCTCCCTTCCTTTTTTGTATCTCTTCCCCCTTTCCATTCCTCCTTTCTCACTTCCTCTTCTCTCTCTCACTTTCCTTTTCTTTCATAGATATAGGAAATACTATCTATATATCTCTATATAGATGTATAGTTCAGACTACCCTGTAATCTATATACATGCATATAGTCAGTATCATATGTTGTGT
Organism: Macrotis lagotis; assembly: GCF_037893015.1. NCBI lineage: Eukaryota > Metazoa > Chordata > Mammalia > Peramelemorphia > Peramelidae > Macrotis > Macrotis lagotis. Next base: position 184,842,933 of record NC_133659.1, read on the forward strand.
GTGTACATGGGGAAGAGAAACAGTGTTGCATTTACATATAACATACATATATAATATGATATATAATGTATATACTGTTCCGTATATATATATAGATAATATATTTAGAGAGGTATATATATATGATATATTATTATATTTTATTTTAAATTTACTTAATTGTTCTGGGCCTCAGTTTTTATCATTTGTAAAATAAGTTGAACTAGATCAGATTATTCAACCTTTAACAACATACTATATTGCCTTTAAAATAGGCCACAAAAAAGTGCTAAAAGTGAAACATTAGGCAGTCACAATTGCTGATTTTATGAATAAAAGATCTACTTATGGATTTATTATATTATTGTATAATAATATATATGATATAGAAAATATATCATTTGATATATGTTTTGTTGTAATAGATAATATAATAATATAATTTTGAAATATATAATTAGGATTTTAAAGATTTAAGAATCCTTAAAAATAATCTATTATGGGGCAGCTAGGTAGTGCAGTGGATAGAGCAACAGCCCTGGAGTCAGGAGGACCTGAGTTCATATTCAACCTCAGACACTTGATAATTATCTAGCTGTGCAACCTTGGACAAGTCATTTAACCCCATTGCCTTGCAAAAATGTTTTTAAAAAGTTTCAAGAATAATATATTACAAAGAACTAAAAATACCACTACTAGGGGGTCTATATCCCATAGAGATCATTTTTAAAAAAGGGTGGGACCCACATGTACGAAAATATTAATAGGAGCTCTTTTTGTAGTGGCAAAGAATTGGAAATTGAAGGGATATCCATCAATTGGGGAATGGCTAAACAAGCTGTGGCATATGAATGTGATGAAGTACTATCCTATAAGAAATCATGAGCAGGTGGACTTCAGAAAAGGCTGGAAAGACTTCTGACTGAGTGAGCAGAACCAGAACACTGTATAATTAGCAGCAATGTTGTTTAATGATCAACTATGATAGACTTAGCTCTTCTCAGAAATACAGTGATCAAAGACAATTCTAAAATACTTATGATGAAAAATACTGTCCACATCCAGAAAAAGAACTATGAAGGGCAAATCAAAGCATCCTATTTGTACTTTTTTTTTTTTAAATTTGGTCTTTTAATTGTTATTTCTTGTGGCTTTTCTCTTTTGCTCTGATTATTCTTTCATAATATGACTAATATAGAAATATGTTTAACATGACAGTCAATCTAAAATCTTTATCATACTATTTGCTCTCTTGGAGAGGGGTGGAAGGAAGAAGAAAAATTTGAAACTCAAAATTTCATAAAAATGAATATTGAAAACTGCCTTTATATGTAATTAGAAAAATACTATTAAGATAAAAATATATTACAATCTCTTTATTTTATAGATGAATAAACTGAGTCAGGGTGGGGTGGGGAAGAGGAGGAATTCCTCTTAAGCCACTCACAGATAGTGAATAGCTGGTTCTTCCCTAATCCTCTAACTAAAAATCCAATGTTATATCCCTGATACCACCTGTAGCTACCATTTTCCTCAGGGGAATATACCTATGATTTTATTATGGCAGCCAGCAGGAAAAGAAGAGGTTCAATCAACAGAAACTTGTTTTTCAGCTAAGTTGATGGGAGGTATTTTATTCAGAATGGGAGGCAAGAAATATCACAGTAAGGCATTAATGATAGCATTTTATCCATCACTTTTCACTATTAAGAAAACAAAAATGAACAAAATCCAAAACTATTCAATACCTGCCTGGTATGTAGGCTAGAAGAAAGAATTTGTAGTGTCTTTTTGTATTTGTGGTTGGAATTACTGAGGATGTGGTTAAGTCAGGATGAGTATCAACAGCTATAAAATAGATTTGTGTTTTCTTTCTGCAAAATCCATTTGAACTCTGTGGCTCGGTTCATATGGCCAGAACCAAGGATTAGTTCAGTGGCCCCTAGGTAGCACTTCCATTTGAATTATTAAGGGCTTTGTCATTGTCAGCAAGAAACTAACCAAAAAGTGTGAGGCTCTTGTTTGAACATGACCTCACATGTCTGTCATTTTTCAATAGGGAACTGGGTTTTTAATATCACTACTGGCCTAGGAGATCTTTTTCTAAAAGGTCTCCTACTCTGGATTCAACCTGGGGCAGCCTGATCCTAGAAGAAGGGGAATTAGGTTATTTTTGCTCTTTTCTATCTTGTTTTGCGCCCCAACCTCAAACTGGAATTTCAGGAGAAATCTCTAAACAAAGTTTAAGTAAGGTCCACGTCTTATGAACTACAGAGGGAAGAGTTTGTGTGGCCAGTCATCTTTAATTCAATCTAGTCATGGTGACCCAAGGACCAATTAGGAGTTAGTGGGTATCATATATCTTCACAGAAGGAGGTGAGAGCACATATCCTCCATGGGAGTCTATCCCAATTAGACTAGTAAAAATGGACACTTTCTCTATCTTAGAGTCTTTCCATCCCATGGTCCTAAAATAGGCTGAATTCACAAAGTTATCATGTTTTCCCAGATCTTAATGTTTGCCTTCCCACTACCCTTGCCCTCAAATTTCAATTCAATTCAACAAACATTTGCTAACCTAAAAGGGCCAGCATTTAAGCATACCTCAAAAGATCGAGCTGTCAACTGAGACAGTACATTTACTCATACTTAGAGGAGCAGCTAGATGGGAGTTTGAATCCAACCTCAGACACTGGATATTTACTATTTGTTTGAATTCACTTAACCCCAATTGCCTTGCATCCAGGGCCATCTCCAATCATATTTAACCTGTATCTGGCCACTGAACTCAGCTCCAAAGGAGAAAATGAGATTGTGACTTAGCATAGCATCCCCTCACTCAAATCCAGTTCACATACATGTGAATCATGGACTTCTTCAAGAATAAAGGACAAACAACAACTCATACTAGAGATATTAAAGTTATCTCTGTCCTAGAGATAGTAGGATGAAAATTTGTATTTCAAAGTAAAATAATACCTGCTAGTAATTGTATTTAAAATACATTTGTATAGAGAGGAGAAACTGATGAAAAGGTATAAAGGATAATTTTGGTTTTTTAATTGATATTTTGCTTTTCAAAATACATGTTATGAAAGTTTTTTTTAACATTCATCCATATGTCTATGCATATTTCTAAGTTACAAAATTTCCTTCCACCCTCCCTTCCCAACCCACTCCCCTCAGAAGCAAACAGTCAGGTTAATATTGTACTTACACATTTGTGATAAACATATTTACAGGTTAGCCATTTTTGGCTTGAAGAATTAGGATTAAGGGGAAGAAATAGTGTTCCTCAGATTCTGAAGGAGTTTTGTTTTGTTTTGTTTTTCTTCCTCTTGGTGATAGCATGGTCCATAGCTGGTCTAATATGGTTGTCCTAGCTCTCTGGGTTGATCATCTCAGAATGCTGTTGTTAATGTGTACACTGTTCTCTTGGTTCTGCTCTTTTCCCTCAGCATCAGATCCTATAATTCCTTCCATGCTTCTCTAGAGTTCAACCATTTATGATTTCTTATAGAACAATAGTATTCCTTAATATTTATGTTTAACCATTACCCAATTGATGGACATCCTCTCAGTTTCCAGTTCTTTGCTACTACAAAAAGAGCTGCTGTGAATGTTTTGAAACATGTGGGACTTTTCCCATTTTTTATGATTTCTTCTGGAAGGCCTATAGGCCTTGAATTGGAATTGCTGGGTCACAGGATATGAATACTTAATTGCTCTTTGGGCATAGTTCCATATTGTTCTTTAGAATAGTTGGATCATTTCACAACTCCACCAGCAATGCTTTAATGTCCCAATCCTCCCACCATCTCTCCATCATTGATCATTTTCCCTTTTTGTCATCCTAGCCAATCTGCTAGGTGTGAGATGATATCTCAGTCATTTTAATTTGCAATTCTTTAATCAATAATGATCTGGAGCATTCTTTCAAATGATTATATAAAGCTTTAATTTCTTCTTTTGAAAATTGTCTATTCTTATCTGTTGATCATTTGTCGATTGGGGAATGGCTTGCAACCTTATAAATTTGATGTAATTCTTTATGTATTTTAGAAATGATACTTTCATCAGAACTCCCAGTTGTGAAGATTATTTCTCAACTCTATGCTTTCCTTCTAATTTTGGCAGCATTGATTTTATTAGTGCTAAAACTTTTTAATTTAATATAGTCAAAATAATCCAATTTGCAGTTTACAATGTATTTTCATTCTTGTTTGTTCACAAATTTTCCATAGATCAGATAGAAAGAGCATTTCTTGTTCTATTAGTTTATCTATGGTGTCACCCTTTATGTCTAAATCCTGTACCCATTTTGACCTTATTTTGGTATAGGGTGTGAGATGTGGGTCTATGCCTAGTTTTTGCCATACTATTTTCTAGTTTTTCCAACAATTTTTGTCAAATAGTGACTTCTTATCCCAGAAGCTAATGTCATTGGGTTTGTCAAACAGTAGATTACGTTGTAGTCATTTACAACTGTTTCTTTTGAACCTTTTCTAATCCACTGATCTATTACTCTATTTCTTAATCAGTACCAGGCAATCTTGATAAGTGCTGATTTATAATATAGTTTTAGATTTGGTAAAGCTAGGCTACCACCCTTTACATTTTTTTTCATCAGTTCCCTTGCAATTCTGGACCTTTTCTTGCTCCAGATGAATTTTGTTACTATTTTTCCTAGTTCAGTAAAATAATTATTTGGTAGTTTGATTGGTGTGACACTGAATAAGTAATTTAATTTGGGTAAAATTGTTGTTTTTATTATATTAGCTTGACCTAAACCATGAGCAATTGACATTTTTCCAATTATTTAGATCCAATTTTATTTGGGTGAGAAGTGCTTCATAATTGTTACAGTTTCTGGGTTTGTCTTAGGAGATAAATGCCCAAGTACTAAATGCTGTCTATTGTTATTTTAAATGGAATTTCTCATCTATCGCTCTTGTGCTTTGTTTTTCATATATAGAAATGCTGATGATTGGTTTATTTTATAATCTAGTACTTTGCTGAATTTGTTAATCATTTCAAGGAATTTTTAGATGATTTACTTGGGTTCTCCACAAAGAATGAAAGCTTTGCTTCCTTATTGCTAATTCTGATTCCTCCAATTTCTCTTTCTTCTCTTACTATTAGAGCTAACATTTCTAAAACTATGTTGAATAGTAATGGTTATAATCGGCATCCTTGTTTCATCCCTGATCTTTTTGGAAATACTCTGAGTTTATCCCCATTACATATATTTGTTGATGGTTTTAGAAGACACTGCTTATTATTTTAAAGAAAACTCCATTTATTCCTAAACTTTCTAGTGTTTTTAGTAGGAATGATGTTGTATTTTATCAAAGGCTTTTTCAGCATCTGTTGAGATAATCATATGATTTCTGTTGGTTTTGCGACTAATATGTTCAATTATGTTGAATGTTTTTCTAATATTGAACCATCCTGCCTACCTGGTATAAATCCTACTTGATCATGGTGTATTATCCTAGTAATAACATGCTGTAGTCTCATTGCTAAAATTTTATTTAAGATTTTTGCACCAATATTCATTAGGGAGATTTGTCTATAATTTTCTTTGTTTTGGTTCTTCCTGGTTTAGTTATCAGCACCATGTTGTGTCATAAAAGGAATTTGGCAGAACTCCTCCCATTAAAAAAAAATACTTTATGTAGAAAAAGAATTAATTTTTCCTTAAATGTTTCATAGAATTCACTTGTAAATCCATCTGGACCTGGAGATATTTTCTTAGGGAGTTTAATGATTGTTCGTTCAATTTCTTTTTTCTGAAGTGGGGTTATTTAAAGTATTTTATTTTATTTTATTTTCTCTTCTGTTTTTGTAAATATTCATCCATTTCACTCAAGTTATCAAATTTATTGGCATATAGTTTGGCAAAATCATTCTGAATTATCTCTTTAATTTCCTCCTCATTTGGTGGTTAGTTCACCTTTTTAGTTTTTGATACTGGTAATTTGGTTATCTTCTTTCTTTTTTTTTAAACAGATTAACCAAAAGTTTGTCCATTTTATTGGCTTTTTCATAAAAACCAACTCTTAGTTTTATTTATGAGATCAATGGTTTCCTTGCTTTCAATTTTATCAATCCCTCCATTGATTTTCAGAATTTCTAATTTGGTATTTAATTGATAATTTTTAATTTGTTCTTCTTCTAGCTTTTTAGTGGCATATCCAATTAGTTGATCTCCTTTTTTCTCTATTTTATTCATATGGGCATTTAGAAATATAAAGTTCCCCCTCAAAACTACCTTGGCTGCAACCCATAAATTTTGGTTTGATGTCTCATTAGTATCATTTTGGATATAATTAATATTTTGGATATAATTATTGATTATTTCTATTATTTGCTATTTGATCCAGCCAATATTTAAGATTAAATTATTTAGTTTCTATTTAGTTTTTGGTTTATCTTTCCATGACCCTTTCTTATATATAATTTTTATTGCAACATGGTCTGAGAAATGTGCATTTATTATTTCTGCCTTTCTGCATTTGATTATAAGGTTTCTGTGCCCTAGTATCTGGTCAATTTTGATATAGGTCTCATGTACTGCCAAGAAAAAGGCATAATCTTTTCTATCCCCATTAAGTTTTCTCCAGAGATCTATCACATCTAAGTTTTCTAAGATTTCAATCACCTTCTTAACTTCCTTCTTGTTTATTTTGTGGTTAGCTTTATCTAGTTCTGAAAAAGGGAGGTTGAGGTCCCCCAGTATTAAAGTTTTGCTGTCTATGTCTCTTTGTAATTCCACTCACTTCTTCCTCTAGGAATTTGGATGCTCTATCACTAGGTACATACATGCTTAGTAATGATATAGCTTCATTATCAATAGTGCCTTTTAAGAAGATGTAGTTTCTTTCCTTATCCCTTTTAATGAGATTGATTTTTGCTTTTACTTTATCTGAGATCAGATTTTTTTTACTTCTGATTTAGTTCTTTACCACTGATTTTTTTTTCTTCAGCTGAGGCACAATATATTTTGCTCCAATCTTCTACCTTTACCTTGTGTGTCTCTCTGTTTCAAATGTGTTTCTTGTAAACATATATTGTAGGATTCTGGTTTTTAATCCATTCTGCTATCTGCTTCTGTTTTATGGGACAGTTTGTCCTATTCACACTTAAAGTTAGGATTACTAATTCTATATTTCACTCCATGCCACACACATACACTCACTCTCTCTCTCTCTCTCTCTCTCTCTCTCTCTCTCTCTCTCTCTCTCTCTGGTTTTTGCAAGGCAGTGGAGTTAAGTGACTTGCCCAAGGTATCTGAGGCTGCATTTGAACTCAGGTCCTCCTTACTCCAAGGTTGGTGCTCTATCCACTATGCCACCAGCTGCTCCTATCTTTCTCCATTTATATTTTTCTCTTTCCTGCCCTCTTATTCCTCCTTCCAAAATTTTACTCCCTTTCCCCTTTAACCTTTCTTTTAAAATTTAAATTTCAGTTTATTTTCACTTATACCTTTACCTTCCCTTTTATTAGTCCTTTCTTCCCTTATCGTTCCCTTTCCCTGTCTCCCCCTGCCCTTTCCTGTAGATTAGAATATATTTATAAATCCAAGTGGAAATGTATCGTATTCCCTCTCTGGGTCAAATCTTTTGAATAGAATTTATTCAGTGTTCATACTATCCCTTATTTCCCTCTGAAATTATAAATCTTTGTGCCTCTTTACCTAGTGTTATTTATTGCTCAAATACTATTAATCAGATATCATCAATCACAGTTTGATTATTTGATTGTTTGATAAACTCATGTTGTTATCAAAGTATCATCATAGATTGATTGCTTGATTAAACAGCATTGTCTCAAATTACATCAAGTTATAATTATAATCATTTTTTACCTTACTTTTCAAGTACCCCCCCCCCCCAGGACACACAATCCTCCTCATGAGTGAAAGTATCATCCAAAGCCAAATAATTTCTTAAACTATTTGTACCCCGCCCCCAGACCTATTTTCTCTCACCTTTTACTCCTTCCTTCCCCCACTCAGGGTACTTAACCCCTTGTTAAGTGAAGCCTGAATTATGTCAATCTGATATAAGACATACATGCACAATCATGTTAAACATATTTCCATATTATTCATGTTGTAAAAGAAGAATCAGAATAAAAAAGAGAAAAAAAAACAAATAAAAAAATGAAAATAGTATCCTTTGATTTACATTCAGTCTCCAAAATTCTTTCTCTGGATGTGGATAGCATTTTCCATCCCAAGCCTTTTAGAATTGTCTTTGATCACTGTATTGCTGAGGAGAGCTAAGTCTATCATAGTTGATCACATAATGTTGCTGTTAATATGTGCAGTGTTTTCTTGGTTCTGCTCATTTCACTCAACATCAGTTCATATAAGTCTTCTCAAGTTTTTCTGAAATCTGCCTGCTCAACATTTCTTATAGAACAATATATTTAGAGCCAAGTGCTATGAAGCTAGGGAACTTGTGGAGTTTTTTTCTGAAACAACTTTAAAAGAACCACTAAACATATCCTAAAGTAACAGAGCTCACAAAAAAAAAAAAAAAACCCGAGTGAAGAAAGGTTTTCAACTCAAGATATTGTGAAGGAACTTCAGTAAAGTCTATCTCATGTGGGTAAAAAGGAAATGTAGCCCCTTGTAGGAAGAGCTGGGAAGTTCTTAGCCACAGTGCAGCTCAGGTCCAAGCTTAGCAAACCAGGGGTGCAGCAGGCAGCAGTGAGGTCCCAACTCCAATTTGGAAGACAGAGTTTAAGTCCTTCGAATGCTGGGTTGAGTTACCCTAATGCAGGAAAAAACTGCTAGTACCTGGAACACCATAAGTGAGCAATAAGCCAAGGACTGACCACCAGACCCAGCAAAAAAAAACTTAATACTGTTCCCCTTTTGCCCCAGGAGCAGAACTCATCTTTCAAATGAGCAAAAAAAAAAAATCCAAAAAAACCCATAACCTTAAAAAAGCTACTATTCTGGTAGGAATGATAAAAATGTTATCTCAAAACAGGAAATACCTATGTGTGAAACCTCAAAGGGGTTTTTTGAATTGGTCTAAAGTCCAAAAAACCTCTTGGAAGAGCTCAAAAAGGATTTTAAAAACCAAAGAAGAGAGGAAGAAGAAGAAAAATGGAGAAAAGAAATGATAGATATGAAGGAGAATTATGAAAAATTGACTGATGAAAGCACTAACTTTAATAGTGAGATTGGCCAGATAAAAGAAGAAATCAACTCCTCTAAAAGTAAAATTAACCAATTGAAAAAGGAAACACAAAAGATAATGGAAGCAAAAATACCACCTAAATGTTAGAATTGGTCAAATGGTAACTAATGACTATGAGGCTCCAATATTCCATCAAACAAAAAAAAATAGAAGAAAATATAAAATATATCTTAGGAAAAAGATAGACCTGGAAAATAGGTCCAGGAGAGATAATTTATGAGTTATTGGTCTGCCAGAAAGTCATGATTAGAAAAAGAGTCTGGAAAATATCATGTAGGAAATTATCATGAAAAACCACCCTAAGAAGATAAAATAGTCCTTGAAAGAATCCATTGATTGTCCCTTTAAAAAGAACTCAATTAAAAAGGAAAATATTGCAAGCTGCCAAAAATAAACAATTTAAATATCAGGGACCCACAGTAAAAATGATGTGGGATTTATCAGCTTCAACATTAATGGATCAGAGGACCTGGGACATGATATTCTGGAGAGTAAAGGAGATTGGATTACAACCCTGCATGAACTACATTGCAAAATTCACCACATTCTTTCAGGGGAAAAGATGGATTTTCAACTAAATAGAGGACTTTCAAACTTACCTGATAAAAAAGACCAGAACTGAACATGATTTTGATCTTTAAATACTCAAGAGATATATAAAAAGTAAATAAAAAAGGGAAAAATATTAGTAAATAAGATTAAACCAGAAGACAATATCTATAACTCTTGAGAATGATATTTCTCTTAGGATTGTTAAGAGGAACATAATTAAGCAGAGGGTGTGGGTATAAACTGATCATAATATGATGATTTACTTTAGCTCATGAGGGTTGCATTTTTTAAATTAATATTTTAGTTATTTTTCCAATTACATGCTATGGTAGTTTTTCAACCTTCATTCATTTGCAAATTTATAAATTACACATTTTTCTTCCTTCCTTCCTTCATTCCCCACTCCCCTTGGCAGAGAACCATCTAGCAAAAGTTGTACATATACGTTTATGTTTAACATAATGTTAAAATTTTTTACATGCAATTTAGAAAAATAAGGTATTAAATTTTAAAAAGAACAATAGTATTTCATTACATCCATACATCACAATTTGTTCCATAATTCTCCAATTGATGGATAGATGATGATTGTTGAATTATATTGAGTACAGGAAAATCCTACTAGAGGACCAATTTCTCATGAATTCAGGCAGCTAGGTACTTGCTCCAACATGAGTTTTCACTCCTGCCTAAGCTTTAGTTCTGCAATTCCCTGAGTTGTAACATTAAACTTTTTTAAATATTCATTTTTATAAGATTTTCTTTCAAATTTTTTCCCTCTCTCCTTTTCTTCCCCCTCCCCAAGACAGTACGAAATCTGATATCTGATATGTACAATCATGAAAACATATTTTCACAGTAGTCAGCTAACATCAAACTCTTAATGAGCAGAGGGAAAGCCAGATAAAGGCTCCATTCCCCAAACCACAGGGAAATAAGATTTAAACTTGGTCTGAGCATAGTCGATTTCCCTGACATTTCAAATAGTATTGGGAAACTTTATGGTTCCTAGAAATATAGCTCCCTAATTCATCTTTTAAAAATTTCTCAATCAAAAGCATTTAATGAATTAAAAGCAATCACCCTATTTCCCATTACACATTCAAGTGCTTTTTGCAAATCCACAGGGAATTTAGAGAGAAAGAAAATGTGTGGCATTGGAAAGACTCAAAAGTAAAAATAAGTCTAAATAATATCTCAGAAAATTGTAAATTGTAGATTCAGGAAATGGAGAGAACAAGTCAAATATTTTCCTACCTATATTATAGCTTTCATGAAAAGGGACAGCATCATAAAACTCTCTGGGGTTAAATTTAGACTCAACATATAGTTTGCACCCGAAAATATGAAGTTTCCCATCAATTTAAAATGCATGAACTTCCAGTGTGATATCCTCTGGGATGACCACAGGCCTTTTAAAACTCAAACCAGAAGCAGAGCATGCCTCCTGTGTGGTCCTAACAAATCCAAAAGGAGAGAGAGGATTTCCTTGGAGTTACCAAAAAAATTATGAAATTAACTTCTCTGGCTGGAATTTAGAACAGGAATACAAAGCTGAATAGCAAGCCACCAGCCTCCCCACCTGCTCCCTGGAGAAGGGAAATATAGAAAAATGAACATTTTAAAAGCCATATCTGCTTAGTTACTAAAAATATTCCATTCAAAAAGCAAGGGGTTCAGCAATGGGCATACAAAGGCAAAAATAAAATAGTCTGAACCCTTGAGGAGCTTATTAAGGGAAACAGACTTCCTACTGCCATGTATCCAAATGGCAAAAGCCTGGGCTACCCCAGGAACCACATAAGTAGAGCAGGGAGCCACTACTTTTCTCCAAAGAAGCGTTCTGACTGAGTGATGAGAGAAGAGAAGATAAAAAAGAGCCCTCTGTAAATGCCTTAGTTTTTTTTTCCATTAAAATGAGGGGCAACAACCTTGCAAACTATCTCTAAGTTCTCTTCTTCCTTTTTTTTAGGTTTTGGCAAGGCAATGGGGTTAAGTGACTTGCCCAAGGCCACACAGCTAGGTAATTATTAAGTGTCTGAGGCCGGATTTGAACTCAGGTACTCCTGACTCCAGGGCTGGTGCTCTATCCACTGTACCACCTAGCCACTCTAAGTTTTCTTCTTAATGTGGGGCTACAACCTTGCAACTACCCCTAATTTCTCTTCTTTATGCTACTCTTCCTCTTTAGGCTACTTATCCCCTCCTGATAGCTGCTGCTGATCAACCCAGCTGCAACACTCCTCTAACTGTCCTTACTTTCCCTAATTACTTTATGAAACTTACATTATTGCTTAATCCCTTTACTTTGTTACTTTAATAGAATAAACCTTTTTGTCCCTAAAACAAAATGTGAGGCAAGGTTGTCTGCTGAGAGATTTGGGGGAGGGGGAGCCATGGGAAATATGGAAAAGGATGAAAACACTTGGAAAAACTGATGTGATAGAAGAGATAGTGAATTAATTAGGAGTGCATAAAAAATTGCCTTGCAGCAATGTTTGAAGTTCCAATACAATTCAACAAATAATTATTAAGCATTTATTGTGTCATATATTATGAGGGAACTTTGAGGGAGAGGAGAGGAAGATCCTGGAAGTGGCAAGGAATGTATCAGCTCTCCCACCACAACTACTGAATTGGAGGTGTGGGATGGGGTATGGGTAAAAGACCTATCAATGAAGGAACCAGTGCCCAGGGAAACCCAGGAAAAAACCATCTCCCATAACTAATGTTCTGCACTCTGAAATTCTCTCTGATCAAAACCTCCTATCCTTCCCTTTTCCTCACTCACCCTAAATCTAATCTTTGTCCTCATTGTAATTCCACATTCTTTTACTCCTCCTTATTGTTCCAATCAATTAGCCTCTTTCTTGTCTTCCACTTCTTTAAAAGTTTTGACTTGAGAGTTGACCAGTTTAATTATGTTTTGTCCTCTGTCCTTGACTCCCTTGCCCCTCTGTCTAATTGCCATTCACACTTTGCCAATGAATCAGTTCCAAAGCTGAGGAATGCTGACTGAATGTTGCAGGAGATTATAATTCCCTATACTGAGTCCACAACAAATTTTCCCTCAAGTTCTCATTGCTATGTAGTAATCATTTAATATTCCTTCAGTTGTCTCTACTCTTTTGTTCTCAGTGGTTGTTCTAAATTTTCACTTCTCTCCTCAAATCCCTAGTACTTTTACTCTTCCTCCACCCAAGAGGAACTGTCTTCTTATTTTCATGAGAAAATAGAAACTTTTTGCCATAAGGTCTGTCACTGCCACCCTCCATCTCAAGATCTTTCTCCTTACCAATTCTCTCCTCCTTTATTAATGTCTCTGAGAAAAAGAGGCCCCTATTTCTCACCAAGTTAGCTCCTCTAAATTTGTTCACAAAAAATTTCTCCTTCTCCTTTGTCTTCCAAGAGTTTGTAGATTAACTGTCTTGCCCAGGATCACACAGCTATTAAGTGTCTGAGGCTGGATTGCTAGTCCAATTAATCTTTCTTTTTCCTGAATTCAAGTTTTTCCTTTTATACTGTGTCTACTAATGCCTACAAAAATGCTCAGGTCTATCCCATTGTTTTTTTTAATTAAATTAAATCCCATTTTTTGAATTAATAATGATGAATATTTTCTCAGTTCAACTCCTTCACTACCTTTGGGGAAAAAAGTAGATAAACCAATCTCTTATAAATACACATAATCGAAGAAAACAAATTCTTTCATTGACCATATACAAAAATATCTGTCTTATTTTGCACTTCTACATCAGGAGCTGGGTAGAACAGTGATTTATCATTGGTCTTCTGAGATTGTAGTCAGTCATTTTCTTCTGAGATTATGGTTGGTCATTTTGGTTGATCTCAAATTCTTGATAATTTACTTCATTTAAGAAAAACCCCAACTTTCACTCAATCCAGTCTATCAATTCATTGTCTTCTTCTCTTTCAATGAAAGATTCTCACAAATACTCCATTCCACTATTTCCATTTCCCTACCCCTTAGGTTTAGGGATATCAAGAAACATAGGCAAGTCTCCAAGTAAATGGCTCTCATTGTCCAACATAATTATGAATTCACTTCTTAGATCCTTGGAATCTGTCTCCCAACCAACCAGTCAGTTGAAACTTTTTTCCAAGGACACCAACTATCTCTTCTTAGTCTTTTTCCTCTTTGACCTCTCTGTAACTCTTGACACAGATAATAATCTACTTCCCAGAAAGTTTTTCCATCCTTGGCCTCTGAGTTTCTGTTTCACTCTGATTTTCCTCTGATGTATCAGATGAGCTTTGTAATTCCCTTTGATAGATTATATTATCCACCTGTGAGCCCTTTTTTTGTTTTTCTTTCTGTATTAATAACTTAGGAATGTGATAATTTTAATAACTGTATTTGAACAGAATTGGTTTTGTTTTTAATCTTATTCTATGCATTTAAAAAACATGAGGCTGAGGAGTCCATAGGCTTTACCAGACTGCATAAGGAGGCTATGATTACAACTATTTCTATGGTTTCAAGTATAATCTCTTTCCCATATCTATAGATCCATCCCCAACCTCATTGTCTGACAGACAGCAATATCCTTCTGGATATCACAAATACATTTCAATACATATAAAATGTAACTTATTACCCTCCCCAATGCTTCCACAGAGTTATCTATTCAATGGATGTGACCCAGGGTTCTCAAAGTCTGTGCCTATGGAATATAAACTAGCAGATCGTTCAGAAGTGGAAAAGTTTTGATTATAAGATGGAGGTAGGAGCAAGATGACCCATGAGGGAAAAAAGTAGGGTTGTGGCATGTATTGAAGAAAGGACAACCCAAACTGATGAAATTATAATGTATCAAATTGTTAAGTATAGGTGTTTTACCACAATTTATAGAAATTTTAATATTGGCCAAAGCACAATTCCAAGATAATCAGAGTTTGTTACTGACAGTTATACATAATAAAGGCAGAAATGCAGGCTAGGTACATGACTCCTTAGCTTGTATTTTTGTTCTGGCTCAAATTAGTTTGCCTGCTAATATAAAAAGGATCTTGACAATGTCTAAGTTAGATAGTTGGTGGTTTGAGTCGCTACCCAGAACAGAGATGACAACTTAATTTTAGTCTAGGTACACTGTCTAGTTTTTGTTAGCTGAATGTGGTTGCTACAGCTAACATCGATCTGTCCCTACCTGGAAGAAATTCTAGACACTACAATTTATCAGGCTAAAGCTAAGAAGACTTATGTGACTCTGAAGGGTTGAACCCATGAGATAGAAGCATGAAACAATGCCTAGCATAGGTTATGTGTGGGATGAGCAAAACCATGTACCAGCAGAGATCACATTATGAGAAGTTATCATGGAACCGGCAAAGACTGACACACCTATCACCACAAGATGGGGATCTAAAGGAAAATCATGCTCAACATAGACACTACACCTAGCCAAGTATAGAGCCAATAGGAATAGGATAATATTATTATCAAAAAGACATTAGTGATTCGACAATGTTAGAACTTGGAATCACCTCTTCAAATCACCATTTGTCAGCTCTGAGCATGCTCACTTACTACATTAATGGTATATATTTTATTTATTTTTGTTTTCATTTATATTGTAAATGTTCCAATTAACTTGATGCCTTTGCTTTCAACTAGTTATGTCTTCTAACTGGTTAGAGAAAAGATAAACAAATCAGTGAGTACACAATAGCTATAATTTTTGATGAATCTGGTATTCATAGAGTACTATCAACTCAAATAGTGACAAGGAAAAGTGATAGGAAAGACTGCACAGCCTGCTTCACTTTAATCCAGTTCACCTACAAGTCAAGTCATTACCTTGGTCTTCTTTAAGAATGAAGGATGAGGGAAGCAGCTAGGTGGTGCAGTGAATAGAGCACTGGCCCTGGAATCAAAAGGACCTAAATTCAAATTCAACCTCCCCCTAATAATTCCCAGTGGTATGACCTTGGACAAGTCACGTAACCCCATTGCTTTGCAAAAAAAAATTTAAAAAACAAAAGAAGGATTAACAACAACTTGGAATCCAATGAATGAGGGATGAGGGCACAGGTACTACATTAGTGTTTGTGGATTGGTTTATTTTGTTCTTTTTTCTCTGGGAATGCTGAGCAATGAAGTTAAAGTAAACTTTATGTCAAAGATCAAAAATGATAAGCAAAAATGCCTTCATCCCCTTCTCCATAATGCACAGTTAGAGAGAACTATGAAAATCCCTTCATAATCAGCCCAGCCTCATGGGGCTAAGCCTGGCATTACACAGGGTCTATGGGAATGTCCCAAGAGAAACATTTCCCTGCCTCGAGAATGCTAGGAGGTTAATTACTGTGTAGACCCCAGGAGAGATTTCCATTTCTCAAGACTTGAATCCAGATGGTTGTTAGGTAGCCAAGGTGTGTGAGGATATTGCTGGATAAGTTGGGTCTCTGTTGAGTCAGGGAGCTGAATGGGGCCTCCTGCCCATGGGATGGTGTGAGGGGGGAGGTAAAAGGAGAAGGGAGTGGGTGGGAAGGAATGCTATACATTTTTTTCTGCTGGATAACATTCTCAGGCCTTATTCACTATGGACAGTTTAATTAATAACTGTCCACATCTTGTCATTTATCACTAGCAAAATCAGAGATTGGGGTGGAGTGGAGCTAAGGAGTAGGGGGATGGGGGGTCAGTGTCAGGGAAACCCTCCAAACATAAGCTGACCAAAGAAATTAAAACTTTTCCCATCAATCTTATTAGACTGCTTTTGTCAGTCAGTCCCAGATTGTTTTTCTTAGACCACTCATCTCTCTTCCTGGGCTTCAGCAGCTGCAATGTGTACAAGGGTTTTCTTCATTTCTGAAGTCTCAGGAGAAAATAGTGTGACTATTAGAATTTTTGTTTTGATTTGGGGGCAAAGATCAGAAGGAAAAGGGTGGGTAATGAACTTTTCCAATGAGGTTGTCTGCACTGTCAATTAACCAGTTCCTAATGGGAGTTTTTCAGCACTGGCTAAAGATACTGAAGCTTTGCAAGAGTCTTGTTAGGGCTTAAGGAAGACCTTAAGTTGTCCATAACTATAACTGCATTGCTTTGAATGCAGGGGACACTGAATATCCCAATTATGACCTAATCAAAGAGGTGGTCTCACACACTCTCACTTCCATCAACGCCCACCCCCTTCTTTCTTTTTCTCAGACCTTATCAAGAATCATTATGACTTGAGGATAAGACAGTGCTTGCCCTCAATGAATTTACAATATAATGTTAGAGGATCAGATTTCAAGCTGAAAGGAGCCCTTAAATTCAACCATTTCTTCTTGCAGACGAGGAAAGTGAGGTCCAAAGATCAAGAGATCACACAGCTAGTGAGTGTCTGAGGTACGATTTGAATAAAGGTCTTCTTAATCTAAGACTCACCATTCTATCCTCTGTGACACTTAACTAAATAGGGGAGATAAAAAAGCCTAGTCTAATCCAACAAGCAACTATTAATCATCTAGAAAGTATTCAAAAACAGAACAATTCTTGCTCTCAAGGAACTTACACTCTACTCAGTCTGGGAGTTTGAAGAGCTTGTCAAAGGGGGCAAGACAATATTTGGTAAGGAGGTATATAATCCTTTAGGGGCAGCTAAATTGCACAGATTTCCAGACCTGGAAACAAGAAGACCTGGGCTCAAATCTAGTCTCGGACATTTACTAATTGAGTAACTCTGGGCAAGTCACTTAACTCTGTTTGTCTTAGTTTCCTCATCTATAAAATGAAATGGAGAAGGAAATGGCAAATCACTCCAGGATCTTTGCCAAGAAAAGCCCAAAATGGGTCACAGAGAGTCAGATATAGCTGAACAACAACAAATGGCTATAATTCCAACCCCAATACCCCTTTCTGGAGATAGGAGAGCAAAGGAGTAGGGCAGATTACATCTAACTGTATCACCTCTCCAGTTGTCACCCCAGGTACTGGTGACCTGGTTTAATCTGGAACATGTGGTTAGTGTATTTGAGAGGACCAGATAAAGTTCTAAAGCAATTGAGAGGAGGCAAAAGATCATTTCCCCCATTTTTAAAAAACACAAGTTTATAACTGTGTTGGCCCTTTAAACTCCTCGAAGTAGATTCTTGAACATTTTAGACATGGAACATTTCCATATTTCATTTTCTCAGCTACAGTAGAATGAGTTGCTGGCAATATTCCAGTTTGGTCAGCCTTTTCTGAAAGTGCCCACTAGAACACAACAGTAGGAGCAGGGCTACCTTTATATAAATATATATGAGAGGGAGAGCTGGTCATTTGTGTCAAGAAAATAGGACTTCGTGAAAAGCACTGTGGATCATATTGGACGTGAAGGTCAAGAGATTTGGGTGTGAATTCTGACTCCAACACAGAGGATCAGTGAACCATTGGCAAGTCATTTAAACTCCCCAACCCTCAGTTTCCTCCATCTTCAGAGAAGTGCTAATAACTCTTGCACCACCCTCCTCACAGGAGTGTTATTGAAGGAAGGAAGAAAATAAGTATCTAATAAGAAACAATATGTTAGACTCTGTGCTGAAAGCTTGACAAATATATTGTTTGACCCTTACAACTCTCAGAGGTAGGTGCTGTGATTATTCCCATCTATCAGTAAACAGAGGCAGGTGGAAGTTAAATGACTTTCTCAGGATCACACAGCTAGTAAGTATCTGAGACTGGATTTTTAACTTTAGTCTTCCTGGCTTCAGTTCTGTTATTCCAGTCACTGCCCTGCCTAGCTGCTTCTAGGAAAGAACTTTAAAATAGAACATAAATATAAAAGAATAGTAATAAATATGATAAACTTTCTACATAGGCATGCATAGAACATGGTCTCAGTGTGCTGGCACAGAAGACCTTCACTATATACAAAAAGGCTATATTTGCTATCCTGGCCAAGCTTCTGAATTTTTAAAAACTGGAAAGCTAGCTTTTATTCTTCTTCTTAAAAAGAAATGCCCTAGTGGGAGGCATTAATAATTATTCATATTAAAATGTCAAACATACTAATATCATGTTACTTTCCCAAGAGCAGATTTATCTAGAAAAGAGGTAAAAGAATACAAGTACTCAATGACCAAAAGAATTTGGGGAGGAATCTACATAAAAGAAAAAAAGATTTACAGGAAGTAGAAGTTGAGGGTGGATGCAGGAGAGTTCAAAGGCCTGCCAAATAAATGGGCCAAAAGCCTTTCCTAGGGGCTGAGTTGTCCAATAAACAGAAGCAAAGTCTAGTAGATATCAGTAGAATGAGAACAGAAGAAGGAAGAGGGTTAAGAAGTAAAGTTCATTTAATAGAACATATGAAGATACAATCCCCTAGATTCAATTTTCTAGCTAGATCAGTAGTTTTCAAACTTTAATCTCAGTATCTTTTTATGTGCCCTTAAATATTATTGAAGGTAGGGGGCAGCTAGGTGGCACAGTGAATAGAGCACCGGCCTTGGAGTCAGGAATACCTGGGTTCAAATCCGACCTCAGACACTTAATAATTACCTAGCCATGTGGCCTTGGGCAAGCCACTTAACCCCATTCCCTTGAAAAAAAAAATTATTGAAGGTTTCAATGAGCTATTTATATCTATTAATATTAACTACATTTGAATTTTAAATAATTAAAATATACTAACAAATCTTTTGTATGTTAACAAAATAACATTTTTTAAGAAAAATAACTATATTTTCCAAAACAAAAGAATTATTGAGAAGAGTGGCATTGTCTATAATTTTTTACAAATCTCTTTAATTTTTGATTTAATAGAAGACAGTTTGATCCTCTTATCTTCTTCTTCATTCAAACTGTTATAAGTATTTTGGTGGAAGTATATGAAGAAAATCTGGCCTTGCACAGATATATAGCTGAAAAAGAAAGGGGTACAGTGGATAGAGGGCTGGATCTGGAGTCAGAAAGATTCTTCTTTGTGAGTTTAAATCTGACTTAAAACACTTACTAGCTAAGTGACCCTAAGAAAGTTTCTTAACACTGTTTGCCTCAGTTTCCTCCCTTATAAAATGAGCTGGAGAAGAAAATGACAAATCACTCCAGTATTTTTGCCAAGAAAACCACAAATAGAGTCACAAAGAGTTGAACACAAATGAAAAACAGTGACAATATTTTAATATTCTTATGTCTTGATATAATATAACAGGAAAATAATATCTTAATATTCTTTTGAAAATTGTCTTATGTAACAGATTCCTTGAAAGACTCTCAAGGGGATCAGGAATTCTACTTTGAGAATGCTAAGTTTTATTTCCTGAAATTGGTTAGCAATATTTGTTGAGCACCCAGTGTTTGTAGAGTTTTGTAACCAGGTGCTGTTGGATTTCCTCCCGCAGGATAATTATCTCTCCCACTTGGACCTCACTTAGCATTTTGATTACCCTCTCTTAGGCATTTATGCATTTAGGCAAACAATTTATGCATTAATCCAAAAAATACAGCAAAATTTATGAATTGCTTAATAAGTGCCAAGGCTGGGCTAGGTGCTAGGGATATAAAGATAAACTCACACTCAAAAAACTATAATGCCCCCAAAGACCTTATAGTTTGTGTATGTGTGAGTGTGTGTTTGTGTGTGTGTGCACACACGTGTGTGTGTATGTGTGTATGTGTGTGTGGAATGGGGAAGATAACTGATATATGACACATAGAAAAGACTAAGTTGGTGAGAGGGACTGTGCTGTAGCAAGATCTTTCAAAGGAAATGAGAATTTTTAGCCTGGAGAAGAGAAGAAGAAGGGCATGGGAACACACAAGATAAATATCTTGCCTTTAAATATCTAAAGGGCCATCACATAGAAGAGGGTTAGACTTACTCTGCTTGCTCTCAGAAGGAAGGGTTGTTCACAACTGGTAAGATTGCAGTGAGTGAAGCTAGTAGGAAGGAAGGAAAAGCTTCCTAATAATTAGAGCTATTCCAAAGAAGAATGGGCCCCTCTAGGAGAGGCCAGTGGGATATAATAGAAGAAAATGAAGAAAGTCAGCAGGTAACAGAAAAACAAAAGACATATGTTTAAAAAAGTGGAACGGGCTTCTTCAAGTAAAGACAAAAAGTCCTTCTATAGAGACAGTGTAACAAGAAAAGGGAAAGGAATAAGAATTTATATACCACCTTAGCTAGTGTTATTGTTCATTTGTATTAAGATCCCATTTGGTTCTGAGGGGTTTTTTTGGCAAAGATACTAGAGTGGTTTGCCATTTCCTTCTCCAGCTCATTTTACAAATGAGGAAACTGAAGAAATGTTAAGTGACTTGTTCAGAGTAACACAGTTACTGTCTGAAGTTGGATTTGATCTCAGGTCTTCTTGACTTCAAGTCTCATGCTCAATCCACTGTACCACCTAGGTGCCTGTTTATATAGCATCAGTTGATTTGTTGACTGCACAAAACTAAAACTACTGACTAACAACAATATCTCTTCTGCCCAAGTCAGTTAACCCCGATTGCCTTGCATCCAGGAACGTCTCTGCTAAAATATTTTTTGGGAATTTTACCTTTTCCTGAGAACATCATTAATGAATATCAGTTATTGACAATAGATTGTCATTATCTAATTCTATATCTACTTTTAAGATTTTTCTGTCTGCTCTCCAAGTCAGACCTCAATTTATTGGGCTCTTTTATTTAGACCATAAAGGTGAATGAAGCAGGAGCTATGGAGTGTATAGAACTTGGTCGGACAAATGAAGACACCAAGGTCATCCACTATATCCTTGGCCATTGCTAGTTATCCTGACTTTTATTTTGGTCACTGGGCTTTGATTACTCTGGGAGAGAAAGTGAGGCTGATGACTTTGCTCTGCCTCACTTCAGTTTAATTCACTGGTAAGTCTAGATCTCATCTTTGATATCTTTGGTCTTCAAAAACAAACAACGAACCACAATTTAGCTTTCATTTGTCACTTCTGCTTCTCCTCCCCTCCCCCCAGAACCTTCCTCCCATTTTACTGGTTTGGGTCTACTTGAAGCTAGTAAACTAGATAACTGGGCTTATCAAATATTCTATGCCAAATGAGGTTATGAATGTAAGCCTAAGGAGTAAAATGTGAGATTTTTTTTCCTACTTATTTTCAGGCTTAGGGCTCTCCTCTGAAGCCCTGTGGTTGTTAGAAATGTGACCTCTGGATTAGTGGGTGTTAAGGAGGGATGGGAGTCAAAATGGGATTTATCAGGGAAGGCTTCCAGGAGATAGTTTTAGGGGCCAGATTCAGAAGAAGGTGAGACAGACACATGGACTAACAAGCTCCCTTCAGAGAGGTTGAAGGTATTTATGAGGATAAAGCTAGCATCATCTGGAATGAGGCAGACTCTGGGGTTGGAGGTTGTTAGGTCGTTTCAGTCACGTCTGACTCTCCATGACCCCATTTAGGATTTTCTTGGAAACACTGGAGTGGTTTGTAATTTTCTTCTCTAACTCATTTTACAGATGTGAGGCAGATAGGGTTAAGGGACTTATCCACGGTCACACAGCTAATGTCTGAGACTGGATTTAAATTCAGGAAGATGAGTAAAACTCCAGGAATGGTGTTCTTTGCATTATGGTGCCACCTAGCAGCCCTATGGAGTCTCAGGAACTGAATTCAAATCCTGCCTGATGCTTACTTCCTGGGTGAACTTGGGCAAGTTCTTTTACCTTCCTGGGTCTCAGTTTCCTCTTCTGTAAAATGAATAGGTTGAATATGTTTGTGGCACATGTCTCTTTCACTTCTTATTCTTTTTTTTGGCAAGTCTTTGGGCTTAAAGTGACTTGCCCAAGGTCACACAGCTAGGAAATTATTAAGTTTTGGAGGCCACATTTGGACTCAGGTCCTCCCAACTCCAGGGCCAGTTCTTACTTTTGAGACAAATCATAGTGTGGTTTAGCATAAAGAGTTGTAGCCAAACCACAGAAACCTGGTAGTACAGGACCTCATAAACTACTGAATTTAACCCCCCCCCCCCCATTTTACAGAAGAAGAAACTGAGGCCAAGGGAGGAAAAGGAATTTGCCCAGCATCCCACAGGTAGTAAGTATCAGAGGTGTAATTCGAATCCAGCTCCTTTGACTCCAGATTCAGTCCTCTCCCCGTTGACTATATCATACTACCTCCTGCCTTAGTTTCCTTATCTGTAAAATGGGGTCAGAGTTAGACTGGCTGATTCTTAAATTCCCTTCTGAATCTCCTTGCTGTGATAAAGGATGTGATTGCAAGGTGATTGCAAGGGTTTGCAAGTGGGTGGCAAGCATGATGCCCTCATCATACACATCCAGGTTCTTTCTTGTTCCCTCGAAGGAAGCCACAAAACTTTTCCTATAGTCATATTGGGTGAGTCTCTGAAATGTCAAAGCTTGACTGTAGAATGGAATTGCCAAGGCAGAGCATGGCTGCCTTGGGTGATCTGTAGGTATGATCACGCCATCCTTCACCCTGTGAACCTACTCGAACCCACTCTGTTGGGGCTCTCTTGTGAGTTAGGATCTTTCCCCACCCCCTACCCCCGGTCACATGGGTGGCCTGGCACAGAGAATATTTTTCTATGTTACGAATGTAATTTGGGCCCCTTTTGGTCAGAGTAAATTGCCCTGTTTGCATGGAGCCAGGCTGAAATAGAACCTAGAATACACACACATACACATCCATACACCCCCCTGCCCCTGCCCCCCAGGAAATGAGCTCATGGCACGTGGAGCCTGAAGTCTGTCAGCCCAGGGTTGAGGGAAGGGCCCAACCACTTCATCTCATAATCAGGACACGCTTCGAAAGGTTCCCTCTGCCAGGCCACATGCGGGGGCCGAATGGCTATTTTTTCATTTGACCGACTTAAACAGGTAATTTGAATTATGATAATGAAAAGTGCTATTCTGTGCTGTCTGCATCTTGGATTCCTTAAGACAGAAAACTCAGAGACAAGCAGGAGGAAGAGTTGGGAGATTGTCTAAGGATCAAGTAGTTCCCTGGGGCATTTCCTTTGGGGTGGCCCTGCCTGAAAATTCTGGTGCAGTCATTCCTTCACTGGGAACTGTTTCTTCAGTTATTCCCCATAAAATAATCGTAGAGATACAGAAAAATGAAATGAGAAATAACCACAGGAGGAAGAAGAAAAATGTTCACTTATGTTGCTCAAGAACCATTAGTGGCTCCCTGTTGACTTTAGGATCAAATCCAAAATCCTTGATAGCTTCAGTGAACTTTCAGCCTATCCTTTCAGACTTACTTCTCATTATTTCCCTTTACAAGCTATACTTTATAGCAGTCCAGCTGGCTTCCTTGCTATTCTCAGGGAGTCCCTTTCTTCTAGGAGTTTATATTCTAAAGGGGGAGTCATTCTAATAGAAATGGTGGCATCCTACATCCTTCCTTTTCATAGCTTTCTTCCCATGCCAGAGACTTCTGCCATCTTTATCTCCATATTTTAGTATCTCAAAATTCACTTCCTATAGGAAGTCTATTTTAATCCTCCTTGTTAGTTCTCTTTTCCTTTTCAATGATAATGTATTTACTTTTATGTATATCTATTGTATCCCTCCCCTATACAGGGGTTCTAAATTTCTATATGTGTTATAGATCCCCTTTGGCAATCTGGTAAAACCTATATTTGAAAGAAATGCTAACAATTAGAGACTAATGAAAATAAAGATGTAATATTTTCCCCTCCAAGTTCATAGACTCCCGATCTATGCATGGATCCTTTGGAGGTATGTGGAACTCAGGCTAAGGATCCCTGACTCAGAATATCTCAGACCTTGGATAGGTAAAGAACAAAGTGTTATACCCTCTTTTGAATGGAAATCAGACTTCCCAGTTGGAATAGGAGTTAGCACATCATTACATGGTGCTAATAATAGTATTATTTCCTATGAGTGAAGGCTTCCTGATTCTTCAGGAACCTCTTCTTTGCTTTATCTAGTTCATTCTTGATTCCCAAACACTCAGAGCATGCTCTAAGCAGCTCCCTGCTCAGATCTTCAAATCTGTCTGGGTCCACAGATCTTTCTGACTGGGGGCATAGAGTAGAGAAAAAAGATAATAGATAGATATATAGAGAGATAGAAAATTGATTGTTTTGTTACAATTTACCAGAGCAGAGAGAAGATTTCATTTCCCTCGTTGGTTAAAAAGGGGGGGGGGGTGGACTAAAAAATAAAATTCTATGAAGATCTAAGATGATATGATCATATGATC
This sequence comes from Macrotis lagotis, assembly GCF_037893015.1. Classification (NCBI taxonomy): domain Eukaryota; kingdom Metazoa; phylum Chordata; class Mammalia; order Peramelemorphia; family Peramelidae; genus Macrotis; species Macrotis lagotis. Next base: position 184,867,841 of record NC_133659.1, read on the forward strand.
TATTATCTAGAGTTTATGATCTTATCTCCATATCTTTACTCATCTTATTCTCTCTCCTGGAGTGCCCTTCCAACTGTTCTCTATTGATTTCACCAATATTCTTCCTACAAGAGAGACTATATGAAATAGGGTAAAGAATGATGACCTGCAGTCAGGATATTTGGGTTCCAATCATATCTCAATAGAAAATTACTTTTTCTTCCTAAAGATCTTTCTAAAATGGAGTCATTTATTTTCCTACCTTAAGAAGAAAAGAAAAATGGAGAGGCTAATCAGAGATGTGCTTGTAAATGTTTAATAACCAACTCTCCTTTAAAAAAATACTGATATCATTCTTTTAAGTTTAATTTACATTATTAGCATTTTATCATGTTTTAAAGTCTATTTAATAAAAAAGTCAAGCCCTAATTTGTAATGTTTGCTAATTTCCCGAGTTAAAAATGCTCATGATGAAAATTTAGCAAATGTTTATCTCAAACTGGTCCAACTGGCTCCAGCATTGTCCTGAGTTAGAGGTAATCTTTCCATGATGGTTGTGAATACTGTGGTGCCTCTGGGGAATCATTAGGAGATTGATCCTAATTCTGTGGCTATCAACTAAGATTAGGTTGCCTCTCTATTAAATCCAGGACATCATCTGGAACAGGATTTTTTCAATCAGTTCTTGGTAGGATTCAGAAACCCTAACCTTACCCTCAGTATATCCACATTCATATAATTCTGCACTGGATTCTGAAAGCCACATTCTGTCTCTGTAAAATGCCAAGTCTGGGAATTTGATCCAAGTATTCAAACAGTTGATTCCAGCATCAGGATTTTGGACCCATGTCCAGTTTTCATAGGCCCTGCATGCCTGCAAAGTGTTCTAGTGTAATATTAGATGTCCTGGCTGGTAAACTTCTGCTTCTTGGCAGACTTTGGAGGAAAAAACTCTCTCAGGTGACAGCCAACAATTTCCAGGATTTTTTCCTCCTCTTTCAAATGAAAAGGGGGTGGATAAGACAATCTCTAAAGGTACCTTTCAGCACTAGCATCCCATGGTTTTGTTTTTTGGTATTTTTTAACTCCTTTGGATTTCTCTTATTGTCAAGCACAACCTCATATCACCTTCTGAAAGACTGACAGAGTGGTTGGCATAGAGGGCCTACAGTCAGGAAGATGAGTTCAAATCCTACCTTAGACACTTACTACCTGTGTGACCTTAGGCAAGTCACTTAATATCTGTTTGTTTCAGTTTTTTCAACTTTAAAATGAGTACAAAAATATTAACTACTTCTCAGAGTTGGTGTAAGGACCAAATGAGAGAATATTTGTAAATATTTATAAAGTCTAGAACATAGTAAGGACTTCTGCCTGAATATTTCTTCCCTCCTTTCCTTCATTCCTCCCTTCTTTTCTTCTTCTCTCTTTCTCTTCCTCTCTCCCTCTCTCTCATCTCCCCCTCCTCCCTACATCCCTCCTTCCCTTCTTCCATCACTCCTTTTCTCCCTTCTTTCCTTCTAGGCCCAGCTAAAATGCTCAATACTTCTCTTGTAATTCTAGCTCACATCAAAAGAGCTCTTCTCTTTTCTAAATCATATTGTGCTTACCTAGAACACATAGTTTAACCTATGTGGTCTTGATATTTAATTATTTGTACTACCTAATCTCATACTACATTTTATCAGAATAAAATGCTGAGATACATTTGAAATCTAACAAGAACTAACAGGTAGAGTTATGAATTTGGAGTCAGAAAAACCTCAGTTCAATCCTATACCTGGCGTTCTGTTACTATGAATAAATCACTCAATGTCTTTGAGTCTCGGTTTTCTCTTTTGTAAAATTAAGAAAGTAATGGGGAGCAGCTAGGTGGCTCAGTAGATAGAGCCTGGAGTTAGGAAAACCTGAGTTCAAATCCGGCTTCAGGATTTGATATTTACTTAATATTTACCTGTGTGACCTTGAGTAAGTCACTTAATCCCACTGACTTGTAAAGGCAACCAAAAAAACTAATAGGACCCATCTCACAGGAATGCTGTGAGGTTCATATAAGTTAGTGTATTATAATGCTCTGAGTACTTGAAAGTAACTGTTGCAGTGATGGTGGCAGTGGCAGCAATGGTGCTGGTAGTAGCTGTGTAACCCTTGTCCCAAAGCATTGCTTTGTGTGAGGGAAGGGTAGAATTGGTGAGAAGTAAAAGAGCTCTAGCCTTCCCCAGTAACTTTTGGGACTTTCCAAAACTAGAGATTTCTCTCTCTCTCTCTCTCTCTCTCTCTCTCTCTCTCTCTCTCTCTCTCTCTCTCTCTCTCTCTCTTTGCAAGGCAAATGGGGTTAAGTGGCTTGTCCAAGGCCACACAGCTAGGTAATTATTAAGTGTCTGAGACCGGATTTGAACCCAGGTACTCCTGATTCCAGGGCTGGTGCTCTATCTACTGCACCACCTAGCCGCCCCCTGGAGTTCTCTTTGAGTCTCCCTTCAGAATACTTTAGGGCCAGTTCTTTTGGGGATTGGTCAAGCTTCAAGTCAAGTATCAGTTCTCTTTGGATATTCCTGGTTTCCAGCTTCAAGAAAGAAGATGGAAGAGGCCAACCCCATTTCAGGTTGTTGTGGGAAAAGACATAAAAGGAGTTGATCACATCCCGTTTTTAGTTTGCTACTCTGGAGACTTTGAGGAGTTTCCCCTTGAGTGAGATTCAAGATGTCCTCTCCTGGTTGAGCCAAGTTATCTCACCTCATTGGGGGAACTTCTTCATTCTGAATTGTCTGATATATACTCTATTGGTTTCTTGTGCTCATTGGGATCAGATGCAAAAGGAGTCAAACCTTGGATATTAGAGTTTGGGATCTCCCTCCCCTCTAGAAATGACAAAACAACCAGAAATTCAATGGGAACCCAATCATATCCTCTAGATGAATAATATTTAAGGAAGCAGATGGATATACTTCTAGCTCAGAATGCCCATCCCCATTCTGAGGAAAGCAAAGCAGTGACTTCTGGCCTCAATCTCTTACTTCCCATACCGGCAGGGATAAATATTTCCCTTGGAGAAAAGGCATGGGTGGAAGAGATGTAGATCTATTCTGCCTCCCTTTGAGCCACAAATGACAGGCCCACACAACCTGTGAGCCTCTCTATCTATGTGGGACCCACTACTCTCATTCTTTATATCATCATCATCATCATCATCATTATTTTTTATTGTGATATTTCCATCCTGAACTATTTCTAACTTGAACATGAAGTTGGGACCCCTGGGGATGAGTACCACTGAATCAAGGTATTTGGGGGTTCCACATTCTTAAAACCACAGCTCACAAGCCTCTACTGAAGTGTTTAACTTTACTCTCCTCAATATGAGGACATCATTAGTCCACAATATAAACATTTTCTGAAATATTCCTGTAAGAACAGTAGCAATACAAACCTCTCCTCCAGAAACCTGACACAAACTCATAAATAAACACAAGATCAATGGAAGGATGTATACAACAAGTTTATATGTGCTGAGGCCCCACACATCAAGAGCATTGACCAAGGCATGAGGAGGAGGGGAATATCTCACCACAAATGCTACAGGTTATTGAGGTCCCCACACTGCTTCCATTAGTCACATTCTTGTAGGACTCTGCTATAGACTTGCTGGTGGCTACTGTTTTCTGGCTTTGCCATGGTCTCTCCCACTCAAACATCTGTCCCTCTTGCTTTGGATTTAGCTGACATTGTATTAATGTGAGGTATTGGAAAGAACTAGAATCCATACCCCAATAGCAGTGAGAGGCTCAGCTCTGGGATCTACCATCTCCTGAACTGAATCCTAATTTAACTACCTCACTCAACTCCCTCACCATTGGAAATAGCTATTAGCAATATCAGAAAAAAGTATAAAGGGAGAAAAATTCCTTCTCCCTCTGGTTGGAGTTTGAAAGAAGTTCAAGGTTATTTTAGTCTAGGTCTACCTAGCTTAGGACAATCTGATGACTTAAGCTCAGTTGTAGAATGCAGTGAGATAGTGACCAAAAAAATAAAAACAAATTTACTGAAGATGAGAGAAAAAAGATATAATTGAGTTAAATATTACTCCTTTCCATCTTCACATTCACTATGGCAATAACCATACCAGATTAGAAAGGTCGCTACAGTGCAGTGGTAATTTTGCTAAAACTTCTGATACCATCTCCCTATAATCTGGTCCTTTTATATTTTAAAGGAGACAAAACTAATAATGATCCAAAGAATGACCTCTCTTTTTCTCTTCAAGGGAAAACATCCTACATAAAACAGATTCTGTTACTGCCACATACCACCCTTTGGTGGAAAAGTTCCAAAATTTTTTAAGGATTTTAAGGATTCCATGAAAATAATCTCAAAACAATTCTAACCTCAGGAAGAAATCTAGCATAAGTCACATTGGAGGAAGTACTTAGTGCAAATAGTAAAAATAGAAAATAATATTAAATTGTCCTCTAAAAAAGTATAATTCATACAATGAAGGTTAGAGATTCAGAATAGATCTGACAGAAAAGAACAACCACAATAACAGGAACATTGGATCCATTACACAAATGGTAAGACTTCCAATATCATCACAGGTTCCTATTGTGAGTTAGAGTCATCTGTAGTATGGTAGCTAAGAGGTCAAAAGCCTTTTTATACAAACTGTCCTGAGATTTGAATTGAGGAAGAATAGAATCCTGAGTAGGAGAGAAAGAAGAGAAGAGTTGTTGACAGCTAGAATTTTCTTGAGAATACTTGGCCAATAGGAAAAAAAAATAGGCCAACAGAAACAAAGAATGTAAAAGAGGCTCAGTGAGAGTGAAGTAAAAGAGGTGGTGCTTGGAGATTCTCCATTGTGGCTCTTAGCAGACAGGAAGCACCTCTGGTCTCTACCTTCTTGTTCTCTTAATTTTCTCTCCTTCAGGTTCACAGCAATAGGAACATGAGTGGCCAGGTTTTACAATTCTTTCTGTCTCTGTTTCTCTCTCTCCCAAAAAAACATATTGGGATCAATATTTGCCATATTGGTCAAAGGGAAACATATTTTATATTAAACACATTATTCACTTCTCACCTCTCATGAGATTTCAGTCATACCCTATCTTTTGGATGAGAAGAGAAAGAAAATTTATTTTCATACACAAAACAGCTCTGAGAGTCTCTCACAAACAAGTGTTGAAGATTTTATATCTGACCATAAATTTTGTCTCTAGAGACCTGTTACATATTAATAGAAGATTATGTAATGTTAACCTATTTAACCTGGATCAAGATCAGGAAGTAGGGAAATAAATCCAGTGATGACCTGGGAGAGTACTTAAGGATTTTTCAAATATTTGTCAAAAATTATAATTATTTACAGATCACTCAAATGTAGATACTATTCCCTAAAACCACTTCCCTTCTGAACTTCTGTATTTCTGGTTCAGTATACTATTCCCCTCTCAGGTACCTTAGCATTTTTTATGACTATACATTCTCTCCCAACCCACAAATCTCATCAATTATGAAATCTTGTCATTTTGACCTCCATGATTCTACCACCTTCTTTCTACTCATATGACCACTATTCTTGTTCAGACTCTCATCACCTCCCCCCTCCCCAGATTACTGCAATAACCTCCTAATTGATTTCCCTGCCTCAAGTCTCTTCCCACATTCCATATTCCACACAGCCGCCAAAGTGATTTTCTTAATGTGTGGGTCTGACTATGCCATTACCCTACTCAGCAATCTCCAGTGGTTTACTATTGCCCTTATAATCATACCTAAACTTCTCTGTTTCACTGTTAAAGCCCTTCACAACCTGTCCCCAATTTACCTTCTCAATCTTGTTCTAGAGTATTCCCCTTCCTACACTCTAGGATCTAGCCAAACTGGTCTTCTTGCTATTACTCACACTCATATCCCATCTTTGTGGCTTTGGACTAGCTTTCTCTCTACCTAGAATGCACTGCCAACTTCACCTCTGTTTCTTAGAGAACCTTATTTCTTTCAAAACTCTGTGTAAGGAATATCTTTCTGCTATACAAAGATTTTCATGATCTTTCTAGCTGCTGCTCCCCAAAATTTACCCTGAATTTATTTTGTAAAAAAAAATGAACATCTTGTCTACTCCCAATAAAATGTAAATTCCCTAAAGACAGGGACAATTTCATTTTTGTCATATTATTGTCATTACCTAAGACAATGCCTGACACCTAGTAGATGCTTAATCAATGCTGTTTTATTTAAAACAATTTTTTATTTCTCTTGTCCAGTGTCCTAAATACATATTTCCCACTATAAACCTCTGTTTACTTCCTCCTATAGAACCATCTCTTATAATGAAGAAATTTTTTTCAAAGAGAGGAAAAAACTGTTAAACAAAACTAATATTTTAAAAATCTGATGTTCTATGTAGTATTCCATGTTCATGATCTAACCCTTTTCAATGAAAAGCCTTTTCAATCCCCAACATATAGCCTAATAATATATTTTTATATTTAATCTCTTCAGAGATATTTAATGCAAGTACTGTCTCTTCTTATTCTAGTTACATTAATTTTGTTCTTGCAAAAGTTCCTCTTAATTAAAATTTTCTATTTCTTCTTTTGCAATACTCTTTATCCCTTCTGAAATTCTAACTTATTGATTGATTTGGATCTTGTTTCCTTCACTCTGCATCACTAAATATTAGTCTTCCCATACTCCTTTGTGTTTTTCAGCTTCAACCTTTTTCATGACTGTAAGTTCAATACAAATCCCTAAATCCTTATCTATTCAAGGGGAGCAGGATGTTTCAAACAAATCCCATCCTCATTGCTTTCTAGGTTCTTTATTCAGAGAAATTAAAGGAATGTTGAAGAGGCTTGGAGAGACATAAACCCTTTTATTGAACAGCCTTGGAGGGAGAACTGCAAGGTCAGGTCCACACATAAATCTATCTGCATAACCCAAGTTTGCCTATCAGTTTCCCAAATTCCTAATTCACTTCTCCCATTGTCCAGTACACTCCATGTTCACCTGTCCATTCACTGTCCATCGCTCTACCACATCAAGCTCCTGTCTGCTATCTGCAAGCAATGTGTTCTCCTGGTTTTCTCACACGGTCCTATCTCCTAGGTCTTCCCCTACCCTGGACAGTTACAGGGGCATAAAACAAAGCTGGTATCATGCCAAATCTGAGACTTACATGAGAATCATCAACTATAAACAAGGTATGTAACTGGCTTCCCATACTTCCATATAAGGCTAGCCTAATCATTTAACCATTACTAAATTATTCTCCTAATATAGGAAAATAGGTCTCTGGGACCACTATGATTAAGGAGGATTCATATTCTAATTCCAGCCAAATAGCTTGCCTTATAATGGCATAGCCCATTCCATAATGTTCACTTGCCATAATTTATTCCAACTTTTCCCAATTGTTGTGCAGCCTGGGTTAGTTTCCAGTTTATTGTACTTAAGAATTATGTAGTTGTGACTATATATATATATATATATATATATATATATATATACATATATATATATATATTAAGGGTTATATATTTTTTCAAAATTCCATATCCTATAGTTATGTCTACAGGACTTGCTTGCATTTGAGGTTTTGCAAAGCATTTTATATAGATCATCTTATTTGATCCTTATAACAACTCTGTGAACTGGGAACTATTATCACCCCCATTTTACAAATGAGGAAAATGAGGCTGAAAGAGGTTAGTGACTTGCTCAGGGTCATATAACTAGTAACTATCTGAGGCAGTTTTCCTAACTCCAAATCCAGGACTTTTATCTGTCATGTCCTCTAGCTACTATAATATCAGATATCAAGAGGAGGGATTGCAAATCTGGTTTTCAGACAAAGATGTTTGATCTTCCCAGTGGTGAATGATCTAGATGCTTGAAAACATGTCTAGGAAAGGCACCTTTTCAGTTTTATTCATATGCCTGCCGCTTAAGCACAAGCTCAGCTGGAGAGTATCACCTTATTATGTACACTTTCAAGGGACTGTCAATCTGTCAGCTGAAAAACCATCTTCCTGGCCAAGAATTTCTGCAAGAGGTCCAATTACAAGGCAGGTAATTGGTCTGGATGGGCAAACTACCACTGGTTGGGAGGCAGGGCCCTTCTGCAAGAGGTGGTCAGAATTCCTGGGGGTGAGTGAGCTCACTCCAACTCCCTCTGCAGTGAGCTGATTTGTTTCAGGTAAAACTTTCTTCACCTCAGGCCCTAATTACTGTTTGGCAGAAGGTCCTGGAGTGGTTTCCTGACTGTTTAGGCTGACTTGCCCAGCCTTCATTGGACGTGAGACTGGGCTAAATTTAAGCCCGTCACAGACAATTTAACAGTTTTTTTTGAGGGGGGTGGCAATTTAACAGTAGACCATAATTACCCGTACAACTGATACCTTAATTCCCAAAACAATCTGTGGAGGTGTGTGGAATTCAAATCAGTCTAATTAGAATTCTGTCTTCTCATAATAAAGTATGGTAATTGCTAATTATCCCTGTCCCTCTTGCAATATTTTGAGGAAGGAACTTTTTTTAATATCAAAGTTTTTTAACTGTTTATTTTTAATTTCTGACCAATGCCCCTGGGAGTAAAGGAAGCTGGGTCTGTCTGCATCTATTTGTGGGCCTCCAGATCCTTTTTCCATAGTCCTAAGTCAATAGGTAATTTAATTCAATTCAAACAGATAAACATTTATTAATAAACCATTTTTTAAAAGAAGCAAACATATTAGTACTTACCAGTAGCCTCTGGTGCTGATGAGGCCAAGGCTGGTTAATGCTTTGAGCTGAAGGAGAGTTAAAGCAGTGCAGGTGTCTATCCTGAGTCTAGAAGCAATAGGGTGAAATCTCAGGAACAGGAGGCCTATTCATGGTACCTAAGAAGGGGAATACAGGCCGGAGTAAGAAGAGCCAAAGAAGGGGCGGTTAGGTGGAGTAGTGGATAAAGCACCGGCCTTGGAGTCAGGAGTACCTGGGTTCAAATCTGGTCTCAGACACTTAATAATTACCTAGCTGTGTGGCCTTGGACAAGCCACTTAACCCTGTTTGCCTTGCAAAAACCTAAAAAAAAAAAAGCCAAAGAGTGGTTACTACCCTTCCAACCTAGAAAGAATAAAGGGAAAGAGAGATATAAAGGGAAAGAACAAGAAAGAAAGAGAGAAAGGAGGAAGGATGGGAGAAAGGAGAGACTAACAAATATGAGGAAACAGAATGAGAAAAACTAAGTGATTTACACAAGGACATAAAAATGGCAAATAATTGAGGCAGCATTCAAACCCAGATCTTCCTGATTTCATGCCCAGACTGCTTCCCAAGTGTCATTTGACTATTTTTCACAATGCAACGGAAATACCATTAAATATTTCAGTTAGTAAACTTGGGTTTGAATCTCTGCTTGGTCACATATTATGTGTGATCCTTGATAGGTCACTTCTATTCTCTCAGTTTCCTCACATATAAAATGTAACTAGTAACCACTAACTTTCTTCCATTGCTTTACATACACAATCTCATTTGATTCTTCCAACAACCCATAGAATAGATGCTATCATTATCATACCTTATTTATAAGAGGGGAAATGAAGCCTAAGACAGTTAAAAATCATATTTTAAGAGGATCTAGCAAAGTGACATGAATAGCATACTGGCCCTGGAGTTAAGAGGACCTGAGTTCAAATTAGCCTCAAACACTTCTTAGTTATGTGACCCTGGGCAAATCACTTATCCCTGATTTTCTCCCCCCCCCCAAAAGGGAAAAAGAACCATGCTTATGGTCACACAATTAGTGTGTTTAGGGGGATATGAACTTAGATCTTAATAAAAATAGCTAACATTTATATTGCTCCTTAATATTTGCAAGACCTTTTACAAATATCTCATTTGATCCTCACAACAATCCTGGGAATATTGTAATCTACATTTTACAGATGGGGAAACTGAGGTATATAGAGGCTGACTGACTTGCCCTGAATCACACAACTCCTAAGTTTTGGATGCAAAATTTGAAGTCAGGCCTTCCAGATTCCAAAGTCTGTACTCTCTCCATTGCACCACTTAATCGCCTTCGTGATTGTGAGTCTAGCACTTTAACCATTTTGGCTGGTCATTTGCTTCTTGACCTCAATGGTTTTTTTTCATTTGCCTCTGTTGCCTTCACTCTAGCCTCTGGAGTCTCTTCTTGCTCCAGTATTCTATTATCCTTAGAACCTGTGGCATATCTTTTCCCCTTCATGAGCCTATGCAGTGGAAAGGATTATCATTGTTTATAGCAAATTAGCAAATCTCACCAGAAAGCTCAATGTTTCTGGTTTTTTTTCCTAGAGACTATCCCTCTCTTTCCTGTCCCCTTCTGCCTTCCCAACCCTCACCCCTTTAAACTTCTGACTGTCTACCCCATGGACCAGGAGGAGACAGAGAGTATAATAGAGATTGCTTTCCATTGCAATCTTCCAAATTGAAAGAGCTACTAACTAGAGGATTGTTCCCCAGGAAAATTTGTAGATTTGGGATACATTCTTTTCCCAACTGCAATGGCCATAGATACTTCTAAGTAAGTTACTAGGAATTGGAAATGCAAAAACAAAAATGAAACTAGTCCTTTCCCTCAAGCAGCTCACATTTTAAAGGGGAAAGACAATATGGACACAGACCAGCAGATATAAAATGCACACACAGAGAATAAAAAGTGATGTCATAGGAGATATCATAGAAGAGTACTGACAATAGGTGAAATCAGGAAAAGCTTTACCTCGAAAATGTAACTTGAACTGAACCTTGAAGGAAAAGGCAGGTTAACTTCAGCCAGGCCCTAGTGGAATGGGGGGAGAAATGTTCATCTGTGGCTCTGAAGTAATAGGATTCAACTCAGCTGTAAATGATTCCCCCAGTGTGTCGTGAATGAGATCTTCAGAGAAAGGTTAAAGGTGCTGGATCAACCACAAGAGGATGGTGATGAAGATGATGAGGAGGAGGAGGATGAGGAGGAGGATGATAATGACACTTCAATCTTTCCAGGATCTGTCATCTGTGTGATCTGGCATAGTGGACTGGAATTTCAACTTTTACAGTTACTACCTCTGTGACTGTGAGTCAATCATTTAACTTCTCTGAGCCTTGGTTTCCTGATCAATAAAATGAAGACAGGTCCCTTCCAGTCCTAAGTCTCTGATCTTCTACTCTCCCTCATACAAACTGATGACAAGTGTTCTAGAGCTTAGACAGCTAGACGGTGCAGCAGATAGAGCACCAGGTCTGGAGTCAGGAAGATTCATCTTCCTGAGTTCAAATCTGGCATCAGATATTTACTGTGTGACCCTGGGCAAGTCACTTAATTCTGTTTGTCTCAATTTTCTTATCTATAAAATGAGCTGAATAAGGAAATGATAAATCACTCCAGTATCTCTCCCAAGAAAACCCCAAATGAGGTCATGAAGATTCAGATATGATTGAAATAACACAACAACAACAATAACAGACTCCCTTAGAAAATTGATGATGCTAAAAAAAGATCTCACTCTGTTAATGAACTTTCTCTACCCAGCTAGTCCTTGGATAATAAACAGCCAGTTTATCCAGAGTTCTGTACTCATATCATTTCTAGCTTGTTAGTGTCTTCCAGGACTTCTGTTCCAATGTTACTGCCTTAAGTGAACAAGAATAATAATTCATATAGAATGGATACAATGGTTTATATCACTTGTCCTAAGGAGGAGAGAAGTTTTACTGTTATCTATATTTTGTAAACCAGGAAACTGAGATTCAGAGAGATTCAGTTGCTCAAATTGAGATTTGAATATCAGTCCAGGGTTTTCTCTGGCAGGAATTTAAAAAAAAAATTCAAAACTTATGAAGAGAATAGAGGAAGGCTATGGAGAAAAAAATAATTAGGAAGATATAAGTCAATTATGAAATCAATTCATGGAATTCATCAATTGTTTGTTTTTTTTCAGTCAAGGTCTACAATCATATAGGTAGGAAATTTCTTAGGACAGATTTGAACTCAGGGAGAGGAGTCTTCCTGACTTCAGGACTCATATTCTATCCACAGAGCAACTTTGTTGCCCCCATTCTATGGAAACATGAGACTAAATATCAGGGATATAGTTGAGTAAATACAAAATACATACCAACATGATATAAAGCTATTTCACAGAAGAAACATAAACAGCTCAGGAAATCTGTAAAGGCTTCCATAGGGCTCACTTGAACTAAATTTCCCTCTAGCATCACTGACAATGGAGTTTTGGGACACAGGGGAGTACAGAGCAGAGAACAAAAGATGTCTGAACTAAAAGGGCAACATGGTGTGCTATGACTGGCAACCATAGTCCTGAACCTGAAGTCAGGTAGTTTTTCATTTAAAACCTAGCTGGACCACTTTCTATTAACTCTATGAGCATAGCTGTATGACCAAGTCACTTTTGAGCCTTGTTTTTCTCATCTGGAAAATGGGGATGATTTTAAATTCCCTATCTATCTCATAGTTTCTTGTGAGGATTCAATGAAAAAGGGAAAATTAAAACACAGTGTCCATACAGTTCCAACTACTGTACTGGGCTTTGAGGAAGCCTGGTGGTAAAGTGAAAAGAGAGAGAGCTGGACATCCTGTGTCAAGCACTGGGCAAACTGTGATGCTGAGCAAATCATTTAAACTCTGTTTGTCTCAGTTTCTTCATCTATAAAATGATGATTATAGAACCTACCTGCCTCACATATACGTCTGCATGTATATCTGAGTATGTATAGCTATAGAACTTAAAAATCTTACAGCACTCTATAAATGATAGTTATTGTTATTTCTTAGTTTCTGTCCAAATATCTGGTCCTTAGCAGACCCATCTAGAAGTTTAGTTTCCTTCCTACCCTGGGGATTGAAAGAAATCCTACATTTTTCTCTTAGTTATTTTTTTTTGCAATGAACCCTCCCACATTCCCCAACACCAATGACCCAGGACTCCTCCCCCTTCTCCTATTTGACAAAACCTACTTACCCCTCCTTCACTAGCTGGGTTATTAGAAATTTTTGAGATTAAAAATCTGGTCACCCACTGGTTACAGGGCAAGTGAGTCATTGAACTAGACAGCTCAAGGGCCCTGGGAACACAGTAAGGGGTGAGGGGCAGCTGCTGACACACCATCTTACCAGTTCAGGGTTATATGTAATCCTCATATGGGGTTCCCCTTGCCTTGCTCTTCTGGCTTAATTATTCACTTGCTGCTCTGTAATTGCTGAGACCACCAGAATGATGGGAAACTCCTCTTGACCTGCTGTCCAGAGGGCTTCCCTTCCCACGGTGGAAGAAAAATTTTAGGAGTCCCAGCTGTATGCAGGGAGAACATCTAGGCCTCACAGCAGCACATCTGGAAGCTGTAGGGATGGACTGGGCAAATTCATAGACTGAACTCAACTTTTGAGTAGAGGGAAGAGGACAAATCTATGACCTCCCCATGACCTGAAGTTGATCTTGATTTGGTTTCCACACACCTGACCTTGGGCCTATAAAAATATCTCTCTCTAAACCACAATTTCTTCATATATAAGCAGTATAATAGTATGTATACTGCCTATCTCATTGGGTTCTTATGAGGAAAGGACATTGTGAATGACTGTAAATAGGCAGTATCTGTAAACCATAAAGTATTAAATAAATGCTAGCCATTATTCAAATCCTATTATAATTGTTATTGTTACTGTAGAAAAGGATTTCCAGATACATTACTATAGGAAAGAAATTCCCTAAATAATGGGTGTAATTTGAAAGAGCTCAAAATAAGGCACTCCCATCCAGAAGGGAGTAGCTCTCCAGCTGACCTGTCAAAACCTCAACTTCTATTTTGCCCAGTGGCCCATTAATAAGTCATCTTGAAGGATTAGAAAATAAAAAGGTGTTTTCAGAAGGTTGTTGTGTAAATGAAGTTTTGTTCCCTGAGAATGAAGAATAGATCTAGCCCTTCTGGAAGGAAAGTTCCATGTACACTAATTTCTATGATTTAACTTTGTATTAGTTTAGAAGTTTTCAATAATGAAGTTCCATTGATGAGATAAATTATGTGTAATCTCTTATGGAAGGAGCTTTAAGGAATAATAAGGAAGGTGCCTTGTGTACTTTCATTTCTTTTAATGTTTACCTAAATTATATGGGTAGAAGCAATGGGTAGAAGTGGAAAAGAGGTGTCACTAGGCAAGTCACTTAACCCAATTTGCCTCAGTTCCCTCATCTGTTAGGTGAGTTGGAAAAGAAAATGCTAAACCACTCTAATATCTTTGCTAAGAAAACCCCAAATGAGGTCATAAGAAGTCAGGCACAACTAAAATCACTGAACAATAATTCACTATTGTCTGCAATATACTATGCTAGACATTGGAGATACAGAAATAAAAAATGACACATCCTTGTCCTGAAGAAACTTGCAGTCCATTAAGACTGTTTGTTTCCTTAAACTAATTGAATTTAAATTCATCTCTTTTCCACTTCTACCCATTGCTTCTAGTTCAGTCTTCTGTGGTTAAGCAAAACAAGTCTGATCCTTCTTATGCTTTACAGCCTTTTAAATAACTGAAGATAGCTATCATATCTTCTTGAAGCTAAATATTCCCTGTTCTTTTAATCATTCCTCACATGACATATTTCCATCCCTTCATTATCTTCATCATCTTCCTCTGGAAGTACTCTCAATTTATTAATATCATTTCTAAAATGTGGCACTTAAAATGAAAATTATTATTATTATTATGATTATTATTATTATTACTGCTTGGCAGTTCAGTTGGGTCCAACTCTATGTGACCCTATGGACTTTTCTACATGAGATATTCTTAACAAAGATACTAGAATACTTTGCCATTTCCTTCTCCAAAAGTATCCCCATTTTACAGATGAAGAACTGGGGCAAATAGGGATTAGGTGATTTGCCTAGGGACACAGAATTCCTAAGTGTATAAAGGCCAGATTTTAACTCAGATCTTCCTGACTCCTTCTAGGCTCTATCCACTGTACCACCTAGCTGCTCTCATCATCATCATCATAGCATTTATATGGCACTTTTAGGTTTGCAAACCTTTGCAAACCTAAAAGTGCCATATAAATGCTATGATGATATATAAGCAGTATAATAGTATGTATACAAATATAATAGTATGTATTACAAATATCTCATTTTTACTCATAATAACATTGGTAGGCAGATATTATTATTATCTCCATTTTATAGATGAGGAAACTGAGAGTTAGTGAGATGAAGTATCTTGCCAAGAGTTACACAGCTAGTAGGTTTCTGAGGTAATATTTGAACCTAATGATCCAGAAACAGTCTGTTCAGGGCAGAATACATGAGATTATTATCCTGGACATAGTACCTCTAAACTTAGCCAAAGTTTGCATTAGTTTTTTGGCTGCCTTGTCCTACTATTGATTCACAGTGAGCTTGAGGTCTACTAAAATATCCCGATTCTTTTCACAGGAACTCTTGTCTGGCCATATTTTCCCCATCCTGTACTTGTGTAGTTTATTTTTTGGACCCAAATATAGGGTCTTAGGTCTTTCCCTATTAAATTTCATTTTATTAGATTTGGAATATCATTCTAGCTTGTCAACATCTTTTTAGATTTTATGTCATCCAGTTGGGAATTTGTTCCCCATCCAAAAATTATTCTCCTTGGTTTAAAAGAAAAAGCAGAAGCAAAATAGAAATTAAGTAGGTCTACATTCTTCCTATCACCGTTATCACCATTCAATTCACACCAGAGAAAGATTATATCCATTTTTTCATCTTACTCTTACTCACAATGAATCTACAAAAGCACCCTTTGTTGTCTTTAGAATTCATTTATAACTTCATTTTCCGCTTTAGTATTCTTAATACTATTTCTACAGAAAGATGCCACTTCTTCTTTGTATACATCTTCCTACATCTTTGCCAAGAAAACCCCAAATGGGATCACAAAAAAAGTCAGACACAACTGAAATGACTGAACAACAAACCTGTTTTCTTCCTTTCCTCATCCCCAATAAATCCAAATGATCCAAATGGTTCTTGCTAGCCCCTAATGGAGTCTCATGTATCAAATGATTTTGAAAGAGAGATGGATATACTTATACTGGAACTTCAAAAAAAAAACCCCTTTTAAAAACTTGATAGCATGAATTCAATGGGTAGAAGTTGAAAAGAGGTGTCACTAGGCAAGAATATCAGAAAAGAGTTTGCTATAACCAGTGGTATGCTAAAGTCAGCTTGCAAGAATCAATTGTTATATTTTCAAATGTGAGAATTTATACTGAAATCCAGGGCTAAAATGAGGGCTTTTTCATTATCTAGACTTAAGAAAGTGATGAAGAAAATATTAATAATGCAGATTAAATTTAAAAGACCATTATGCATACTTTTTATTTTTGGGAAGTTAATTGTTAAAAAACATCAACTAGTTCACCTCTGAATATAACTATCATGAGCAAATACATTCTCCCACAATATTTGACAGAAAGCATAAAACATTTCAGGGCCAGCATATAAGTATGTGAGGAAGTAATTGCCTTGGTAAAATTCATAGGAGGAGCTATCAAGGGACACCCTTCAGTTTGAGGCATCAAACACTTGCATCAAACAGAAGCACCTTGAAAGAGCTATTGAAGATCTACAAAAAGGAAACATAAGCTTCCACCAACATCTATCTGGTACATGCAGTAGAAAACCTGAATATTGTATCATCTAATAAAAGGCAACAGGGGGAATGGCTAAACAAATAGTAATAGGTAAATGTAATGGAATATTACTATGCCATAATAAATTATGAACTTGATGAACATAGAAAACATAGAGAGACCCAGATGAATTTATGCAAAATGAAGTTAACGGAGTCAAGAAAACATACACA
Source organism: Macrotis lagotis (assembly GCF_037893015.1). Lineage (NCBI taxonomy): Eukaryota > Metazoa > Chordata > Mammalia > Peramelemorphia > Peramelidae > Macrotis > Macrotis lagotis. The sequence continues at coordinate 184,884,690 of NC_133659.1, forward strand.
ATAGAGGGCAGCTAGGTAACACAGTGGATAGAGCACTGGTCCTGGAGTCAGGAGGACCTGAGTTCAAAGCCGACCTCAGACATTTACTAATTACCTGTGTGATCTTGGGCAAATCATTTAACCCCACTGCCTTGCAAAAACTGAAAAAAAAAAGAAAAAAGAAAAATACACAATGACCATAACAATATCAATGCAAAATATAATCACATACATAATTAAAAGGAATTGTTGTAAAATTATAAAGAACAAGCCTAGCTGAGAAGAGATGAAAGGATACTCCTGGTCCACCTCTTCATTAAAATGGGAGGTCCACAGGTATTTCACATTGCCCCAGATTTTTTCATATCTATTGATCAGTTGTGTTGATTTTCCCCTCTTTTTCTTTCTTTTTTTGCATTGAAAAATACTATTTGTTCTATAGGATGGCTCTCTATATAAGGGGGCAGGGGAGAGAAAAACTCTGGTAATGCAAAAAAAAAAGATACCAACAAAAACTTAAATTAAAAATTTTTTCAAATGTACAGAACAAGATCTTAAAACAAAAATATGTTGGTAATCATCAATTAAAAGCAAAAATCACTAAGGAAATATGAGGAATGGAAAGCAGGATAAAAAAGAAATAAACAATTTGACATTGATAAAAATGTTGCTGCAGAAGCTTGAGAAACAAAGAAATCTGAGGATGAAATTACCAGGGACATTCTCAAATATAGTATATGTTTATATACTTTATTCAAGACATTCATAGTTTGGTGATTTAAAAAAATAGATATTAAAACAAAATAATGCATTAGGTGAGCAAAAGGAATGGACTGAAAAATCCCAGGGATTAAAAAGAGCAAATTATTATTTATTTGGCAATTATTGAATAAATCACTCAAAAACATCTGCACTATCAGTTATTATAAAACCTTTGGCTCAGTTCTTTATTCAAGGCTTATTCGTGTATATCAAATATAGTAAGAGCATTAGGGTATTGAACATCCACATGGAAAACTATTCTCTAAGTAAAACACACCAGCAACACAATCTTATCAATAATTTATGTAAAATATGGCATTTTCAGAGGCAATTGGAGCCCATTATGATTCGTTGTTGTTGTTGTTGCTGTTGTTGTTCAGCCTGAAATGGCTGACTTTTTGTGACCCCCTTTGTAGTTTTCTTGGTGAAATTTGTCATTTCCACTGAGGCAAATAGGATTAAGTGATATGCCCAGGGTCACACAGACAAGTATCTGAAGTCACATTTGAATTCAGGAAGATGAGTCTTCCTGAAGTCAGGTCCAGCACTCTAACTCCTACACCACCTAGCTGCCTGTGGTTCTACTTATTTTTATGTCCATTCACATCTTTCCTAAATAAAGCTAAATAGACTTCCAAATTAAAGAAGGAGTTGATCCAAAACAGCTTATTAATGATATGATTATGTAGATGACATCAGATTCTTTGACTCCACCAAAAATTAAACATTATTCAGTTTCTTCATTTTGTGGAATCTGAGTCCAATGATATCATTTGCAGCCAACTTTAAAATTCTTAACCTTACACAAAGGAAAGATAGAGACTGAAGGCTTTGAGCTTGAATCTACAGGTCAAATTGACTATATAAACAAAAGTATTGGGGCATCTAGGTGGCGCAGTGGATAGAGCACCGGCCCTGGAGTCAGGAGTACCTAAGTTCAAATCCAGCCTCAGACACTTAATAATTACCTAGCTGTGTGACCTTGGGCAAGCCACTTAACCCCATTTGCCTTGCAAAAACCTAAAAGAAAAAGTATAATACTTACAAATACCTTCATTTCCTCTGATAAAAACACATTGAATATAGTAAAGTTCTCAAAGAGAATGCTGTGACTAAGTTTGTTAAGAGACACCATCTTGAAATAACAGCTAAATGGAAAGAATATGTTTAAAACTATTGACATACACATGATACTAGTTTGGGGAATGGATTGTAAATGATTTTTTAAATGTCCTAACAAAAAAAATGCAAAATTAACAGAACACATATTCCCAAGGCAGATATAGAAAGACAAATTTTCTTGACAAAAAGAGAGAATAAAATTGATAGATCTTCTTAGAGTTAATGACAAATAGATTAAAAATTACTGGAATAATTTAAAATATTTGTCTTCTGCATATATAAAACTCATTTAAAATATTTCTAAAAGTTTGCAGACTAGCTATCTCATTGTGGGGGTTGGCAAGGCAATGGAGTTAAGTGACTTGCCCAAGGTCACCCATGTAGGCAATTATTAGGTATCTAAGAACAAATTTTAACTCAGGTCTTCCTGACTCCAGGGCCAGTGCTCTATTCACTGTGCCACCTAGCTACCCTGCTATCTCATTTCTACATAACACACCAAATACTTTTCATAGCATTTTTGAAACTAAATACCAATGGTATTAATTAACAGCAGAAATAGCAAATAGGATATTTTTTATAGAATATAGCAGGATCATTGAATGGATTACTATAAAATAATTCAGATTTGTATAGAACAGATCACAAACTTTATCATAGTTCCCATGGGGAAGTGTTTTCTAGCTAGACTTATTAAGTTGGGGGCAATATGGAAGTCTTTTGGAAGGCTGAAAAGAGAAATGGACATCAAGAATGGAGAAGTTGTGTTTCTTCAAGACTGCAGTGAAGACACTAAAAATGTACAGTCAGATGGCACCATAGTGGAGAAAGTGGCAAGTTTGGAGCCAGAAAGACATGCCTTCCTGAGTTCAAATTTGATTTCAGTTACTTAATAAACTATGTGATTCTGGGCAAGTCACTTAATCCTGTTGGCTTCAATTTCATCATCAGTAAAAAATGAGCTGAATAAAGAAATGGCAAATCATTTCAGTATCTTTGTCAAGAAAATTCCAAATGAATTCACACAACTGAAATGACTCAACAACAAAAATATACAAAATTGGATCATACAGACAAAATTAAATTCATGCTGACCAAGTCATGTATGTTTTCTCCTTTGAGGTTACCTTCCATTAATTTTGTTTGTATCTTATATGTACCTAATTATTTACATGTTGACTTCCTTAGTAGATTGTAAACTTTATGAGGTTGTAGATACCTTTTTTCCATTCTTTGTATCATCAGTGTTTAGCAAAATGCCTGATATATAATATATACTTAATACTCATTTATTGACTGATTTATTGAGAAATACATTTGGAACAAGCGAGGGTCAATTCAATAAACAATAGGAAAAATGGACTTGGATATATGCAATTGGATTGGTTTAAATGTAATCTAAAATGGTTTACCTCAAGATGGTGCCTATGAAAAAGCTAAGATCCAAGAATCCAAAGTCCCTTCATGGGTGACATCCACATGACATCCAACAATGCTGACAAAGAAATGGTTTTTTTCTTTCTTTTTTTTTTTAGGTTTTTGCAAGGCAAATGGGGTTAAGTGGCTTGCCCAAGGCCACACAGCTAGGTAATTATTAAGTGTCTGAGACCGGACTTGAACCCAGGTACTCCTGACTCCAGGGCCGGTGCTTTATTCACTATGCCACCTAGCTTCCCTGACAAAGAAATGTTAAATGAAAGGATAAGTCATGTATATTTGTTGGGGGAACAGAAGAATTTATGATAGCAATTCAAGACCAGGTCCTTGTCATCAGAAACTGTAGAAGAACTATAGTTAAAACACTTAGTGATCAATATAGATTATTCATGGAAACAGTAAGAACTTTGCAACATATTGCCACATTTTTAAAAATAGCACCTACCAAATATTTAGCAAGATAATATTAGAATATTGGCTAGAATACAGTTAGAATTATATAACCAAAGCTCATAATTTTTCATTTCTTGACTGATAAATCCCCATACTACAGATACAGACCTCAAAATAACCTGGAGAAGTCAACCAACAAATAGACTTGAAACTTGCTTATTATAACAGGCTGAATTGTTTCCTGAAATCTCCCAGACATAATATTGATTCATAAAATTTAAGAACAATAGCTGTTGCCACTGAAAAACTCAAAATCTCCAAGAAATTATAATATGGTGGTCTGCCAAAGGAAATCAGAATAGATAGAAGAGATAAATGGATGATAGATAGATAGATAGATAAATGATAGACAAACAGATAAACATAGAGATAAGAAGGTAAGTGAGATAGATTTACAGTTATAGTTTCTGGAACAAACCTGGTCTTGAATTGCTGTTACTGATATTTCTATTTTTCTATCTATCAGCCCTGTCTGCTATGAACATGTACTTCAAAACTCTATTTCTTCTGCTGTCTCACTCTGGAATGCCCTTAAATGACTGGTACATCGAACAATTTCTGGGGTCTTCTCAACCTGGAATATTCCTCCACCAAACACTTCCCCTTCTCTCCTTGTATAAGCTTGAGCAAGTCACTTAACCACATCACCTTGCAAAAAAAACAAAAAAAAAATCTCTGTCCAAAAGAGGCTTACATTCTAATTGGGGAAAACAAATAAAATGGGGCTGAAAAGTGGGGTGGGATTAGAAAGAAATGAAGATACTTAGTTTTGGGGTGATGGGTTTTGAAGTCCCTCTCAGCTTCCATTTCATGGAGGGTCCCAGGTCAGTTTTAATTTCCCTCCCACCTCTTCTCCAGAATTGGGAGACTCCAAAACCCATCATCCCCAAACTAAGTATCTTTATCTCTTTCTGATCCCACCCACTTTTCAGCCCCATTTTATTTGTTGTATTCCCCAATTAGTAGATAAGCCCCTTTTGGACAGAGATTGTTTTTCTTTTTTTTTTGTTTTTTGTTTTTACAAGTTTACACAGGCAATTATTATTATTATTAATATTATTATTGTATATTGTAATTGTATATATTAATATTAATATTATTAATAATTACATAGGTAATTATTAAGTATCTGAGTTCAAATTTGAACTCAGGTCCTCCTGACTCCAGGACCAGTACTCTATCCACTGTGCCACCCAGCTGCCCTGATTGTTTTTCTTTTTGTTTATATTTGTATGCCCATACTAAGCACAGTTCATAGCTTTACTTAGCGAATAGTAAGCACTTTAATACATGCCTATTTCCTTCTTCCTTTCCTTCTAACTGAGGATACTTTGAGTAAGTCTAAAGAGGATGCACTTTTAGCCTAAAATTTTTATTCAACTCTAAGAAGCAGTTTTTTAATCACCCTGAGCAAAAGTCCATAAAACTTTAAATATAAAAAGAATAGCAAAATTGTGATTTGTCACATGATAACTCCATTAGGAAAAAAATGAGAATTGATAACAATAGTGGCTTACATTTGCATAACTAATAGTTAAAATAGTCAAAACTTGCGAAGGGTTTTACATATATCATCTTGTTATTTCAACAACTCTATGGGTTAAGCAATGCTCTTATTAGCTTCATTTTACAAAGAGGAGAAACTGAGACTCATGTTTGCACAGCTAGTAATGTCAGAGGTGGCAAATCCAGATTTCTCCCACTCCAAAACAAGTGCTATACCCACTATACCACATTGCCTAAACTGGTTATTTCTAGAATCGTGTTTAGACTTGTTGTCTCTGAGCCCTTTCTGAGCACTGACTTTTATAATGTTGTTTATGAACATAGGCGATTTTGCCATCATATATTTGTATGGGGGTGGGAGTTTGTGGGCACATTCTTTAGTCCCTGAAAAACCCTGGAGAGGGGTGTGTAAGGCTGGGAGCTTGTGGCCCTGGCCAGTTTCCAGGGTCCTACCTAGACTGGTCCTTTGCCATAGCTTCGCTGTCTCTCAGAAGCCCAAGTGCCACTCAACCTCATTTCTTGACCCACATGTCCAGTGCCCTCTCCTGACATGCTTGGCTGACAAAACAGGGAGGAGGACACGTGCATGTCCCTTCAGCCGCCGCCGCCTCCATTTGTCTGGCCCCAGTACCCCCTCTCTTCACCACTGTGGTGAGGCTGGATGTAGCCACTCTCACCACAAGCCACAGGCCTTCACAAATTGCACTGTGGTAAGAAGCAAGCACATTTATAATTGATGAAATCAGGAAGAGAAAGTGCATCTTCAAGCTTGGTAAACAAAAACTTGGGCCTTTCCAGGAGAGAAGACAGCTTAGGACAGGAAGTATGGGGGGAGAAAGAACTCCATGTCTTCTGAGATACCTCACCCCCGAAAAGTGTTTAAAGAGCTAATACTGTCTTATTGAATCATCACCTTTAACACAAAGGAAAGGGTCCTGTCATTTGGGAATGATTTAGAATTGTGTGGCTGTGCCAAATCATAGACCATGGTGGATCACCAAATGGGATAGGAAGTCTGGGAGAACCAAGATGAGGTGAGGTATGAAAGATGGGAGCCAGGCCAGACTCAGGGAATGATTGCCTTTAGAAATTCTCAGCCCAGGAGGCATCAGGGGTTGGAGGCTGGAACTCTCAGATATTGGAGGTCAGGAAGAGGCAACATGGCTGAGAAAGTGGCAAAGACATTAAATCCAAGGTAACCATGACAAAGATGCCCAGACAGACACTGGGCCAATCCTATACCATTCTGGAAGCCTGCTGTATACTTCCTTTTGAAATGGGAGCCAGCAAATAGAAATTGTCTAATAGACATTAATTTTTCTTACTATAATCAAAGCTAAGTTATTCCAATCCTTCCCTCTGTCCTATAAACATTTTCACTACATTTAGATCTGCACAATGAAGATGGAACACACTACTCACTTTCTGATGAGCCTAAAATCAAGACATTTTCAGCATATCTAAAATGAGAAATACATATATATATATATATATATATATATATATAGAGAGAGAGAGAGAGAGAGAGAGAGAGATTCCAGGGTTTTTTAAATTTTGCTGTGTGTGGGAGAGGAGTATTAGGACATAATAATTTTTGAAAACACTTGTTACTTGAAAAATAAAAAATAATCTGAGAGAACAAAAGTTAAAGGACCATGTGCCCCTGACTTCTTACCTCATTCCCTACATCTTCCCTTCTTTTCTTCGACCTCAACTGTGCCCTCATCCTAACATCAGATGATTTTGCTTCTAGGTAACTAAGAAGATTCAGGTGAATCAATTTGTCTACCCTTCACCCTTCCTCCACTCTTAAAAATTTCTCTGCATCATTTATCACCCAAATTCTGTTTCTTCCCTCATTCCTCACTGGGGCTAATCCCTTTTACCTATCCTGATGACTTTCTATAAGACTTTCTTCCAGGAAGACCTGAATTCAAATCCAGTCTCAGAACTGTAAGACCCTAGGCGAGACCCTTAATCACTGTCTGCCTCAGTTTCCTTATCTGTTAAGTGGAGATATGGTGGTTATAAAGTTCAAAGGAGATAATATCTGTAAAGCACTTAGGACAGACAGTACAAGCATTTAGTAAATACTTATTTCTTCCCTTCCCTTCCCTTCCCTTCCCTTCCCTTCCCTTCCCTTCCCTTCCCTTCCCTTCCCTTCCCTCTCCTTTCCTTCCCTTTCCTTCATCTAATTATTTACTCTTCCCTCTCCCTTCTCATAACCAATCAGTTATATAGTATAGTATAGTATAGTATAGTATAGTATAGTATAGTATAGTATAGTATAGTATAGTATGGTATGGTATGGTATGGTGTGGTGTGGTGTGGTGTGGTGTGGTGTGGTGTGGTGTGGTGTGGTGTGGTGTGGTATGGTATGGTATGGTATGGTATGGTATGGCATGGTATGGCATGGTATGGCATGGCATGGCATGGCATGGCATGTCATAGCATAGCATAGTATAGTGTGGTATGGTATGGTATGGTATGGTATGGTATGGTATGGTATGGTATGGTATGGCATGGCATGGCATGGCATGGCATAGCATAGCATAGCATAGCATAGCATAGTGTAGTATAGTACAGTATAATATAGTATAGAGAACACTGAGCTTGAAGTCACAGGGCCTGAATTCAAATTGCAGCTTTACAATTTACTGTGTGACCTTGAGCAATCATACATCTTCTCTGGGACTCAGCTTCCTCACATGTAAAAAAAAAAAGTGGGATTGAACTATATGGATTCTGAGCCCCCTTCTAGTCCCAGACTATTATTCTATTGTGAGAGGGGGCTAAATTGAATTAATCGGCTCACCCCCACGTAAAATAACTATTCCAACCCTGTGAGACCATCTGTATCTAATCATTCAGAGGAATTTCAACTAGTTGTAGTAGGAGGTATATTCATATAAATTAAGGAGATTCTGTAATTTTCTGTGGGGCTTGGAAAGAAATAAATAGAAAGAAAGAGAAAAAGCAAGAAAGAAGAGAATGAAAGGATGTGAGAAAAAGAAAGAATGAAAGAGAGAGAAAGGAAGGAAGAGGAGAGAGAGAGAGAGAAAGAGAGAGAGAGAGAGAGAGAGAGAGAGAGAGAGAGAGAGAGAGAGAGAAAATAAAGCTAGTTCTTATTTGAGCATTCTGATGTTTGACCAATGAATGGTGGAAGGAGTTCCAGCCAAGCCCCTGAAAGGGAATCTCCAGATGATTCTGGAGAAGAAAAAGAACCTTGAGTTCTTCCTCATTCCCCTGATCAGAGCATTATCATGGGAAGTTTGGAGGGTTCACACTGCTTTTTATCCCTTAAGAATTCTTCCTCACTTTATATAAATATTGAATTCCTGCCCATTCTTTAAAGTCCAACACAACCTGCCACATCTTCCATGAAACTTCCCTGATATCCCAAATTGATGATACCTTCTCTCTCAGATTTCAAAGAGTATGACTTTAATGTACTTACCATGTATCTGTGTATACCATTCCTCTACAATATTATAAGAGTCATAGGGAAAGGAACGGTGTCGAATCTAAATTTTTAGTATCTCACAGTACCTAACCCCATATTCTGCAGGTAGTTATCACTTGCTACAGGTTTGCAGGATGATTAGGTTCTGTAGTAGATAGAATGTTAGACTTGGAGCTAGGAAGATCTAAGTTCAAATTTGGACTCAGACTCTTACTAGCTGAAGAACATTGGGCAAGTCACTTAAGCCTCTGTCAGTTTCTGTTTCCTCATCTATAAAATGGGCATTAAAATTAGCTTATATCTCCTAGGGTTATTGTGAAGAACAAAATAATGGTGATAATACTTGAAAGGACTTTGTAAATTAAATTTATATAAATACAGGCTATCACCATCATTATTATCAATTTAAACACGTTTAAGACTAAAATATACATTGATATTTTCTGCCCAAAAAAGTAACGCAGCTATGATGTGTTAAGTGTTGTTTTTCTCTTTTTTATGCATTTCTCTGCCCTATCCCTCTTGCTGGCCCTTCTTCACAGGTAAAATTATTTCAATATCCTGGCATAATGCAGACATTGACCACTTTATTTCCTTTCTGCTTTTGCATAAGCATTCTTGGAGCTGCAAAGAAGGTCCCCATAGAGCAGCAGTCTAATTGTTCAAGGACCAAGACATCCTGCCAAGGGATGACATTCTGCCAAGATTCAGCCTGGAAAGTACCAAATGTTCTTGTATTAATTTGCTAGACCTGTTCTCCTTTTATCCTCTAAAAATCCTGACTAGAGTTTGTGCCCACATTGTCTGTTCTTCAAAGTTTGTCTGCTTGCCCATCCGGTCTGTCCCCCTTATGATCACCTTCCTTTCTCCATGAATACTCTTCTTCTTCCCATATCTGACTGTTGCCATGCACTTTTGGTCCTCTTGACCATCTATGAATTAGGTGATGTTATTTATCCCCATTTTATATATGGCAAACTGAGGCTAAGAGAGGTTAAGCATCTTGCCCAGGGTCACACAGAAGATTGTCAAAGACATGATTTTAATTCAGATATTCCTGGCCTCGAGTTAGAACTACTCCCATTGTGTCTCCTAGTGGGACTAACATCTCCCTTGTTCTGGATATGATCTCTTCTTAATGAAAATTAAACTTAAGGAGGAAGGATGTTGTAGGTCTGAGAACAGCAAGAGCAAGGGGAATTAGGAATAGGCTACTGCTTTGTCTAGAAATCTTGTGGAGGAGGACAGGGATGGGAACCTGGTCTAGACAAAAATCAGATTGTGAAGGAATTTAAATGCAAGCTAAGGGACTCATTTTCTCACAAGTGTTGTCCTACTATCATCCCAAACTTAACATGATGAAAACAAAATTTGTTGTTTTCTCCAAAATATTTTGGTCTAACTAAGCATTCAAAATTCAACTTTTTTTCAAACCCCTGTTGTATTCAAGGCACAATAATGAGGTATGTAAAAGCAGATACTATGTAAACCCTCTTCTCAGCAGCCAGGTGGTTTGGTGAATAGAGCACCTGGAGTTAGGAGGACCTGAGTTCAAATTTGACCTCAGTCACTTGACCCTTACTAGCTGTGTAGCCTTGGGCAAGTCGTTTAACCCCAATTACCTTACACCCAGGGCCATCTTTAGTTGTCCTGATTCATATCTGGCCACTGGACCCAGATGATTCTGGAGAAGAAAGTGAGGTTGATGACTTAGCACAGCCCCGCCTCTCTCAAATCCAATTCACGTGCATGTCATGGCATCACCTCCCTGATGCCATGGTATTCTTTGAGAACAAAGGACAAGCATTATCATCATTATCATCATTATCATTGCTAATGATGTATCATAGGATTATAGATTTAGAGCTGGAAGAAACCTTAGAAGCCAATGAGTCCACCCCTCCCCCCATTTTGAATGTGAGGAAAGTGAAGCTCAAAGAAGATGAGCATAATTGCACAGCATGTAGGATTTTGAACTGGGATCTTTCTCCAAGCTCAACCCTTGATATACTTGGCCTCTAGTTCAGGTCCTTCTCACTGCATTTGTGGACAATTACAATAACCTGCTTACATTTCCTTGCCTCTTAGTCTCTCCCTTTTCTAATCTAGTCTGTAGACCCTACCAGAATTAGTTTTCTCAAAACACTGCTGTCATTATATTTAATATCATTCTAAATAAATTCCAAATTTCTTAGCTTGGCATTCAAGGCCCACACAAAATCTGATTCCAACCTGTTTTTCTAACCTTATCTGTCTCACTACCTCCCAACATGCATCCTTCTTTCCAGACAAACTTTTCTCTGCTATCTTCCAATGTATCCTGTGCTTGCCTACTTCCTGCCTTTGTACAGATTATGCAATTCACCTGGAATGCCTACCCCTTCCTCTCTACAATCTCAAAGGAGAATGTATATATACATATATATGTGTGTATATGATACACATATATGTTTATATATACACATATATGTATATGTGTACATAAAACATGCATAAGCTACAAGTGGTGAGTTTGAAAGCATTTTGTAACCTTTTCAGTTCCTAATAACCTCTCAGTCTTCAGGGACCTCCCCTTTCCTCCCTTTCCCTGCCTTTTCTTCCCTCTATCTCTATCTCTGCCACTGCCTCTTTCACTGCTTGTCTCTTTCTATCTCTGTCTCTCTCTGTTTCTCCCTCTCTGTTTCTCTCTATCTCTGTCTGTCTAAATCTCTCTCTCTCTCTTTTAGTTTGTCGCTCTGTCTCTGTCTCTCCCTCCCTCTCTCTTTCTAGCTATATATCTCCTTTCTCTGTCTGAATCTCTCTCTCTCTCTCTCTCTCTCTCTCTCTCTCTCTCTCTCTCTCTCTCTCTCTCCCTCCCTCCCTCCCTTCCTCCCTCCCTCCCTCCCTCCCTCCCATATCTGTTTGTTGTTCTGTCTCTGTCTACCTCAATCCCTTTCTGTCTGTCTGTCTGTCTGTCTGTCTTCTCTGTCTTTCTGCCTCTCTCTCCCTTCTGTCTGTCTGTCTCCCTCTCTTTGTCCCTATATGTCTCCTTCTCTCTCTCTCTCTCTCTCTCTCTCTCTCTCTCTCTCTTCTCCCTTTATCTTTCTCTCTTCTTCCCCCTCTTTTCCTCTCTTTGCAGACTTCCTACAGTACTTATCAACTGAACCTTTCTTTGACATTTCATTGTTCAGTATCCTGCTGAACTTGTTTCCTGCACTAGACTAGACAGCCACATTTGAATCATGAATTCAGGAACTCTACTTCTCTGCAAAGATCTACCTGCTCACTTATGGCTCAAAGTCCTTTGCAGCCTAAGTGGGGGTAAAGTAGAAGGGATACAAGTACCAAAGGAAGAGGTAATCCAGAAACTTTAATTCATTTATTTATTCAATACCTACTTATCAAACTCCCACTATTTTCAGAGCACTGTTAGGTACTTAAAGCAATCTAAAAGGAAAGGTGACAGTCCTCCCTCATGGCACTTCATATTAACATATAAATGATGATTTCCTAAGAGAAGAATTTAATAGGAAGGAATGGAAAAGAGGCAAAGTTTTTCCTTAAGTGAAGAGAAAAAGACTCTAGGAGAAGAGATAGTACCCAAATACAAAATTTACCTTTGCCATTTATCTTTTTTTTCCCTTTAAGAACCAACTACTAGGGGCGGCTAGGTGGCGTAGTGGATACCCAGCTAGGTGGCGTAGTGGATAAAGCACTGGCTCTGGAGTCAGGAGTACCTGGGTTCAAATCCGGTCTCAGACACTTAACAATTACCTAGCTGTGTGGCCTTGGGCAAGCCACTTAACCCCGTTTGCCTTGCAAAAAAAAAAAACTAAAAAAAAAAAAAGAACCAACTACTGCATATTAAGAATTAGTTTTTTAACTAGTGAATCTTGAATTCTCAACTAGATTGTAAGCTCCTAAAGGTCAAGAAATCTGACTTAAAATACTGAGTCCTCTTCAATGCCTAGGACAGTACCTTGTTTGTAGTGAATTCCCGTGAATGAATGAACAGTCTTTATCTTTAGAATCTTATCAGTCAACAATTATAGTACCAGGTTTCCTCTCTGAACTTTGAAATTCTGGAGGACAATGCTAATCTGCCTCTCTGATCATTGAAAAAACTAACAGCTTATAGGCTCATCATTGGGAGAAGCTTTTTATTTTTGTTTTTACATAAAAATTACACAAAAAGCTCTACCATAGGAGAAGCTTTGTTATGCTCAGTCCAATTGTCCTTAGCATCTTCATCATAGAACACCTTGCTGTCAGTGTCTGACCAAATTTTAAGTAAAGCTTCTCCAGGATGGCACCATCCCAATGAAGGGTATAAATAACCCCACTCCTTGGCCCCAGACAGCCAGTTGGCAAACACTGTAATTTGCTGAAAGTGTGGAATGTGTCTAAAAATGAAAAAAGCAAATGAGAAGACAGCCCCAGAGAGGGTGAGACCAGCATATCCATTTCAGAGAACGATTGAAACAGTCTTGTTCTTACTCTCTAAAGTTTTAAAGGACCCCACAAGGATATTAGGGAACAATTGGGGAAGAAAGAACAAGTTGATTTAGGAAGCAAACATGATTATTCTCTCTGTCAACGGTCAACTTTTGTATTGGCCTGACCTTTAACCTCTCCTTACAAATGAAGAATGGAGCTGGCCTCATCTCAGGAAGGATCTGAGTAATACCACTCTTTAACCCCTTCTTTGGGAAGTACACTTGTACTAAGTAGCCTGAAGAGGTCTACCAAGAGCATCTACAGACTTATAGAATGTTTGTAAGAGTTTAAAGGTCTAAATCCAACTGTCTTATTTGATTGAGGAGAAACTAAAAGCAGAGATAGGGGGAGGGGTGACTCTAAGGCTGGTGCTCTATCCACTGTGCCACCTTGGAGGCCAGATTCCAAGTCAGGTCTACTATGAGTGCTTTCTACCCACTAAGACACCTGTTTCTAGCTACCTTAAAATGTGTCCAAAATCATTGAATTTTAGAGTTGGAAGGGACTTCAGAATTCTTTGCACCTGAACATTTCCAGTGGAAGGGAATCTCCTACCAAAGAAAACAACTCATCCCACTCTCAGAGGGCTCTGATGGCTGTAGAATTTTTACTTCCACTGAGTCAAAATCTGTCTCTCTGCAATTTCCACCTGTTGTTCCTGGTCTTGGCCTCTGAGCAAGTGGAACAAAGATTCCCTGCTTCCAACATGAAAAGCCTTCAGGAATTTTAAGACATCAATTGTAGCCCCCCCAAAAAACACTTTATTTTTCTCCAAAATAAACATTCTTAGTTCTTTTAATCAATCACTATATAATATATGGTTTCTCATCTCTTCATTGACTTAATTATGTTCATTAGGAGGAAGGAAGGAAGGAAGGAAGGAAGGAAGGAAAGAAGGAAAAAGAGAGGAAGAAAGAGAGGAAGGAAACATATATAAGTATCTGCTATGTATTGTGCATTCTACCAAGCATTTGGCAAATATTATCTCATTGATTCTCACAACAACTCTGGCAGAAAGGTGCCATTCTTATTTCCATTTTATAGTTGAGAAAATTGTGGCAAAGAGAGGTTAAGTAACTTGCCCAGGGTCATACAACCAATAAGTATCTAAGGCTAGATTTGAACTAAGGACTCCCTAATTTCAGGTCCAGGCCCCTTGCCACTGGACCTCTAACCTGCCTTGAGACAATACAGTTTATTAACATCCTTCCTAAAATGTTATACTTATAAATGAACACAAATTTCCATTTAGGGTTTGAACATAACAGAATACAATGGTATTATTACTCCTCTTGTCCTGGTAATATAACCTAAAATTAAAATGGTTTTTTGAGCTACTGTCTCATATTGGTTACTTCTTAGATCTTTCACTTTCTTTAATGACCATAAAAATTTTCCATAATAAATGATTTAGGCATACCTACCCTATCCTCTATTTGTAATTTTTTTCCAATCCTATGATTTTATATTTTTTCTTATTAAATTTCATCTTAATAGCATTCTAGACTAATCTCTACCTCATTAGACTAGTCTAGAATGTTTAGTCTAATAGACTGGTCTAGACTGTAGAGGCCTTTTTTAAGATAATGATTTAGCCATAATTATGCCATCTCTACCTTCATCCAAGTTGTTGGTAAAGATGGTTTACAGCACAGGGTTAAGGATCCCTGGAATATGCAAAGAGGATCATACATTTATCCCTGAAAACAGTCTCTGTTTGTGATCTTTTTCCAGGTTGACACAGATCCCTTAATCAGACTCTAGTTCAAGCAATTCCAAATCCAGATAACTGCGGTACTAAAGTCACAAACTTCTTTCCTTTTTTGTCCATAAAGAATTTTTTACATTTTTAAAAAATTTTTATTAAAGATTTTGAGTTTTGCAATTTTTCCTCCCAATCTTACTTCCCTCCCCCACCCCCCACAGAAAGCAATGTGTCAGTCTTTATTTTGTGTCCATGTTGTATATTGATCCAAATTGAGTGTGATGAGAGAGAAATCATATCCTTAAAGAAGAAACAAAAAGTCTTAGAGATAACAAGATCAAACAATAAGATATCTGTTTTTTTCTCTAAATTAAAGGGAATAGTCCTTGAACTTTGTTCAGACTCCATGGTTCTTTATCTGGATACAGATAGTATTCTCCATTGCAGACAGCCCCAAATTGTCCCTGATTCTTGCACTGACGGAACGAGCAAGTCCATCATCACCCCCATGTTGATGTTAGGGTGTACAGTGTTTTTTTGCTTCTGCTCAGCTCACTCTGCATCAGTTCATGCAAGTCACTCCAGGCTTCCCTGAATTCCTGTCCTTCCTGGTTTCTAAAAGAACAACAGTGTTCCATGACATACATATACCACAGTTTGTTAAGCCATTCCCCAATTGAAGGACATTTACTTGATTTCCAATTCTTTGCCACCACAAACAGGGCTGCTATGAATATTTTTGTACAAGTGATGTTTTTACCCTCATAAAGATATTTTGAGAATGGTGCAAGGCAGCTAGGTGGCGCAGTGGATAAAGCACTGGCCCTGGAGTCAGGAGTACCTGAGTTCAAATTTGACCTCAGATACTTAATAATTACCTAGCTGTGTGGCCTTGGACAAGCCACATAACCCCATTTGCCTTGCAAAAACCTAAAAAAAAAGAGAGAATGGTGCCAAAAGCTTTGTTGAAATTAGGGAAACTGAGTCTATGACATTCCTAGGATCTACCAGTCTAGAGCCCCCCCCAAAAGAAACAAAGTTAGTCTGACATGTAAATCTGTATTGACTCTTAGTGATCTCTCTTTCCTTTTCTAAGTTATAACAACATCTCTTCAAAACATGTGTTCTAAACTTTTGCTAAGAATTAAGTTTTTCTCATCTATTTTTTGAAGAACTGACATCCTTTATTTAAAAAAAAATTAGGACTTATGTCATCTGCAGTCAATCATATAACAAGCATTTATTAAATAGGTGCCAGACACTATGCTAAGCACTAGTCCTATGGCACCTCACTCTAACTTCATGAACCTGTAAAGCTCTCCTGTAATGTCTGGGGGGCAATTAGGTGGCATTGTAGATAGAATGCCAGGCCAGAGACAGGAAGACTCATCTTCCTAAGTTCAAATTTGGCCTCAGATATTTATTAGTTGTTGATCCTGGACAAATCACTTAACCCTGTTTGCCTCAATTTCCTGGAGAAAGATAAAGCAAACTGCTTCAATATCTCTGCCTGGAGATCACTGGACAGAGTGGGGTCACAGAGTCAGACACAACTGAATCAACCTGAACATCAACAACCTGGAGAGGCTAAGTAATCACATGGTCACATTCTTACAATACTCTGGCATATAGTTTGTTGGGACCTGGTGATGAATTCATTGAGGGCATTTAGGTATTCCCTTGCCAATTCTTCATTTAATCCCTGCTAATCATTCTTGTTCCATTCTTCCCAATTCAAAGAATATTCTCCTTGGTAGGAAAATATTATTTCCTCAAACTTTTGCTGTTATTGCACTCTAAAGGAAAAAAATTAAAAATAAGCAAAATAAAAAGAAAAATGGAATTGTTCTTCCTTCTCTGATCCATTATCATTGTTCCTTCTAGTCCAACAGCCTATCATACTATCCTTTCTTTATTCAACCTTCTATTTATTTTCCAAAAAGCAATAGATAAAGACTATTGAACTTAATGAATCTGAGGATTGCTGGAATTTGTAACTATGGGAGTAATAGTAATAGTGAAACAATGAATTTGTGATGTCTTTTTCGCTTTTCCTCTCCCCCCATCAGTGATTTCATTGTTGTAGGGCTCTTCCAGTATGGAAACTCCCTTCACTGGTGAAGATCAGCAACTTTTATGTATCATAGACTTAGAGAGTTGACTGGGGAAGCCCTGAAAGGTTCAATGTGACTTGCCCATAGCCAAGTCTTCCTGATTATAAGTCATGTCCTTTATCTACTTCACCAGCTAGTCCTCACAATTTTGTAAGGTAGATAGTTCAGGAGGATAGTATTACCCTCATTAGAACTGATTTGGGGATGCAGTGGATAGTGTGCTGAGCCTGGAGTGAGGGAAATGCAAAACTGTATAATGAGAGTAAAAATTGCATATATATATATATATATATATATATATATATATATATATATATATATATATATGTCCAGGGTCAAATGAGAGGGTGTTCAGTGGTATCTGACTTCATTTGGCGATTTTTTTGGCAGAGATACTGGAATGTTTTGCTAGTTATTTCTCTGGCTCCTTTTACAGATGAGGAAACTAAGGTAAAAAGAGTTACATAACTTGCCCAGGGTCACACAGCTAGTCTGGTCTGAGATCAGATTTAAACCCATGAAGATGATTCTTCCTGACTCCAGGTCCAACCTCTTTTCACTGAGTCACCAAGGCTGTTTAACACAGGGTCTGGCCAATGTAGGTACTCATTCCTTTCCATTATTTAACAACCAAGGAAATTCAGTGACTTGTCCAAGTTGACAGAGCAAATAAGTGACTTGAACCCAGGTCTTTTGATAATCATGTCCCTTTTACTCTCTTTTATACCATGCCAATTTTTATCATGCTTTAGTATTCATATTCCTATAGATGAAGACACTAAATATATTTTGATATTTTTCCCAGTGGAATTAAAAGTTACCATTTCCAGGCTCCATAAATGCTAGATTTTGAACCTCAGTTTCCGAAGGTGCTATGATTTCTCAGACTTATTTCCATCCCTGCCTCTTAAAAGCTACTTAAAAGAGACACAAACAAGAGCAAATACCAAAGGGAGAAATTGTGCCATCTGGTGTTTCTTCTTTCTGTCTCTTAACCGGGAGATGAATTTTTCAGGTCGCGCTTAAATTCATTCAGGCTCACGTTTACTTAAAACTGAACCACACAAATTGCTATTATCTTTTTGTAATGTATATACAACCACTACCTTTCAATTCCCTGGCCCTCTCATTGAGAATTGTTGCAGAAAGGTGACATCTTGTGGCCAGAATGGAGATAGCATTCCAAGTCCAGAATGGAGTTGAAGTCAGAGACCCTGGAGAAATGTGTTTGTTTGTTGGGGGGGGGGAAGGGGGGAAGTGGGAAGTCCCTAATAAAGGTAAATCTGAAAATACATCTAGAACACACACACACACACACACACACACACACACACACGAGTGTGTGTGTATGTTGTGGACAGACGTGGTTGATGTTTTTAACATTCAGGTCAGGATAAATAATGAACCTGTGATTTCATTGATAAAGGAAATTCCCAGATCAGAAAACTCCTTTTACTGGTATTTGAAATCTGGAGCACTGGAAGGTCAAGTGACTTGACCAATATGTGTTGGAGGTGGGACTCCCAACTCCAAGGTTAATTCTATACCCTCTATACCATGTGAAAACTTTGATGATTGATTCCAGTATTTGTAAATGCATTGGAAACTCTTTTCAATTCTGATATTGTAAGAGAGAGAAAACAGTTGGATTACAGCCTAATTCTCAGGATTTATCTCCATGTCGTTGCTGTGCTTCAGGGACTCAATCTGGTCTATGTTAAATTGAAATCCACTCAATAATGGAACATGTTAAAACATCTGGATCAATGGATCTCCTTCATTCATCTCTACATAAAATCTGTCAGCAAGACAGATGTTCTAAAATGTCTCTTGTATTTACCCTTTCCTACCCATTCCTACTGCTGGGACATTTAACTAACTGTGTGACCCTGGGCAAGTCACTTGTTTGACAGTATCTTTGATCAGTGCCTCCCCATTTCCAGCCTGTCCCACCCAGAATTCTATTCCCTCACTACCTCATACCCAACACCCTCAATCCCAATTCATCCTATTAAGTGGGGTAGGTGAATAATCTTCCCCAAAACACTAGTTTCATTATGCCACACCCTGCTCAAAAATTTGAAATGGCTCTCCACTACCAACTCATCAAATCCACGATCTTTTGCTTGGTATTCAAGGCATTCCAGGATCTGGCCACACCCTAATTATCCAGTATTATTTTTCTCCATTTTTTGTAATCCTCACACTAATCAGATTGATCTCCTCTTCATCAGCACACCCTTCTCATTCTTTCCTTCTTGTTTTTATTCACACTGTTTCCCCAGTTAGACCTCTCCTGTGATACATTGAATGGAGGAGAAGAAGGTTGCCTTAAGACTCCAAACACTGTCCATCCTTTTGCTATTTTAGCTTGACTGTAACTCAGGGAGACAGCTCCTGTGGGGTGATGGAAGGAACTCTACCACTTTGTACTAAAAAAGACATGAGAGATTTAATCATTCTAGCATATAGATAGTGTTTTAAGACTTGGAAAGTGCTTTGCAAATGTTAACTCATTTAATCCTTACAACAGTCCTGGGAGATAGGTGATATTATAACCCCACTTTAGAAGATGAGGTAACTGAAGCCCAGAGAGGTTTAAATGACTTGTCCAGGATCACATAGCTAGGAAATATTTTAGGCTAGATTTGAATTCCAGCATTCCAATCTTACCCATATCTAATCACTGTATTGCACAGAGGTGTCACATAGCCCTCTATATGTATAGTCTTATGTATTACACACACACACACACACACACACACACATTATTTTGGAATACCTTGCTTAATTATGTATGTATCTAATCAGTATATCATAGAAATTGCTATTGTTGTTCAATTGTTTTCAGACCTGATTGTCCATTTCCCCATTTGGAGTTTTCTTGGCAAATAGTTTGGAGTAGTTTGCCATTTCCCTCTCCAGTTCATTTTATAGATGATGAAACTGAGGCAAGCAGCATTAAATGGTTTGCCTAGGGTCATACAGCTAGTAAGTGTGTGAGGTTAGATTTGAATTAACCTAGCTGTCCTTCATAGAAGAGACTGGCTTTTGTCTTTGTTATATCTTGTTGCTTAGCAATAGTGTCTACAATTTAGTAGGTTCTTAGTAAATGCCTATCAGCTGATGACTTAATATAACAAATAGGCTATGACAAAAGAACTATCACTATCTTATTCTTGGAAGCTATGCCTCTCAAAGGAGCCCAACATTAAATTTCATTTTTTATCTAGCATGTCATGCTGCCAAGTCATATGGCAAATAGCTCCACAAAAATCCTGGATTTTTTTTTTTTACTTCAGACAAATAGACATTTAACTACACCATTCCTGACCAGTACTTGAAGGTTTGAATTTTTGAACCTACTTATAAGGTGACATTTATCCCTATCAATTTTCTTTTAATTAGATTTCACCTAATATTCTAGCCTTCTAATATCCTTCATTATATCTTCCTTCAGGGCCCTGGTCAGAACTGAAATCCCAGAACAGAGCTATAGAAGAAGGCAAGTAGTTTATATAGCACAGTGGTTGGAGCACCCACTCTGAAGTCAGGAGGACCTGAGTTCAAATGTGACTTCAGATACTTACAAGCTGTGTGATCCTGGGTAAGTCATTAAACCATGATTGCCTCACATCCAGGGTTAACTCCAGTTGTACTGATTCTTATCTGGATGACTCTGGAGGAGAAAGTGAGACTGGTGACTCAGTATAGCACAACCTCACTCAAATCCAATTCAATTCACATTCTTGTCATGGTATCACCTCCCTGATGTCATAGTCTTCTTCAAAAATGAAGGATGGGGGGCAGCTAGGTGGCACAGTTGATAGAACACTGGCACTGGAGTCAGGAAGACCTGAGTTCAATTTGAACTCAGACACTTAATAATTACCTAGCTGTGTGACCTTGGACAAGTCACTTAACCTCATTGTGTTGCAAACAAACAAACCATTATCCATAGTAAAATCTCTGGTAGTAGAAAAGAGAGTTAACCATGGATGAAAGAGAATGCTAACCCGGTCAGTTGAATTAAACTTCAAAGAGGAGCAGACTTAGGGAGCCCAAATGTACAACCTACTCAGTGAAAGAGCAGGATGAAATTTCTCAAGAAGAAAAGGGATTTGGGACCCTGTAGCATCAGAGACATGAGTCTTCTTAGTCAGATATTCCTTACACATTTCACTACCATTATACTGAGTCTGTACCCACTATTTCCTCAGACACTATGAATATTTGTGGGAGAATGTGGCCCAGATTTAGTTAGGGAGTATTTTGTAGCAATTGATCTTATTACAGTTTTAACAGATGCTTCTACATTAACCTAGTTGTGACCATTGACTCATCGATAATTAAAAGTAACCTCACTGGTGGGCGTTTTTTAGGAGTACAGATTCACAGGGTTAGACCTAAAGTCTAAGAGTAGTTACTTCCCTGGGCACTGAGTCTACAGAATTGTGAGTGTCAAGTCGAAGAGGGAGCTCAGAGAGGGCACTACATTTGTAGAATACAAAAAAAAATTATGAAAATGAAGGGACTCATAGATCCAGAGCTGCAAGGGACCTCAGAGACCATCTAATCAAACCTACTCATTTTTCAAATAAGGAAACTGAGGTCTAAATCAGTTATGTGACTTGCCCAAAATTATATATGTAGTCAGTGTCAGAGGGTTGGAAATTGAACCCAGATCTTGCTGGTTAGAAATGCTTTTGAGTCCAGCATATCAGAAGAAAGGGATATCATCCAAGGACTAGTAAAAGTACAAAAAGATGCCTCACCTCTCTATACTTATTGGCCAGAAGATGATGATGAAGGTGGTGGTAGTGGTGGTGATGATGATCATGGTGATGTGCTGCTGCTGCTGCTGCTGGTGATGGTGATATAATTTAGGATTATGTATGAGAGAAATGGGATCTGCATCAGTAGAGAGACTAACCATACCAACAAAGTCACTGATGTTTTGAAGTATTAGAGAAGACACAAACTATAAGAATAGCTCATATTTATATGCTGCTTTAAGCTGGGGGATTAATAAATGTTTAACAACTGACTCTTCAAACATATATATATATATATATACACACATATGTGTTTATATAGATGTATACACAACACACTGACATTTAATCTACATTATTAACATTTTTTTCATCTCTTTATTAAGTCTATACAGTCAACTAAATAGTCTATCAAATCCTGGTTTGAAGTATTTGCCTATTTCTGAAATATAAATGCTCACTCTGAAAATGTAACAATCAGCTTTCTAAATGAGCCAGTTTCATTGCTTTTAGGGTTTGCAAAGTACCACTTGCTTTCAGATTTCCATTATCTCATTTGAACCTCCTAAGAAACCAGGAAAATGAAGCTCCTCAGTTGGCAGGTAAAGAAACTGAGGCTTAGAGAGAGTAAATGGTTTGCCAATAATCACACAGCTAATGTCAGAGGTAGGATTTGAACACATGACCTCTTGATGTCAAGCTTACCCATGCCACACTGCCTTCTAATGTGGCATAGGACTGCCTTATCATCCACTTGAGTTGTCTAAAAACTTGGTGAATCCTTGAAGCAACTACATTGAATTTAGCAGGTCTGACCTCCTAGTCCAACTTTCAACTGGGCCATCTGATCTGCCTCCAAAGCTAAACTCCCTTTTCAGCTACTAAGTTATCCTTACAAGTGGGCTGACCAGCTGTGTGAACTAATGGGAGCAAGTGAATAAAGCTTTATTGAGCTTGCTTCTTCATTTTTTTGCTTGTTTTTCCAGCAGAGAATCGTCTTTGTTTCTCCATCCCTTTGGGGAATAAGATGTACCATCCTTTCAGTTTCTGTACATTCAGGACAAAAGGCTGGTTCTTTTTGCCCGAGGAGAGAAAAGCCACGAAGTTTCAGGCATTCATTTGAAATTCTACTCAGATAAAATGCTCCCAAATCTTAGAAAGGCATAGCCATAAATCTGATACTAATATAGAATAGAGCTTATTAATGAAGAATAAATCACCCTGGGAAACCTCCTGGGAGCTCCTCGCCCAGGTCTCGCTGAACAGATGGCATATTTATGGGGAAGTTTATCAGGTCTTTTACTTTTTCAAAAATATAGCCAAGGCAGATTTGTCAGGGCAATAGCCTTAACATCTACCAATTATGTTTTTTTTCTAGTAAAAAT
The DNA here is from genome assembly GCF_037893015.1 of Macrotis lagotis. Classification (NCBI taxonomy): domain Eukaryota; kingdom Metazoa; phylum Chordata; class Mammalia; order Peramelemorphia; family Peramelidae; genus Macrotis; species Macrotis lagotis. The sequence continues at coordinate 184,907,867 of NC_133659.1, forward strand.
TAATCTATTCCATAGAAATCTCCTAAGCATTTATTGGATTAGGATCACATCCAAATAGAAAAAAAGAAAAAAGAAAAAATCTCACCCAGCTATGATATTTTATAGTACCCAGTAGGCTCCCAAATGGGCAATTCTACCATCACACTGAAGAGGCAAAACCTTTGAGGACATTGTATCCAAAATAGGCATGGCCACTCTAGATCTACAAAGTTGGGAAGAACTAGAAAGATTTCAGATAAGGGGATTCTCTTTGCCCCATGTTTGAAACCATCCCAGCCTCTGGAGACACAGGCTAAAATAAGGTCCAATGGTGTTAACTGCTTATGCTAACCTTCCTAATTAATCACCCCTTAATGGCCACCCTAACTATCCTATAGTGCATCTAGCCATCCCCTTGGCAGCATCCTAACTGCTCCTTCATGGTGTAACTAAGACAGGACAAGTAGAGTTTTATTTCAGGGTGCCAAATTTAGTGAGCAATGTCCAGTTATAATTCTTCAGCAACAAAGAAACAATATAAATTAGTATCTGGCCTGAATAATTATCTGGGGAAAAAAAACAGATTTCGGGCTAGAGTGAACTCCTTCCCACATCATCCCACCTTTTCATTAGTAGTGGCCCCAGACCAGTATCCCTTGGAGCCTTCAAATCCCTACTAGTGGATAGTGTCTTGGTCCTACCTCTTCACCATAGAGAATGTTTAATGCATGGCTTGTCGCACATACTCTAGAGGTACGTACACCTCTGCTTAACAGCTTAACAGACACTGACTTAGTAGCCTCCAGGGCTACCATCTTCTTGGTTGCCCTAACTGTCCCTTGGATGTGACCAAAATGCCTACTTTTGACTTCTTCAACTGGTATCTCAATGGCCCTGTTGGAATTGGCAAGCTAATGATCATCTTAGCTTTCATTTCCACTGCCACCTTAACAGTTTCTATAACTACCTCCATAGTGATCATTCAAATGACCATTTCTCTGGGACAGTCATATCTCTCAGTAAGCTTCCCCCTTTTCCTGTGGAAAATGAAGTAGAAGACTGGTTTCATTTAAAATGAAAGGAAGTCAAACAGATACCATTTCCTTATCCATAAAATGAGAATAATATTAGAAACATCATAGCATTCACAGGATTAGAGATTTAGAATCAGGAAAAAGCCATAGATATCACTGAGCCCAATCCTCTCATTTTATAGATGGAAAAAAACTAAAGAACAGAGAGTTTAAGTGTCTCACCTAGGAAACTTAGAGCTAGTAAGTATCTGAGGCAAGATTTGTAGCCTGGTCATCCTACCTCCAAGTTCAGCACTTTACCTACTATATTAAGTTGCTTTATGAGGCTCAAATGAAATATTTGCAAAACATTTTGTAAACTTTGAAGCACTATTAAAAATGTTAGCTATTATTATAATATCCCTGTCTTCAGCTGCCACCACAACTGATTCCATCCCCAAGCAGGGATTTGAGATATGGCATAGTCAACTTTCAAAAACTAACAATTCTAAAAGCCGGAGTGAATAGGTCAAGTCAGGGCAGGGACTCAAGGAACTGTGTACCAGGCTAGAGAAGAGAATGCTGAAGATGGGGCTGGTTGTTAGAGGAAATATAGATGTAGGCAGAACATGGAAGGTACTGGAAACTCGGTTATTTGGTTATAGGTTAACTGAGGTTAAATAACTTTCCTGAGTTCATGAGTATTGGAAATGTTGTTGGGTGGTGCCATGCCTTCTAGAACTACCTAGATATGATGTTTTGTTTATGAGATTTAGTAAGAACTACTTACTTATCTCAGCCCCAGAGCTAAGAGAGGGTCCATCATTTAAGAAATAGCCTGAGGAGAATAAGAGTGATACCAAAATTGCTAACAAGATTGGAGAGAGGGGAGCAGGTATCAGTAACTCAGCCTAATCCCTCCCTTGAGGTGAGAGACAGAGACCCTTTGGAGATACTGGGGGGAAAGTTCTCCCTATACCATATATTTAGCATAGGCTTAGGGCTGAGGTCAGGGTGGGAGTTTTCCTAAGAAGACTTAGGAATAAGAAAAGGGCTGCTTGGATCAGGGGATAATTGAAGCAAAGCAGTGGAGCATAGTAGCTGGGAACATCCACAGGAAATGACAACTGATGATTACTCCTAGGATTGAAAGAAAGCTGCAGGAGGTAAATGATACAAAAGGAAGTGTCATTGAGCAGAACAGTAATGGGGAAACCCATTCTGACTGACACAATTGGACCCTTACCTGGAGTAGTATTGTAGATCTCAAAAAACTGTACAGTTCTCTGTGAGGGGGAGTTGAGCAAATAGGGAAGAGGTATCCTTATTTTCTATGGGTCTGAACCCATTTGCCTCTGAATGCAAATCTTATATATTCTCTGCTCTTTTATCTTAGTAACTGTTAGATGATTCTAACTGTAGTTCCTGGATACTTGAACTCTTTCATTCTGGACACTTGCAGGGTTTTCTGCGTCTTGGTAGCTCTGGATTATGGCTATGACATTTCTAGGGGTGTTCATTTTTGTGTTTCCTATAGGAGATGACAGTGGTTTCTTTCTATTTTCATTTTGCTCTTTGGTCTAATATAATAATTTTTATTATGATTTCTCTAAATATAGTATCTAGCTTTCGAAGGGGTATGTGGTATTTAGGGAGTACAATTATTCTTACTTTGTTTCTCCTTGACTTGTGTCCCCTGACAGTTGCTTTTGATATTAGATACTTTCTACTTTTTCCTATCCTTTCATTCATTTGACTTAATTCTAATATTTTTCATTGTTTCATTGAGTTGATTGGTTTCTTCCAATTTCCAAAGAATCAAGAATTTAAGTAATGTTTTTTATTTTTTACTTCTAGAACACACACACACACACACACACACACACACACACACACACACACACACAATTGGCCAGTGCAATGATTATTAATATGCATAGAATTTTGTAACTGGTTTTCATCTGTTAACCATGTAGTAAGAAAGACCCATTTTAAATGTCTGGGAATGCCTTCAAAAGCTCTTCCAGCAAGTAGAGCTTCATCTCTCAATTGGTTTGACCTATTCTTTTTACATGATTTTTTTTCTGACTGTTAGCATTTGATGAGTCATAACGTTGTCAAGGCTTCTCTCTCTCTTTCTAAGGCTGACATGTGATTCCATGAACATGGACCTTGGTTCTTTGCCTTACTATTTGTTCTTTTGTTTAGAGAGAAATCAATCTTTTCATAATGAAGTCATTCCACTTCCTTGTTATCACAACTTCCTTTTAAAAATAGTCTCCAATCACCTCTTAATAATTATTTCTAGTATTTTTCTGGAAATAACGATTAAGCTCACTGTTCTATACTTTGCAGATTTCATTCTTTTCTCTTCTTTGAAAACTGGAACAGCATTTTCTCTACTCAGTTCCTAGAATTTCTCCCATTTTCCATGAATCTTCACATATTAGATCTATCAGTTCTTTTGTTCCATGAGACAACAGTACATTTAAGGCTAACTGCCTTAAATGCATTAAAGGTAACTAGGTATTTTCTTATTCTTTCCTTAATTATCTTCAGCATCACCTCCCTGTTGGCCATTTTTGTTCTATTGTTTCTGGTACAGAGAGCTGGCAGAAAAAAAAGAGAAGCAAAATAAAAACTCAGTTCTGCCTTCACTCTACTGACAGTTATCATCATTCCATCCACTCCAAAGTAGGGGTTCTGGCTTGTTGAAATAGAACATAGAAGTAATTAAAGATGTGATTAGATTTTTCCAGGGGAAAATTTGATCCTTTTGAGTGGAAATTCTGCTCAAGGACCTGATACTGTGGAGAAGGCCTTTTTTTAGCAAAGGACAGTGCCCCAGCCATCACATTAGCTCCAATTTGCTTGTGACACCCAAATACAGGGAGTGATAGAAGGTACTACTCCAGATAAGGTGTGGGCCATAAGTTTCTGGAGCTCTTGAAGAAGAGTGTAGACCACCAGAATCATTTTAGGCTCAACATATCAGAAGGATGCTCTGGGTGTCGTCAACAAATCTAAGGTATGGAAAGCAGAGAAGAAGGAAAGGGAAAGAAGAGGGGAGAGAAAGAGAAAAACTTAGCTCTTGACCTTATGTTTGTATGATGCCGACAAGGAAAAAATGTGTATAAGTATGTATAAGAGACATTTAAAGAGGCATTGAAGTTTGCAAAGCACTTTCCCTAAGTAATCTCATTTGAGATTCACAATACCCCTGGGACATAGGTGGTATAGGTATTTTTATGCTCATTTTCCAGATGAGGAAATAAGAGTCTTGGAGAAGGAAGTGGTTTGCTCAACACCATCCTAGTAAGTATCAAAAGCCAGATTCGGATAAAGGTCTTTCTCCAAGACTAGCACTCTAGTTAGCAGCTACTATTCCATGTTTCTTCTAGATCATGTCCACAGAAGCACTTATCTGTCTAAATTCATAATAAAGGGAAGGAGGACAAAAAAATTAAAAATAAAAACCCTATAATCTTGTTCTCCAGGGAAAAGAACAATCTTGAGTCTGAATTCCACAGAATAACTAAGTACAGTGATCAGATTCTCTCAATAAAGCCTCAAGTTTCCATTTTCTTGGGCCACTATAGACACAACTGGTTAGTAAATTTTCACCTCTGTCCATATACTCAGAAGTGTACTGGTCTTCTCCTCCCCACCCCCCCAAAAAAATTCCCCCCCATCTCATCTCCAGACATGTGACACCTGTATTATTGCTAAGGGTTAGAAAGCTCACGAATCAATAAAACCCATTAATGAGTGTTGGTACCTCGAAGGCTACAGATAAATCCGTTCTACTCAGTGAGTTCAATCCCATAAAACAGCTCTCTCCTTTCCATTCGAGCCTTCATTTGATAGAAAATGTGGAGAAATTCTAAAAAGGTGACTTACTAATTGCCTGTAAAATAAAAGGCAGATGGAAGCTTTATTACAGTTGAAGGAAGTCGGTAATATTAAGGTAAAATGTCAAATAACAATTGATTTTCCTCAGACATAAAGATGTGATTTATGGCTTCCTAGTTACTACAAACGAGAAATTATTTGAAGTTCTAAAAAGTATGAGGTGAAATAAAGATTAAATAGAAGATGAAATCATAGAAGTTTCTCTGGGAGGTGACTTAAATGCCCCTGGGAGTAAGGATTCATACAGTCAAGTTCTGAGACAGCTGAGGCAGGGGGATGACTAGGAATGGATTTAGAGAAGTCCCCAGGGGGCTTTGCAGTATGTTTTCTTTGTAGATAAGAATCTCTAAAGGGGAAATGGGAATTAAGAAGGATAGTGGAGGTGAGAAGATGATTAAGCAAAGTGGGAATTAAGTTTTGAAATTGGACATCTTGGGAGGTGCTGGTGAAGAACAGTGAGAATTGGGGGAGATGGGGATTATTGAAAGAAGAGATAAGAAGAAATATAGAATGTGGGCGATGGGGTTTGCTGTCAGGAATGTGGGAGAGGGAAGGGAAAGGGAAGTTAAGGAAAGTGGTGATTGAAGGTTGTGGAGTTTAGGGATTATTCTATTGAGTCAAAATAAAATAAAGATATCAAGGGAAAAGTGGAATCTTATAACTGAAGATACTGATTGTCTTTTCCCTTCCTCTTCTAATTCCTCACCCTCAGGACAGGGCTGGTTACCTTAACTACCTTTTACCCCATGTCTGATGTTCCCCTCCTGATATGAAAAGCCTAGGTATAATTTGGGTGTTCTCACCTTTTCACTCATTGTTTCTCTCCCAGATGAGCTGTCAATACTGGTATTTTGTACTCCCCAATGAGTGGGATAAAGTTTTGAGATTTCTTCAGTAAAATACTATAAATTGAATTTGGTTAACTATGTGCCCCTCCTCCCTTGACAAAGCAAACTTATGGGATATTGTTGAAGAGTCAACTGACTTCATCTTATCTGTTGATGTCTGGAGAATCATTCATTTCCTGGGACTAAAGAGATAATCTGGTTTAGGTTTGAATTTTATGCTCTTTTCCCTAGATTAGTAAAACCACATTCCTCATTAACAAGGGTGGGCCAGTGGGGGGGGGGGGATCGAGTTAGAATAAATGTGATTCTTTGGCCTTTTTCTTTTGCCTCAATCTCTCTAATTGATTGTGGTTCATTTCTCAAGAAATGAATAAAGCCTTCTCTTCATACATTGAGAGAGCTCCGAAATTTATTTAAGTGGCATTTGTCCCACACAACCAAGGAAGCTCCTTCTCCTTGTAAGCATAGTTTCACAAGGATAGAAATATGAAAAGTTTTGTTTGTAAGTTAATCAAAATATATAGGAATTGAAACTTTTGATTAAAATGGTCACATGAAAGATCACACAGAAACCCAAATCTCCCACTTTTATTCCAACAATATCTTTAAAAAAAAGCACCAAAGATGGCATAGTGGATGGAGTACTAGGCCTGGGAGTTAGAAAGAGCCATCATCCTGAGTTGGGATTTGGCCTCAGACATTTATTAGCTATGTAATCTTTTTTTAGGTAGCTATGTAATCTTAAACAGGTCACTTAATGCTGTCTACCTCAGTTTTCTTATCTGTAAAATGAGCAGGAGAAAGAAATGACAAACTATTCCAATATCTCTACCAAGGAAACCTGACAAGGGATCATGAAAAATCAGACATGACTGAAAAACAAAAATGTAATTATCTACTTTAGGAGGTGGTGGTGCCCTTCTCACTGGAGATCTTCAAGTAGAAGTATAGACTACTTATCATGTAAGTTATAAACATATATACATATATATATACATATACATATATATATATACACACACAGAGAGATATAGAGAGAGATGTATATATAGAGAGAGATATATCTGTATATATATATATATATATATATATATATATATATATATATATATGGATGGATAGTCAAATGTAATCTCCATGGTTTGATTTTTGCCTTTGTAGCACATAGTAGGTGCTTATTTAAAGCTTTTGATTGACTGACTACTTGGAGACCCCTTTGAAATCCCTTTCCACTATAAATTCTGGCATTCTGTGATAGATTTTTTAAAATATTTTTTCGATCACATGCAAAAAGATAATTTCAACATTCATCTTTTAGTAAGCTTTTGAATTTCACATTTTTCCACATCAGCTAGTAATCTTAATATAGGTTGTACATGTACAGTCATGTTTGGTATATTTCCATATTAGTTACACAGTAAAAGAGGATTCAGAACTAAAGGTAGGGAAACTATGAGAAAGAAAAAAATACAAAACAAGTTTTAAAAAGTGAAAATAGTATACTTTGGTCTTGTATTCAGACTACATAACTTTTTCTCGATGTGACAGCATTTTCTAGTACAAGTCTTTTTAGATTGTTCTTGATCACTGAACAAATGAGATAAGCTAAATCCATCATAGCTTATCATGTGATACAGATTTAAAGAGACTGTGAGGCTATAATCCAGCACCATCATCTCATCAAGATGATGTAGGAACAGCACCAAGTGCAAAGAATAGAGGATCCAAGGCATAGCACTAAGTCTACATTGATTTCTATGTATAGTGGAACAAGTAACCCCTCTCTGGGACTCAGTTTCTACATCAGTTCAGAGTTGCATTAGAGAATCTTCAAGGTACCATCCAGTTTTGACATTCTATGATGCCAACAGCAATTCTGTCTTTATTTCAGACAAAGTCTTGAGCTAAATGAAAGTCCAAGGTACAAAGCAATGTGATATGGACAAAACTTTGTTCATGCTTGTCTGTCTATGAGCATCTTAAAGGGTCTACTATATATCAAGGACAATGCTAAACATTTTACAAATACTATCTTATCTGATACTCACAACAATCCTAGGAGATGGGTGGGCTAACTGAACTGGAGGTGGGGTCAGATTCTACAAGGAAGGAAAGGCAGTGAAAAAACTGGTTGTCAGAGATGCTCATATAGCCCTGCAGGGGAAGTTACAGGGAAGGGAATGTGGACAGTCCATTCCATCAGAACAAACCCACCCCCCACACCTTCATCTCCCCACACATACACAGACACACACAGAAATACTTTTTCTTTCTCTGTCTCTCTCTCTCAGAGAGAACACTCATCTCCACCGAGTTGCAAGGACCATCAGCATTGGGTGGTCTCCAGGTGGAAAGCAGCCCTGTGTTGTTGGATTTTGGGGAGAATTACTCCCTCACAGGTCACACTGGAAGAGGGAGAGCCTCAGAGCTTCCACAGGAAGGTTTTTCAAATGATGCTAGGGTTCCTACCAGGCCCCTTATATTACTAAAAGTGAGAACCTGGACTGTTAGTCTAAGGTTTTCCCTCTTCTCAGTAAGGGCTATTATCTCCATTTTACAGATGAAGAAACTGAGGTTAAGTGAGTTGCTCAAGTTCATACAGTTAATAAGTGTTTGAGGCTAGAGGTGAACTCTTGACTCCATGACAAGCATTCTACCCACTGAGCCACCAGTGGATAGTCATCTTTCTTTAAAAGTAAAGCAAAAACAGGGCGGCTAGGTGGCGTAGTGGATAAAGCACCGGCCCTGGAGTCAGGAGTACCTGGGTTCAAATCCAGTCTCAGACACTTAATAATTACCGAGCTGTGTGGCCTTGGGCAAGCCACATAACCCCGTTTGCCTTGCACAAACCTAAAAAAAAAGTAAAGCAAAATCAAACAATAATTTCTGTTCTCAAGGATCATACAATCTATTAGGGAAGACAATATGCAAAAACTATGCATAAATAAAAGAAAGGATTAGTTGGAAATAAAAGAGATGCATAATTTAGATAGTATTCTATGTGTTCCAGGCACTAGACTAAGTTGTTGACAAATTTTATTTCATTTGATTCTCACTACAACTCTAAGAGGTAAGTGCTATCATTATCTCCATTTTACAGTTGGGGAAACTGATGCAGAGAGTGATTAAGTGACTTGCCCAGGGTTACATAACTAGTAGGTGCCCAAGACCAGATTGGAACTCAGTTCCTCCTAACTCCTGGCTAGCACTCTGTCCACTGACTTCCCATAAAAGGTGGAGGATAGTTCATAGTCATAGACAGTACTTTGTTAGTGATTTCTCTGGCCACTCTATGTGACACTAGAACTTGAGTGAGCCCCATTTGGTTTGTGTGTGATCTTCAAAGTTCTTTTATCTTCTAGCAGAAGATTGCCCTCAATGATGATTTTTCTGGTCAGTCATTTTCAGTTGTATCTGATTCTTCATTACCCCATTTGGGGTTTTCTTGGCAAAGGTACCAGAGTGGTTTGGTATTTCCTTCTCCAGTTCATTTTACAGATGAAGAAACTGTAGCAAATAGGTTAAGACTAGCTCAGGATCACACAGTAAGTGTCTGAGACCAAATTTGAACTCAGGTTTTGTCTGACTCCAAGCTTGATTCACTGAGTCATCTAGCTGCCAGTGATGATGCCACCATATAATTTTGCTGTTTGTTTTTAAACTGTTCCAAATGTGTTTGGAGTATTTGGAGAGAGTAGGGTGTGTGTGTGGGGGGGAGGACCATCTGCCTCTAGAATCATATTGTGTAACCAGAAAGCCTAGCAATAAAACTTGCTGAATTTGAAGACTCTGCTTTAATCATAATCTTTAACAGTGGAAAATCAAGAGGTTTAGTTAGCAAAATAGTACTGATCCTCCAAAAGCTGAGATAAGATGAGATCAAATGACCCAGCTGGAAAGAAGATAGTTACAGGTCTGAGAGAAAACTTATGACAGCATTACACAAAGAGAGGAACTAGGTAATAGCTATTTTCCACCTTTTCTAACCTAGGAAAAGAAAGATTAAGGAGATGGAAAAAAAATATGAAGAAAACCTTACCTGAAACAAGTTTTTCAGGACCAAAAGAATAGTAGTTTAGAGGAGATAGTTGTATTTTCAACAGTTCTCACTGATGAAGACAATAGAATTAAACCTTTTAAGGTTCTTAATGTCAAAACTCAAAGCAGCTGACCTTGGCTATCACAGGTGATTAACAGGACATATGACCCTTCCAAATCCTATAAACAGGCTTAGATAAACATGCCACCCCCCCCCCCACAAAAGAAACTCAACTTAAATATTTTCTTTAAAACAGAAATGAGTTGGTTACATGGTGACACTGATAAATGATTAACAAGCATAAACTAAGCTGATGATAAACTAAACTCACTTAAGTTTAATATGTACTTTTTACATTTTCTTTCATTACTTTCTTGTTTAGAAAACCAAAAAAAAAGCAAGCAATTAAGCCTTAGTTTTACTGATTTCTAAAGTGTAAATATTCACATTGAAAATTTAGCAATTAGGGTGGCTAGGTGGCATAATGGATAGAGCACCAGCCCTGGAATCAGGAGGTCAGGAGGTCCTGAGTTCAAATCCAGTCTCAGACACTTAATAATTACCTAGCTGTGTGGCCTTGGGCAAGCCACTTAACCCCACTGCCTTGCAAAAACTAAAAAAAAAAAAAAAAAAAAAAAAATTTAGCAATTAGCTCTGCTTTATAGTGCAACTCCCTCTTACACACACACACACACACACACACACACACACACACACACACACACACCCAGTGTGTAAGGCTTATTCAGCAACCACTGCCACAGAGGGACAGATCATGGACGGAGTCAATGACAGATGGGGTGAAGAATTTTGCCTGTATATTTGCTAAGAGTACGTGTATCAAGTTAGATTGAATGATCCTGCAGGGTCCATAATTAGGACAGCCACAATAGTGAGATAGGACAGTCAAGAGGCAATAATGTTGATGGGAGTAGAGTAGTTATCTTGGATTCCAGCACCTGATTGACTATAAAAAAATGAGGGGCAGATTTTTGCACATCCTTCCAGATGATTAATAGGTCATATAACACCTTCCAATCAAGCCTCCATCCCCACCTTGGAAACTACTCTTTGAGTTATTATAATGTTTATCATCAATCAAATTTTTATTTACATGCCTTGGATCTCCAACTAGATTGAAAATTCCCCAGATAATAGGATCAAATCCATTTGGGTTCAAAGAAACAGCTTCACAAATCCAAATGGGGAACTTATAACTCAACAATACTGTGTGGAAAAAGATATGGGGGGTTAGATGTTTATAAGTTTAATATGAAACAGTGTTGACATATGACTGTCAAAAAAGTCATATAAACCTAAACTGCCTTCATAGAGATAAGGTTTCCAGAACATCAAAGGTGACGAGGCTGCTGAAATGTGATCCAGTCAGAACACATCTGGGATATTATTTACTATTTTGGGCATTGTGTTTTAGGAAGGACTTAACAGGGGCAGCTAGGTGACACAGTGGATAGAGCACTGGCCCTGGAGTCAGGAGGGCCTGAGCTCAAATCCATCCTCAGACACTTAATAATTACCTAGCTGTATGACCTTGGACAAGTCACTTAACCCCACTGCCTTGCAAAAACCAAAAAAGCAAAAAAAAAAAAAGAGGAAGGACCTTAACAGAATGAGTCTCTCTATTATAGAGAAAGGAAATGTAGGATGATGAAAGGGAGGAAAGCTATGTCATCCAAGGATTGATTGAAGGAGCTAGAAATGGATATCCTGGAGAAGTAGGGCATTTTGATTATTTTCAAGTATTTGAAGGGCTGCCACATGAAAATAGATGTAGACTTTTCTCTTGTTTAGATAGTACAGTGAATAGAATGCTGGGTGTTGAGTCAGAAAAACCTGTGATCAAATCCTATCTCATCTAGCTATGTGACTGTAGTCAAGTCACTTAGCTTCTTAACCTCTGTTAACTTCATTTTCCTATAAAATAGAGATAATGTTAGTACCTAACCTCCCAGGGTTGTTGTGAAGGTAAAATGATAAAAGATTTGTAAAGTGTTTTGCATACCTTTGCAATATATAAAATGTTTATTGTTATTACTTGGTTCTAATCAACAGTTACAGAGAGACAATTTATACTGAAAAAATGAAAACCACCTAAATATTAGTGATGTTCCAAAGCAGACTGCTTCAGTGCAGTGTACATTCTGATAAATTCTTAGACATCACTTTTTCAGAATGTTGTAGATGGGGTTTTTATTCAGGTATAGAGATTAGAACACTTCTGAGGCTCTTTCCAGTTCTGAGACCCTGTGCTTTTATAATCCTGTTAGGTTCTCTGTCTTGTATTACATAGATAACAGCTACTCAGTAACACTTGAATGAGCAAATGAAACCTAACTCCTAGCCATATATTCTCAACATAAAAATAATAAAAATACCTAGCAGCTTACTGAGAAAAAGGGAAAAAGAAAAAAAAACTGAAGGTAATCTGCATATGATACCTCTTCCCTATGCCCCCACTTGATACAAAATACTTTTTTCTTTTTTAAAAAATGGGCCTGTTATTTTATCAATTACAAGGAATTCCCTTTACCAATACAAACAATTATTCTGCAGCTTATAGCCTACTGTCCCACTTTGCCTATCAAAATTCTTCTTTCCATTTGGCAATACACTACAGAGGCTAAGCACCTGCTCTGTTTCCTTTCAAAATCCAACAGACAAGGACTGTAATTCATTTAAATCAAGTTATATTACAGCTAAACAAAATGAGCATCTGTCCAGTGGAATTTGCTGGGCAATAAGCAGATTTTCCCTATATCCCATGCAAGCAGGTATGGCTTAGAGATAAATACTACATATCAAGGGAGACAATAAGCTGCAAAAGCAACTCTTGTCATGGAAATGTTCATGGAAACTCTCGAATACCCGTATTAGCTGTAGATGCCAAGCCAGTTTCGTCCATAGAGCAGAATGTGGTCCAGCTTTCCAGTATACTAAGGCTCAGGATGCTAACTGGATAATGCGTTTCCCAGGGGCAGAAAGGGCCAAGGAGACTGTGATTTATCGTCGAGGTGGCCTCCATGTCTTTATGGTCTGGCTTTCGGTATTTCATTCCATCTGACTGTTTTGCCTAGAAATAACATTGAATCTTCATTTCAGAATGACTTACAGCTTTAATGTAAGTGACCTGCACATCTCTTAAATCATATTAATACTATATGCAGCACCTAGTGTCTTCCTTCATTCTATAGACTTCTTTCTCCTTCTACCAACAGCTTACTTTCTTAAGTCAATTCAATTAGCAAGTATTTTTAAGGGCCTACTATGTGCTGGGTATCATAATATATAAAGAATAGAAAGATAAAAAAAGACCAGGGCACTTATACTTTACTAGGAGGAAATTATACATATATGTGTCTGTATGTGTATGAATGTAAATACAAAATATATGCAATGAAAATACAAGGTAATTTCAGTTAGGGGGGTTTACTAATAATTATTGAGGAGGAGGGATTAGGAAAATCCATCTGCATAGAGTGTGAAACTTGACCTGAGCCTTCAAGGAAGCTAGATATTCCAAGCCTCAAAGGTAACAAAGAAGAACATCTCAGGTAAGAGGGAAAGCCTGTCCAAAGGCATAGAAGTGGGAGATGAGGGAATATTGTATATGGGGGAATAGCATACAGGCCATTTTGAGTAGAAAGTCAGGCGTGTGAGTGGGAATAACATACAATCAACCTGCAACAATAGGTTGGAAGGGAAGGCTGTGTGTCACTAGAATACATTGTCTTCTGTACCAAAAAGCATATGGAGGCTTGTCAAAACTCCATTCCAAATGGCAGTAAAATTCCATTAATTTGTACTAACAGGAATTTTTGTTTTGTTTTGTTTTTGCAAGGCAAGCGGGGTTAAGCAGCTTGCCCAAGGCCACAGAGCTAGGTAGTTATTAAGTGTCTGAGGCCACATTTGAACTCAGGTACTCCTGACTCCAAGGCCAGTGCTCTATCCACTGCACCAACTTAGCCGCCCCTTAACAGGAATTTTTAACAAGACTTTATAGGAAGTATTGGTATGTAGGAATTTAGCAAACAGGACTAGCTAGAAAGTATTTCTATATTATATAATCTGTATAAAACTTATTTCTAAATCATTATCTATAAGAAACTGTTATTTCTATATTGTGTACCTATATAAAACTATTATATCTATATCAATATATCTTTATTATATCTAGAATATTTCACATTATAGAGTAGGGACACTAAGGTCCACAGACATGATGTGACTTATCTTAGTTATATAGTTTGAAAATGAGGAGTCCACACTAGAATCCAGGCTTCTTAATTCTCAATTCAGGGTTCTTTCAATCACATCTTGCCATTTCTCATAAAATCATTACAGAATTATAGAATGTCAAAGCTGGAAAGGACTTCAGAAATTATCTAGTTATTGTTATTGTTCAGTTGTGTCCAACTCTTCCTGAACTCATTTGGAGTTTTGTTGCCAAAGATACTAGAGTGATTTACCATTTCCTTCTTCGATTCATTTTACAGATGAGGAAAATGAGGCAAACAGTTAAGTGCCTTACTCAATGTAAGTGTCTGAGACCAGATTCAACTCAGGAAGATGAATCTTTCTGAGTCCAGTTCCAACACTCTATCCACTGTACCACCTATGACTAGTGTCTGACCCTAGCAAAGTCATTGAAAAAAAAAATCCTTCATTTGATCTTTCACTCTGATTAAGAATGCAAAACTCAAGACAAAGAGAAAAAAAAGGATTTTATAATAAGTATGTCAAAGTAGCAACACACTGAAGATCAGCAATGGCTTCAAGGTGAGGACAACTTTTATAGGTTGCTTTAAGACAATTCAAATAGGACCACCTCCACAGCCCTTAATCTCAGTTCCCTCCCTAAGGTAGCATGAATGTAACAATTTGCAGGTTATACAAAAAGCTGCAGACTTAATTTCTCTTTCCCCATCAGAGACTCCCCTGACACTGATTGATAAGCAAGGCTGAGTCACCATAACTTTCAACATAGTAATGCCTATATGAATTCTTCAGCTTCCAGGAATGAAAGAAACTCAGAGACATAATTTGTTAACAAAATTGGGGGGGGGGGCAGGGTGGAAGAAAATATGTTTATAACCTCTCCTGGAATCCCATGCCCTCCTTCTATACATACCCCTCCCCACCCTTACCACATCAAAACCTGGACTCCTACAAGGTATAGTAGCAAAAATCTTATAGTTAGGACCCTAGAAAACTGGATTTGAGTTCTGACTCAGTTACTTGCTAGCTATGTGATCTTTGTGATGTCACTTCTGAGGAGGGGTCCTCTGTGAATTTGGCCTTAAAAATCATGATTAGATTAGAGTTTGTCCTAATAAGGGATAAATTGTTAACCTCCAGAATTTGGCCTCAAGACAGAGCAAAAACAAAATTAGGTTAATATATATACTTTATTAATATTTCTCTAATACTCAGGATTGTATGGGGTAGTCTGGGTAGAGAACCAAACTCCCAAAGATACAGTTTAGAATTGTGGTCCTTATTACCTTCCTTTATCAGAAGGCCAGATCTTAAAAACTACTTCTCCATCAAGGAAGGGAGTGATGGGGAAACTAGGTGGTGCAGTAGATAGAGCACCAGTCCTGGAACCAGGAGGACCTGAGTTCAAATGCAGCCTCAGATACTTAATTATCTAGTTGTGTAACCTTGGGCATGTCACTTAACCCCATTGCCTTGTTAAAAAAAAAGGAGAGGGGGAGTGGCTTTCAATTTAGGATGGAATTGAATATCAGACACACCTACTAGGAGGTATGTCCAGAAGGACATGCCAGGAGGAATGGTTCCTCTCAAACCCAGGATCTTTGTGCCTTATAAATTATGCCAAAAAGACTATAAGTTACAGATGATTTGTCATAAGTGGGAAAGGAAGAAAGTTTCTTTTCTATACTTCAAATCCCCATACCGATGAAATCATAGTAGGTCTCTGGCTTCCCTCCCCATCCCCAAACCACCATTAAAAAAACCCAATATAAATGTATTTATTAAATATCTACTACAGATAATGCCTGAAATTGAAGAGGCTGTTCTTCTATACATGATGGTATCATGATATATTTTTTAATTTTAGGAAATTTTCAAGTAAAAGAAGATTTATATTTGTGTTTGATTAATAAACCTATTACACTAATCTAGCCATGTTTTATAAACCTAGATAGATGCGATTGATTAATTCATTAATTAATACCATAGGCTAAATGGAATGAATTATTCCTCTGTCTTGAAAGTTTCATACTTCACATAGTTAACATAATTGTATATGTATAACTTATATCACATTGCTTGCTCTCTTGGGGAGGGAGGGAAACAATTTAGAACTCAGAACTATTGATATTTTTGTCAATTTAATGCATTTGAAAATCAAATAGATTAATAAATTTTTAAAAAGAAAAAAATAAGTTATCCCAATATCTCTGATCTCCCTCCAGGAGTTCAATACATCCACTGACCCTCAGAAGTCAACAATTCTTTTTGGGCCTTCATTTCCCTTTATGTAAAATGAATTATACTCAACAAGGAATTCTCAACCTCTGTGTGTATGTGTGTTTGATGGACATCTTTGGCCATCTGATGAAGAATGATGTTTTTAATTGATTGATTTCAGTTAGAGGTTAGTGAAAACAAAGATGTAATTTTTTATTTTCCCATTCAAGTTCACAGATCTGAAACCTACCCATGAACTTTAAGTTGGGAAGGGAGTCTCAGGTTAAGAAGTCTTATCCTAGGTGGTCTCTGGTGGCCGGGGGTGAGGGGAAGGAGAATGTGTTTAGACAGTATAAATACATTCTCCTCACTCCACCCCTGCCCCTTAGTTCTCTGATTCTGTTATTCTATAAATTGAAAAGTGAGGAGGTAAGTCAAACTAGGTTAGAAGCAAGGATAACAGATTTCATCTGTTTTGCCTAGGACCAGTTTCAGAGGGAAGATTATCTAAGACCCTGAACTTGGGGGTGGGTAGGGTAGGAAGAGGGAAAGGAAAGGGAAGCAACTATTTATGGAGGGCAGAAGGAACTAGACAAAGCATTCAATTCTTGGCCCAGTTCATTCCCTGAATCATCTTGCTATGGTATTTTGGTAAATTGACCAGTAGAGGGCAATAGTCACACTAGTAATGGGAAGCTGTCCCCTTGCTGTCTCCCTGGGAATGGAACTGGGGGCCATATGAGGTCCTGAGGAAACAGGCTGGATCTGAGGCTCATAAAGGTCCCTGACCCCAAGCCAGCAGTTCCTGGGTTTTTGAAGGTCACTGCCAGTGAGTGACCCCAGTAAAAGGCCTTCACCCTAGCTATTGCTCCAAGGTCTCCAAATACTGACAAAACTTTGGGGCACATGAGAGACAGGGCCAGATGGAAGTGATTTTGCAAATGCAAGAAGTAAATACTATCATGGCTTTTCTCTTGCAACACAAATAAAGATGAACCAGAAAAACATCAGAATGAAATCAGTCGATGACCTAAGTTCCAAGTCATGTTACCATGAAATTAGTTATGTGATTTTAGGCACTTCACTAATCCCTCTGAGCTTCAGTTTCTTTATTATTATTTTACAATAATAATAATTTTAAATATTTTATATTTTCCAATTACATGTGAAGACAAATTTTAGCATTCATTTTTATAAGATTTTGAGTTCCAGAGTTTTCTCCCTCCATTTCTCTTCCTTCTCCTTGTGACAGTAAGGAATTTTATATAGGTTATAGATATCATTTTTCTTATATTATTGATGAATTATATAGTATTAAGTAGCATAATTAATATTATAATAAGATAATAATGTTCACTTTTTTACTTTTTAGAGTTATTGTGAGGGAAACCCTATTATATGTAATATACTCTTGTAAATGGGGACTAGCTAAGAAAGAACATGGATGAGAATCTTTTTAGGATGAGAAGGCACAAACTGGTTGTAATTTGAACCAGTGGAGAGAATATTCATATTGTAAGATTTTGTGTCCATTGAAGTATTGCAATATAAGCCATGGTGTGCTGGTAAATGTTTAACTCCTGGATCTGTGAGGGGAAAAAATATTCATTAGACACATTTTTTAAAATTTGATCTATATTTTTGCATTATTTTCTTAAAGCTACAAATCATCAATCAAGACTTAAGTCAACAAAACAATAAATCAAACCCCATTTTGTAGAATTTTCCAGTTTCTGAGGTATAAGTATTCACACTGAAAATTTAACAACTGACTTTCTCTAATTGACTCAAGCTGGCTCTTGCACATATCCCTGGTTATAAATATTATGAACTGCTAGGTCATATGATCATAAGATTTAGATCTCAGAAATCATTTAATACAACATCCTGATCCTGCAGATGAGAAAACTAAGACTCAGACAGGAAAAGTGGCTTGCTCTAAGTCACAAAAAAATATTAAGTAATCTGAACCTAGGACTTTGTGTCCAAAACCCTTTTCATTCTTCCATCACCTTGCCTTGTCATTGCCTCAGTACATTCCTTTGCCAATTATATTATATAATAATTCCTTACATTTGTATAGGGCTCTCAACAAAATATAAAATGCTTTAGCATGAAGTACCTTACTTGATCCCCCTAATAATTTGTGAGTTAGTGGAGAAGAATAATTATACCCATTGTCTAGATAAGAACACTAATCATGAGATGGCAACAGAGTGTATTAGAAAGTGAACTCTTAGATAACTAGTGTCAGATGTTGTTGTTCAGTCAGTGATGTTTGATTCTTCGTGACCCAATTTAGAATTTTCTTGGTAGAGATACTGAATTGGTTTACCAATTCCTTCCACAGCTCATTTTACAGATGAGAAAACAGAGGTAAGCAAGGTTAAGGGACACACAGAATCACACATAACTAGTGTCTGAATTAATGGTCTTCCTGAGTCTAGACTGGACTCTCTGCATCACATAACTTCCCCAAGCAGAAAGTTTCATTTTACTCAGAGCATAATATAAATCATATATGATTGTTGTTGAATTGCTTTCAGTCACTTCCAACTCTTCATGGCCCTATTTGGGGGTTCTCTTCACGAAGATACTGGAGTGGACCCTCCCCAGCTCATTTCACAGATGAGTAAACTAAGGCAGAGGAGCAGCCAGTGGTACATCAGACAATACAGGACCTATGGTCAGGAATACTCAACTCCCCAAATTCAAATCTGCCTCAGGCACTTAACCGCATGATCCTGAGCAAGTCACTTTACCTTGTTTGCCTCAGTTTCCTCCCCTGTAAAATGAGCTGGAAAAGATACGGCAAACTACTCCAGCATCTTTGCCAAAACAACTCCAAATGGGATCACAAAGAATCAGTTACAAATGAAATGATTTAACAACAAAAAGTAAAGCAGAGAGAGAGGGAAAGTGACTTGCCTTGACCCACAAAGGAAATATTTGAGGTCAGATTCAAACTTGGATATTCTGATTCCAGGGCTCTCTCCAGTAAGGAAACTCATTGCCTTCAGTAGGAGTCACTGGCTATTCCATGCTAAGAGTCTGACATCATAGATGATGATGTTAAAACAATATCATTTTCCCCTGAGGCAGTTGGGTTTACACGACTTGCCCAGGGTCACACAGCTAGTAAGTATCTGAGGTTAGATTTGAACTCAGATCCTCTTGGCATAATGGTATCTTGCTATTATTTCTAGTAATAGAAGTCTCTCTGGCTTGATTAATGGTAGATTCACTTTATAGTGACTTTCACAAGGTAGGGCATTGTGAAATGATCAGGGATGTCTCCATGCTGCCTTCAAAATCAATACAATTGAAAATAGCATGCTGGAGAAAAAAGGATATTGTAATAAGAGTCAAGGAGATTTGGATTCTTGTCCAGTTTGGTAGGTAATGGATTTAGAAAAAGGGGAACTGAGGTCCAGTCCTGCCCCTGTAGTTTACTCGCTCTTTGACATCAGTCAAATCATGTCTCTTTTCTAGATTTGGATTCTTTCCTCTATTAAATGAAAAGGGACAAGGTTCTTTCTAATTGTCCCTTCCAGTCTGACAGAAAAATTGCTGCTATAATGACAGAAAATTGTTAATTCCGAACGTAATATAGCTATCCCTTAGTTTCACTATATCTTGGGTCAGCATAAGAAATTAAATGGAAATTTTTAGGAGTTTTGCTGAGGCCAGCAGATGACACAGAATCTATGACCAAATACTTGACCCAAATTTTATAATAAAGTACTATAAACACCCCATAAAAGAAAAAGAAAAATTTCAGACTTTCTCTGGTATGAAAGGAGGACCAAAAGATTCACACAAATTTTCCAGATGCCAGAGGAGGGGGTGGCACTATACCCCTAACCCCCCCATATGCAAAGAATAACTGTTTTACCTGCCACTCCCTTAAATGATCCTAGTAATGTCATAAATTCAGTAATGTTCTTGTATTCCTACTCTTAAAATATTTACTTTCAATTTGATTAAACAGGACCACACCCCAAGTCCCCATCCTGGGATCTTGCCTTATAAAGGAACTTAGCTTGAGTGGCTCTCAGCTCCTCAAGTCCTTGTCCTGTTTATTGAGATTTATAGTAAGTTAGACCATGAAGGGTAAATTAACTAGAATGGGGCAGTTAGTGAGGAGTCAGGAGGACCTGAATTCAAATTTGACCTCAGGCACTTAATAATTACCTAGCTGTGTGACCTTGGGCAAGATAACATCACCTTCCCCCCCCAAAAAAAAAAATTAACTAGAATGAATGGTATCCGTACCTGGATTGCCAAGGGCAACTGAGATCTCAAGGCCAGGTCTTGCTACCTAATATGACCCCTTCCCCCTTTCTCCTAAAAGTATAAGTACCTTTTCCTTTGAGTCTGCCAGTGGGACATCCCCCCAGGTGGCAGGTTTGCTATCCTGTTATCTCGATTAAAAATATTATTCTTCCAATTATGAGTGTGATTTATTTCAGGACTTGACAAGTTCTAAATCCCATAATCATGTAAATAATTTCTTCTTTGAGACTCAGTTTCCTCTTTAGTTTAAAAAACCAACAACCCAAGGAGATCAGAGTAGGGTGTTCCTTCCAGATCTCAATCTTAATTCTTCATTCTCCAGCTTCTTTTTCTTCCTCCCCTACAGAAAGCTTGCCACATTGGGGAGTTCCCAGAGCCGAAACGATTTTTGTTTGTTGCCTGCCACAAAAGCCATCGAGTCTAATTAAGACCGGAAGCAGTGAGCTAAGAGGAACATAACCATTAAGCGAGACTGCAATGAAGCTGTGAGCTCCCAGACTCCGAACTGGCTGCAGAAAGAGGAGGAGGGAGGCACATGCCGCCTCCAGGAAGTCCCCGGTGGGCCTTTGGAAGAAAGACTATGCAAGGTTTTCAGGGCTGCATGTAAGGATTTACGTGCCAGGCTCCCATGAACATTAATGACTTCCACTGGCTGCTGTGGGAATTCATTCATGGCTCAAACCTGCCAAATGGAGAGAATGAGTCAGGGAAGAGGGAATGAAAGTCCAGTGAGGAGAGGAGAAGCAGGGCAGCAGGTAGGTTTATAACCGAAGGAGTAGAAAGCTCCTGAGTCCCTGCTCCCAAATAATCAGAATACAATTTTATTTGCACCTTTTCATCACTGGTTCGGGCCCCAAACCTGTCTGGTCTGAGTATTCTGTCATTAGATGTTCTCTGGAGAGGATCTTGGGGGTCTGTCTGGCAAATTCTGGCAAAGTAAGAGAAAATATTCTTCGAGTTTTATTGTTTCATAACTAAGAACTGGAACCCCCCCTTTCCCCATGTCTCCCTTCCCCCACATACCCCCTCTCCCAGCTTCCCACTTTCCTGAGATGAACCTTCTTTGATTGTTTCCTGAACAAAGAGTTAGGCAAATGCAAGAGAAAGAGGGAAAGCCATATGCAAGAGAAATAGATAGACAGAAATAGACAACAGAGAACAAAGAGGAAGAGGAAGACCAAAGATGACAGGAGAGAGGAAGGGAAAGAGTTACACAGAGAGAAACCAAGGGAGAGAAAAAAAGGAGAGGATAAGAGTGAAGTGAGTTGAAGGAAGAGGGAGGGTATTAAAGTAAGACATATCCTGGGAGAAACAAAGAGTGAGAGAGACAGAGAGAAAAAGAGAGAGGAAAAGAGGAAGGGGAGAGAGGAATGAAGAAAAAAAGAGGAGAGAGAAGGGGAAAAGAGAGACAACTGACTGGAGTTAGAGAGGATGGGAGGAAAATAGGAAGAGACAAAGGAGGTGAAGGGAGAAGGAAAGAGAAACAAGGAGACAGAAATTCAAAGAGGAAAGGGAAGAATGATGAAAGAAAGAGAAATAAGGAAGTCGAGAGAGAGAGAGAGAGAGAGAGAGAGAGAGAGAGAGAGAGAGAGAGATGAAAAAAAGGAGAGGCCTGGCAGGAGGGAGGAAATGAGGCAGGAAAAAGAAAGGAGGAAGAGGAAGAAATAAAGGGAGAAATAGAGGAGGGGAAGGGAATGAGGGAGGTGGCAAGGGAAGGCAGGGGAAAGATAGATTTCTTAGAGTATAACAAAGAAATTGGCCTGAATTACAAACCCATAGACAGTAGGCTAATGGGAAACTGCACCATTTCTCTATAATCTTCCTGTTTTGAGTACTCAAAGACTCCACCAAACAGACTGGTTGGAGTTCTCAAGACTCCTCCAAACAGACTGGTTCAGACTAGATACAGTTAGAGCAGATATCAGCCTTTTTATTTCTATACAATGCTGAATACTGGCTTTGACAGTTACCTGCCCATGTGATCATGAGCATTTGCCCTTTTTTCTTTCCAGGTTTCATTTTTCATGATTTCTCTCCCCAAACTAAATGATCTTCTCTATTCTTGTGATACTGGTGACCTAGAGTATGCCTCTCAAACCCAAAGGAAAACTGTTAGCTTTTTCTTCATGTCTCATTTCTTATGCTTGGATTATAAGATTAAGCTGGAAGGCATCTGACATCTTCATTTTTTATTTTCCAATTATGTCCCCATTTGGGGGTTTCTTGTCAAAGATATAGGAATGGTTTGCCAGTTCTTCTCCAGTTCATTTTACAGATGAGGAAACTGAGACAAACAGGGTAAAGTGACTTGCCCAGGATCATGCAACTACAGATTCAGACTCACAATGAGGAGACTTCCCAGTTCTAGACTGGGAACTGCACCATCTAGCTGCCCAGGGACCTGGTAGGCATCTAGTACTCCCTCATTTTACACATGAGAAAGCTAGATGTGAATGAAATTACTTGTCCATGATCCTACAAACAGGTGATAAGTGGCAGAGCCAATAACCTCCTAACTGGTATTTTTGCTTCCAGGCTTTTTTACCCAAGTCATTCTACTCATTATTGCCATATTATTCTTTCTTTAATCTTATTTTTTTTTTAGATTTTTCAAGGCAATGGGGTTAAGTGGCTTGCCCAAGGCCACACGGCTAGGTAATTATTAAGTGTCTGAGGTTGGATTTGAACCTGATCCCAAGTACTCCTGACTTCAAAGCCGATGCTCTATCCACTGTGCCACCTAGCCACCCCTTTTAATCTTATTTAAAAAAACACACAAAAAAACTTATGGTTCCTTATGGTCTCCAGGATCAAATATAAATCCTATGTTCAGCATTCAAAACACTTTATAACCTTGGCCCCTCCTACTTCTCTAGTCTTCTTATGCCTTACACCTTACCTCATGTATTCTGTGATTCACTGACTCTGACCTCCTTATCATTCTTTTTTTCAAGACACCATCTTCAGACTCGGGATTTTCTCACTGACTCTTCCCCGTTTTTGGAATGTTTTGCCTCCTCAGTTCTGCTTCTTGGATTCTCAACTAAAATTCCATCTTCTTTAAAACAATTCCTCTAAAAAGCTTTTGCACAGACAAAACCCACTGTAACCAAGATCAAAAGAAATGTAATAAACTAGGAAACAATCTTGACAACTAGTGTTTCTGACAAAGGACTCATTTCTAAAATATACAGAGAACTGAGTCAATTTAAAAAAAAAGCCATTCCCCAATTGACAAATGGTTAAAGGATATGCAAAGGCAATTTACAGATGAGAAGATCAAAGAGATCCATAGTCATATGAAAAATTGCTCTAAAACATTACTTATCAGAGAAATGTAAATTAAAGCATCTCTGAAGTACCACCTCACACCTCTCAGACTGGCCAATATGACCAGAAAGGACAATGATCAATATTGGAAGGGATATGGGAAATCTGGGACACTAATACATTGCTGGTAGAGCTGTGAATTCATCCAACCTTTCAGGAGAGCAATTTGGAACTATGCCAAAAGGGCAACAAAAATGTGCATACCCTTTGATCCAGCAATACCACTACTGGGTCTATATCCTGAAGACATGATGAAAAAGGGTAAAAACATCACTTGTACAAAAATATTCCTAGCAGCCCTGTTTGTGGTGGCAAAGAATTGGAAATCAAGTAAATGTCCTTCAATTGGGGAATGGCTTAGCAAACTGTGGTATATGTATGTCACAGAACACTATTGTTCTCTTAGAAACCAGGAAGGATGGGAATTCAAGGAAGCCTGAAGGGATTTGCATGAACTGATGCTGAGTGAGATGAGCAGAACTAGAAAAACATTGTACACCCTAGAAGCAACATAGGGGTGATGATCAACCTCGATGGACTTGCTCATTACATCACTGCAACAGTCAGGGACAGTTTGAGGCTATCTGCGATGGAGAATATCGTCTGTATCCAGAGGAAGAATTGTGGAGTTTGAACAAAGACCAAGGACTATTACCTTTTTTTTTTTTTTTTAGGATTTTGCAAGGCAAATGGGGTTAAGTGGTTTGCCCAAGGCCACACAGCTAAGTAATTATTAAATGTCTGAGTCTGGATTTGAACCCAGGTACTCCTGACTCCAGGGCCAGTGCTTTATTCACTGTGCCACCTAGCCGCCCCTATTACCTTTAATTTAGGAAAAAAACTGATATCTTATTGTCTGATCTTGCTGTCTCTTATACTTTATGTTCCTTCCTTAAGGATATGATTTCTCTATCATCACATTCAATTTGGATTAAAGTATACCATGGAAACAATGTAAAGACTGGCAAATTGACTTCTGTGGGGGATGGGGAGGGAAGTAAGATTAAGGGAAAAATTGTAAAACTCAAAATAAATAAAATCTTTAAAAAAACAATCTTCAATTCTAGAGTTTTTACTGTCATTATCTCCAATTTATCCAATATATCCAACATTGGATCCAATATATCCAATGTATACATTTTGTTTGTATATAATTGAGTCATGTTATCTTTTCCCATTAGACCATAAATTCCTTGACAGCAAGAATTGTCTTTTTTCCTTTCTCTGTATTCTAGCAATTAGCATGGTACCTGTAAAAGAATTAATAAATTATATATAATAATAAATTAATATGAATTGACTGACTGCCTGCCTATCAAATAAGGTCCACAAACTAGCTTGCCATTCAAGATTCTGCTACTACAACCACCTTTTCCAGCCTTATCTCCCACTTCTCTTTCATAAATACCCTCTGATCTAGTCAGCCTGACTTACTCATATGACCTTTGAATATGCTATGGCTTATTCCTTCATACCTTGACTGATTATTTACCCTTTCTTATGATGTAGATTGGCTAACCTAGGTTGAGGGTAACTGACAGGCCTCAAAACCATGGATGAATTAGAAGAAATGACTTTTGTCTTGCTACTGGACTTCAAAGACTCTGGAGGAGAGAGTGAGGCTGATGACTTTGTGCAACTTTGCCTCAATTAAATGCAGTTCACATACCAATCAAAACATCACCCTGTGATGTCAGTGGTCCTCTTCAAAAATGAAGGACAAATATTTGAGTTCAAATCTAGCCTCAGACACTTAATAATTACTTAGCTGTGTGACCTTGGGCAAGTCACTTAACCCCTTTACCTTATAAATATCAAAAAAAAAGGACAAACAACAAAACAACAAAAGGATCATGGATGGTAGAGATGGAATAGACCCATTTGAGTTCATTTAGCCCAGAGATATGCTGGAACTAGCTCCAGTGTTTGTTAAATTTCCAGTTGGCAAATGCAGCAGATCAGAGCTTGATTCATTTTATTGACTGTCTAGATTTAAGAAAATAATTGAGAAAGATGTTAATAATGAAGAATAAGCTTTAATTTGTGTCACTCTTCCTCCCAGAAAACCATTTGCTAAACTTTTACCAGCACCCACTTGATCTCATCTGATCATTTCAATTTATGGATGAATAAACTGAGACCCAGAAAGAAGAAAAGGCTTATTTTTTGTTTTGGTTTTTACAGGGTAATGGGGGAAGTGACTTGCCCAAGGTCACACAGCTAGATAATTATTAGATGTCTGAGACTGGATTTGAACTCAGGTCCTCCCAACTCCAGGGACAGTGCTCTATCCACTCCGCCACCTAGTTGCCTAAGTCAAAAAAAAAAATCATTGTAGGTCACCAAGATAGTCATTGACAGAGCTAGGATTCAAGATCCAAGTCATTGCCTCCTTCCTCTCTGATTAGCCAGATCCCTATGTATCCTCCAACACCTAGTCAAAGTTCTACTGCCAGAGTGACTCCTGCCCCTCTTGGCATGCAGGAATGAGCCACAGCTTATTCTAAAGGTATGTAAGCAAGACTGACTGACCAGAGTCCAAGGTTCTGGAAGAGGAGTGAGAAATAAGACTGAAAAGGGAAGTCATGGCAGCAGGACCTTAGTTTCTCCTGAAGAGGGTGTCCTAAGACAGAAAATGTCCTCATCTGGAAATTATTACATAGAAAGGTTGCTCCTGCCTGGATGAAACCACAGTGAACCAAACTAGACTTGGAAAACTTTAGGTAAAGATTCATTTATAAAGCATAGGTACTGCTCTGTCCAGGACAACATAGATGGCTCAATAGAAAGAGTGATGGCCCTGAAGTCAGGAAGACTCCTCTTCTTGAGTTAAAATCTCAGACATTTACTAACTTTGTGACCCTAGACAAATTACTTAACCCTGCTTGCCTCCATTACCTCATCTGTAAAATGAGCTATAGAAGGAAATGGCAAACCACTTTAATATCTTTGCCAAGAAAACCCCAAATGGAGTCATGAAGAGTTGGACATACCTTAACAACAACAATAAAACTGGTAACTCCTCCACTGAACTCCTATACTTGTCTCGGGATAGCATGGAAATGATCCTGGATTTTCATGGGTGATGCCTATGAGAAAACATAAGCTCTCTAAGATCATGCCATTCTGGAAAAGTGCTGATTATGAGTCTAGTAATAAGCTGTGTATCCATTATTCAAGGACCAAATTAACTAGGTTTGGAAGAACTCATCACCAAATTGACCACAGGTTACAGCAACTATTAAGGATCAACTACTTAATTGTAGAGGACTGAGAGTCTGATCCATCAAAAGCTCAGGGACCCCTGAAAAGATCTTGAGAGCATGATAATATGGAATTATATTAAACATGATTGTACATGTAAAACTTATATCAGATTGTTCTTTGCCATGGGGAGGGTGGAGAGAAGGGAGGCTTGTTAAAAAATGTGGAACTCAAAAGTTTGCAAAAGGATGAATGTTAAAAAAAAAACTACCTTTGCATGTAATTGGAAAAAATAAAAATTAAATTAAATTTTTTAAAAAAATCTTGAGGAAGGATAAGTGGTATGTTGAAAAAGCACCAGATCTAGAATCAGTGATCCTTGGTTCCAATGCATCTATGACTTTGGGCAAGTCATTTCCTCCTCTCTAGGCTTCAGTGTCTGCATGGCTATTAAGGATTGATAACTAGAGGATTTAAGTTTATACTTTTAGTGATTCTGGACCTGATGCAATGCATTCATCAGAACCCAAAGGTTCAAACAAATGGTACTTTCAATAAAACATCTTCCAATCCCTCCAGGAAGAAATTGTTAAAAGCAGTTCAGAAAGATAAAAGCATATATAAGATATAGTTCTAGGAGCAGCTAGGTAGTACAGTGGATAGAGCACTGGCCCTGGAGTCAGGTGGACCTGAGTTCAAATCTGACCTTAGACATTTAATAATTATCTAACTGTGTGACCTTGGGCAAGTCACTTAACTCCATT
Source organism: Macrotis lagotis (assembly GCF_037893015.1). NCBI lineage: Eukaryota > Metazoa > Chordata > Mammalia > Peramelemorphia > Peramelidae > Macrotis > Macrotis lagotis. The sequence goes on from NC_133659.1 coordinate 184,935,708, forward strand.
GCCATGCCAAAAAAAAAAGAGATATAGTTCTAGCCTGAGACATAGTAGGCACCTAATAGATTCTTATTGTTGCTATTTGCTTGTTGTTATTACTCCATAGTTCTCTTCTAAATCAATCTACCCAAAGAGCAAAATTAACCTAAAGTGCTCCAGGTCTAGCCAACAGTTCTCTCTAGAATGTAGGGGTTAAATTTCTTACCCCCAACAATCCTATCTGGTTTGTAGGAGGCTAATTCACATCTCCTCAATTCCATCAGTGTTCACAAGGTTCAAATCCTGGCTCAGCCTCTCAATACCTTTTTTTTGGTTTGTTTTTTGCAAGGCAATGGGGTTAAGTGACCTGCCCAAGGTCACACAACTAGGTAATTATTCAGTATCTGAGGCTGGATTTGAACTCAGGTCCTTCTGACTCCAGGCCAGTGCTCAATCCACTGTACTACCTAGCTGCCCCTCAGTACCTTTTTTGATCAAGTCAATAGAGCTATCTTGGTTTCAGTTAATTTTACTGTAAAAATAGTGGGCTGGACTATAGGCCATCAATAGATCTTGCTCACTCTCGACCTGTGGTGCACATGTTCTCTGTTACTATCCATGACCACAGCCCAGAAATCTCTCCCTCCTTTTCAGCTTTCCTTGAAGGTATAAGAGGACTGTTCAGATTTTTGAGCTCTCACACTGCATTCCACCTATCAGCTGGCTTCTGGGCATACTTAATGAAGTGATCTGCCCTCCACTTCAGAGCAAGCAGATATTCTAGAACTGTTTCCTGTCCACTTACTGAATAATAAAGGAAAGCCTTTTATTTTAATTGGCCATTGAACTGACCTAGAGTGTCAATATGAAAGGCTTCTAAGGAGGAACTCAACATCTGTCTTTCCCTGATGGATTTCCAAGTGAGGTTGACAAATTATGCCTCTGGGTAAAAGGAGGGGCCTCTGCCCTTTCTCATCTGGTCATGATGAAACTTTATACTTATGGCCCTATCTTTCTTGTGTGTCATTCCTTCCTATTCTTAGGATATTGTATTTAGGAGATGTAATGATCTTGTGAGCTTCAAAAGGTAAGGGGAGCCACCAGTGGCCTGAGAACTGGAATCCATAGCAGAGCCTTCTAGCAACTATAAAAGATGATCCTGGAGAGTTCACCCTGAGGAGCAACCTGCTCATTCTAGAATGGCAGTGATTTGACTGAGGAACGGACATACTACAATAAAGGGAAGAGCATTCATTCCTGCCACGTGAACTTAATGGAGGAATATTTTGTAGTGTCCCCTTTAAAGTTGAACCCATCTCTCAGTGATCAAGTTATAGAGACATTATACCCTGATTGAAGGAGGTATTTTTATGCATCTATCCTTTTTATATTTTGTCAGTAAATATCTCTTTGTAAAAGCTAATTGATGCTAACATTTTCAATGATATTGATTATGTTGGGGTACTCATCACTGGTTAAATGTTATTGGGGAAGGGGCATAGTGGATAATGCACCAGCCCTGGAGTCAGGAGTACCTAGGTTCAAATCCGGTCTCAGACACTTCATAATTACCTAGCTGTATGGCCTTGGGCGAGCCACTTAACCCTGTTTGCCTTGCAAAAAAAAAACCCCAAATATGTTATTGAAGAGACATTGACTGGTCAAATATTATTAGGGAACACTTGGGAAAGAAGCTCATGAGTTTAGCTTTAGACAAATCCCTCAAGGATATCACTAGGACCCTTAAAGGTGAATAAGAAGTATTAGCCTTGTTCTGAGGACTGATCTTCCACTTAAGTTGGCATTAGAGGAAGCCTAAAATCTGTATAAGCAGAAGAGATGTATTTAGAGGTCTGCTCAATTGGTCCTTAACATAAACTTTCTTACATGGGCATGTCCAATTAATTTTTACATTTTCTGGATTATCTGAATCAAGAGTATCATGGAGGGCTAATTGTACAGGTTTCAAGGACTATATTTCCCAAGACACTATGTGCCTACCTCATAGAATAATGTGTCATGAGAACAGCAGCTAGAAGCAGGAAACCACTACTGGAGATTCATGACTATGGGAAAAGGGAGACAATCTAGAGTCACATGGAGATGACCATAACCAGACCTCTGAATAGGTTCCGAGTCCAGTCAAGCTGGGAATTGTATGGAGAACCATAACATGAGAGAGGTTTGCAGATATTGGTGGAAATAGCCTCTGAGCAGTGATACCAGGACTATCTGCACAAAATTCTCAAACCCAGGGGATGTTTAAGCCAGCTCAAATTAGTATTTTCACCTTGGAAATCAGCAAACCCCACAAATCAGGACTTGATTTATTGTTTTGTTCATTGTCTAAACTTAAGACAAGATGAAGATAAATATTAATAATGCCGATTAAACTTAAAAGTATACCTGTCTATGTATTTCAGGAGCTGGTTATTAATCCTTCCAGCAGCCCACCACACAAAATCTTCCTCAAAGAAGAGCCAAGAATTTCAAAAGATTGTTTCCAAGATAACTATTGGAGAGAGTAGAGAGGAAATGGTACTCATGAAGAGTATGGAGTTTTCCCTTTATTTAACTATTTGTTTTGGCTCTAATTAAATGTTGTGTTGATTCAAGGATGGACTTTGCCTAATACAGAGAACAACTTAATATCTAGACCGGCATAATTTTAGAAGTTCCCATTTTCAGAATGATAGGAGACAAAATGACCTAGGTGAGGTGGAATTAGTATGGAAAATATCCTCTCCCCACCAAGGTTTGAATCATAAAGCATATGCATCCAAAGATGAGTCAAATACAGCTTACTTTTGTGGGATTTTATCTGGGTACTACTGAGGTTCTGAAGTATAAATTATTTACATTTAGTAGCCTTGCACTAAATAGGCTATGTTAGTAAACTATATTCTTATGTTACTTGCATTATTAATGGTCTTGCACTAGTTAGCTACAGAGAAAGTCTTAATTTGTTATTCTGTCATTCAATCAAGTCCGTGTCTTCATGGCCCTGTGTTTTTGTTTTTGTTTTGTGCAAGGCAATTGGCTCAAGTGACTTGCCCGAGGTTACACAGCTAGGTAATTATCAAGTGTCTGAGGGTGGATTTGAACTCAGGTCCAACTGATGCTTGACTCCAGGGTCAGTGTTCTATCCACTGTACCACCTAGCTGCCCCTTTTCATAACCTTAGCTCACTATCTATAGAATTGTCCTGGAAAAAATATTAGAGTGGTTCACCATTTCCTTCTCCAGTGGATTAAGGCAAACCAAGGTTGATGACTTGTCCATGTCCACAGTTAGTATCTGAGACTGGATTTGAACTCAGGTTTTCCTGACTCTAGCCCCAATGCTCTATTCACTGAGCCAGACTCCTCTGAAGGTCTTACAACCCACTCTATATTATGGCAGCAGTTTATACAGTAAAGAACTAGTTAACAAAACTTTATTTGAGAAATTATTGAATATTGGTGGGTTGGAGTGGCATTGTGTGTTGTGGTTTGCCATCTCCTAGAAATGATATGGGGTAGGAGGAATCCGTTGAATTGGACTAACAAAGAAAACAAGATCTAAAAAAGATCTGAGGATTTAGTGAACTCCAAGACAAATGTCAGTCAGTGATGAAATGGAGCAACCAAAAAAAGCTTATTTGATCTTGAGCTTCACTTAAGAGTCATGGTTTCTAAGGCTAAGATCAAAATCCTTTTGTGCTCTGTTTTGGTCAGATCATATCTAGAGAATTAGTTCATTCCTGGGCACCACCTTTTCAGAAGGATTTTGATAAATCAGTTTCCAGAGAAGAGTAACCAGTAGTATAGGGCCTTGAGTCCATATTGTATAAGTATCATCAGAAAGAATTATGAAAATCCTACCATGTAACCTCTCTACTCAATAAATATCAATAGCTCCCTATTACCCTCAGGATCAAATACAAAGTCCCTTGTCTGGCATTTAAAGACCTTTTCAGCCTGACCCCTTCCTACTTTTCTAGCTTTCTTACTTCTATTCTCTTCCATGAACTTTCTAATCCAGAAACATTGGTCAATTCCTATTCCCTAAATGCAATACTTCAGTCCCCTTCTCAGTACCTTTGCATGTACAGGTTGGCTCTTCTGTGCCTAGTATACTAATTCTCTTCATCTATTATTCTTAGATTCCCTGATTTCTTTGCTTAAATAACTTCCTCTCTCCTCCTGGCCTTTCCCTCTTATGGTTAACTTCCATTTACTTGATATAGTTTTTTTCAATATACCTGTCTATTAATATGTTTTCTTCCCTGTTACATTATAAGCTTCCTAAGTCAAGGAACTGTTTTTTCTTGTAGCTATAGCACTTAGCACAATGATGCCTTAATAAATGATTGATAGGTTCATTGATAGCTGTCCCCATGGATTTGGAAGGCTATCATGTAAATAAGTAATTAGACTTTTTCAGTTTGATAACGTTGGACCAAACTAGGGACAATGGGTGTTGAAAAGAAGTTTATTTAGACTTGATGTCAGGCAGCTCCCAGAAATCAGGAAATTCACTTTTTTGTGGGCATTGAAATATCAATTGGTTGGCACAAGGGTAGAGAATTCAGCTAGTTGATAAACCTTATATCCTCTCAAGAGAAGGGAAAGAAGCCCTTCTTGAGTAAAGTACCGGACAAGTTGCTTCAGAAAGCTACCAAGGGACAAAGAAAATGGGATGCATGGCTGATCTCAAACTATCTCAAAAGAGTATAAAATTTCCCTCAAAAGAGTATAAAATTGTTCTCTGTGTTCATATGAGTATAGATTTGATGCTAGAAGGACCTTAGAAGATAATAAATCTAACTCTTTCCTTTTATAATTGAGGAAACTAATTTAGAGAATAAAAGTGATTTGCCCAAGAGTGGCAATTGTCCTTAAAGAGGACCAAAATGACATCACTATGTCAGGGTCAATGTATAGTGTATCCAACTGTGATTGATCAGACCAAAATGAGCTCTGAAGGCTATACTGAAGTCAGACGCAAATAGTTTCTTTTGAGCTACTACAATTCTGCATTGCTCATAGAGCATAGTACCTTCTGCAATATTGGAACACTCTGCTGGGCTGCCCTGTACCAGCATCTCCTATGTCTCACAGTTGATTCCAAAGTTCTTCAGAGACCTTTGTGTGAGTTCTTGCCTTGTGTGAATTTTCCATAAAATAGTCTTTTAGGCAAAAGTATATTTGGCATTCAAACAGAGTGGCCACCTACAGAATTGTATTCTCTGCAATAGAGTTTGAATGTTTGGCAATTTATGTCAAGAAAGGACCTCAGTATTTGGTACCTTATCTTACCAGGTGATTTTCAGAATCTTGCTAAGACAACTCAAATGGAAACAGTTCAGTTCAATTTCTTTGCATTGTAACTGCCCAAGTTACAGAGGCATAAAATAATGAGGTCAGCACAATGGTTCTGTAGATCTTCAGTTTGGTAGGCAGTCTAATATTCATTCTCTTTCACACTTTCCTTCAGAGTCTCCCAAATACTGAGCTAGCTATGGCAGTAAATATGTGAACCTCATCCTCTATATGTACATCCCTGCCAAGCTAAGTGAACTCATGCACAGCATTCAAAATTTCTCCATTTGTTGTAACTGATTGTTCTACATCTATAGATGGTGTGTTACTAGCTGGAGGACCTCTGTTTTTTTGGTGTTGATTATCAGGCCAAAATTAGCAAAAGCAGCAGAGAATTGATCCATATTCTATTGCATCTAACCCTTAGAGGTTGCAATGAGTACACAATCATCTGTGAGCAAAAAAGTCATGCATCAACTCTCCCTCCACTTTAGTCTTGGCTTGTAGCCTTTTCAAGTTATCTAATTTACCATCCCAGTGCTAGTTGACCTTGATGCCATTTTTATCCTCTTTGAAAGCATCTAACATCATTGAAAATACCATACTATAAATAACAGAAGTGAGCACACAACCCTGCTTCATTCCATTGGTAACTGGGAAGACTAAGAGCATAGTTCATTATCCAGAGTCTGTGTATGCTGTCATAAAACTAGCATACAATATGATAAACTCCTCCAGGCAACCAAATTTTTCCATGTTCTTCCATAAACCCTCATGACTGACAGTTTCAGAATGATAAAACTTATGAACAGATGTTTGTTCTGCTCCTGGGGTTATCAGGCTACAAGCTTGATATCTACTTATCCATATCTACTGTTCCTCAGCCCTTTAAGAAACCAACTTGTTCTTGGGTAGATAATCTTCCAAGTAAAGGATCCACCTATAAAGGCAAGAATCTAGCCAGTAATGACTAAGAAAGAAGCATCCCCTTCCCCCAAGATTGTCACAGGACAGTTTACTTCCTTTTTCTTTAGAGAAATGGGCAATGGAGACATTCTTGAGTTCCTCCTCTGGCAATATAACCCAGGAGATTGCAGTCAGTTGTTTGTTTTTTTTTTTATCAGCAGTGGACCTCCTGCTTTGTAAATCCCAGTTGTAATAGAATCAGCACCAGGCACTTCGTCACTTGAGGGGAATCTAATGGCACTCAAAACCTCTTCTTCAGCTGCAACTTTAGCTACGCAGAGATTGACTTATTTCTGAGGTATACTGTCAATGGCATCAACATTGATTGATGACAGTTTGTTGAGAACACCATGGAAGTTCTCTCAAAGATCATGTCCTTATTACTAATCAGTGTGGTAGACAGTCTTAGTTCAGTTCAACTGCATCACAGTAGTTTGGCAAGGGTAGGTAAGTGGCACAGTGAATAGAACACTGACCTCAGAGTCAGGAGGACAGAGTTCAAATCCCACCCCAGGCACTTAACACTTACTAATTATGTGACCTTGGACATGTCACTCAATCCTGATTGCCTTACATCAAGGATCATCTCCAGTTGTCCTGATTCTTATCTGGCCATTGGATCCAGATAGCTCTGGAGGAGAAAGTGACTTAGCCCAAACACCCCCTCACTCAAATGCAATACATGTACTTGTCATGGCATCACCTCCCTGATATTCTAGTCTTCTTTAAGAATGAAGGACAAACATCATTATTAGTTCTTTGGCTCATAAATAGACTTTAGGACATCATAAAAACACTTTGGATTGTTACTTTCAGCATAAAATTTCTGAATTTCATCTGCCTCCTTACTAAATCAAGAATCTTGCATCTCTCTAAACTTGCTTCCACATTTACTTTTTATGGAGTTAAATGCTGCCTACTTAATGGACAAAGTATCCTGCTGGTAAGGAAAAATGAGTTCTCATTTTTCATTTATCAATGTCTGAATTTTCCCATCATTTTTGTCAAACCAAACTTGATGTTTGGTAATGTTCTGGCCCAGATGAGAAAATGCAGTTTTTTCTGCTCTACTGTTGCCAATCATGTATTGGTTCAGTTTTTCTTCCAAGTTAGCAGTAAACGATTCATGCATGGAGAAGCTCTCTGACATGTTGACATGGAGTCTTCTGATAATAGTCATGCCTTGGGGTCACTGCTTTTGTTCAGTGTGAATGTTTAGCTTGGAGAGGATAAATCTATGCTCAGTCTAGACCTCTGTGCCTCATATATCCCATTTGTCTCTTCTTTGGCATAAGCTATTAAATACAAATGTTTGCTATGACTGTGCATCCACAAAGTTTTATTGCACTTAGGTAAAAGGAAGACAGTTTTGATGATGAGAAGGTCATAAGATGTAAAAAACATTCAGTTATAAATCACCTTTTTCTGATTCCATTTATTTTTGTTGTTTTTCCCCCAATGCAATGGGGGTTAAGTGACTTATCCAAGGTCACACAGCTAGGTAATTATTATTACATGTCCAAGGCCAGTACTCCTTTCTTCAGGGCTAGCTGCCCCTCTAACTCCATCTCTCCCAAAGATTCCCTACCATGTCTGATAGTCAGTGCTTACTTTGTCATTAAAGCCACTCAGAATTTTAAGCTTGTCCTCCTTGTGGCACATTAATGATAAAGGTCTCCAGGTCTTCATAAATTTTTTCTTTGACCTCATAAGGGTTCATCATGGATGAAGCATATGCACTGATAATATTGGTGTAATGTTTTACTGCAGCTGGAAACCCCATCATCCAGAGCCTATCATTCACTGCTTTTCAGAACCATGCAAGCTTGTTGACTAAATTAGTTTTGATTGTGAAATCTACACCAGTTTCACAACACTCCCCATAACTGAGGCCACTCCAGAAAAACATGCATCCTTTGGCAAGCTAGCCCTCATGTGCCAGCTTTATTTCACACAGGGCTGCTATTTGCATGGAATTCTGCTGAATTCTCTTACATCAAAATCTATTCTTCTTTCAGATTTACTGGATTTTTTGTTGACCAAAAGCATGTATACTTTCCATGTACCATCATTGAGTGGAATCATCTTCACAAAAGTTTTTGTGCATTTTCTGTGTTTTTCAACCACAGCTATGGTAAGTAGGCAAGGGTTAGGAAAGGTTGATGCAAACAGTTTTCTAGTTCTCTTTCTAGTTCTCTCCTCCTGCCAGAAGGTGAGCAGTGAAATCGTTAAAAAATATTGCTCATACACCCAGGAACTGCCAAATCTTAATGCTACTTCAGTCCAGTGAGAAGACAACCTATATCCTGGGCTGCCTATATGGAGGGCTGTGACTACAGTTCACAGTGTATCCACCACTGCTGTTTTGTCACTCATCCATCACCACAGAACTTTGAGATAGGTAGTAAAATGGGGTGGGTGATGTCTTTTGACTCACACATAAATTGGATTTGAGGCTCCTCAGTTCCCCTCAACCTCTTTAGCCCACCAAGTATGTTTAGTCTGCCAAGATGGTTTACTGGGTTGTGGCTGCTGGAGTCACAGGTGAGAGTTAAGTGGCATGTAGATACCAAAAATGGAAGGTGACCCTGAAAAGTGCTCAGCAACTCTCACATGAGGGATTCTAGTCTTCCCTGAATACTTGTTCATCATGGGGATACAGGTGGGAAGTGGTAAAGGCAGGATTTGAACCCAGGTTTTCCCAACCCCAAATTCAATATTCTATTCTCTACACCAGAGTTGTTAAACTCATTGTAGTGAGCTAGTAGCAGGCTGTAAAACTCCCAATGTATCCTGAATCAGATTAAAATGTAATTGGAAAGTGTTTAACAAACTTAATAAAAATACAATAAATACAATGACACAGATGAAGATGTGGGGCTTTTTGAGTCAATGTACTGCCTGTAGGGATCCATTTCTATTTGAGTTTAGTAACTAATATGGCTTTTCCACAGTCTCTTTGATAATGTGGGCTCATAGGTTTTCTATTTCTCTATGCCTCTACGTATTTTGTTATTATGTCTAAGACACAAGCCTCTGGTTCTGGTGTGTAGACTCCACTAGACTGAACAAGTGCTCACAAGAACTTTTAGATAAGACCACCTAATGTGTCATCAGTACTGAGGACAGCACCCTCAGAACTAAGAGCTTAGTATAAAGCCAATCAAACAAATGGAAAAGAAGTTGATGAATAGAGAGTATATGTGCCCAAATCGACCCTACGTAATCTAGAAACCTCTTCTGCACTCCCTCCCTGACTTGGAAATTTCCTCTGCTAATGCAGGTCAGCCACTCATTTGGAGAGTTGCCTGCAACACTGAGAGGATAAGTGAAGCCCCTGTACATAGTCCTGGTAGTATGTGTTTTGGGAAGGACTTAATCCCAGATCTTCCTGACCCAAAGTCAATGCTCTATCTACCATCTAGGCTGCCTCTCACATCAAACATAGATTTATCTTACTTGAACCAGAGAATATTAGAGCTGGAAGAGACTTTAGAGTTCCTCTATTCCAGAGGTACAAAATTTTTTTGTACCTTAGACCCCTTTTACAGTCCAAAGAAGCCTTTCTCAAAAGAATGTTTTTCAATGCATAAAATAAATGCATAGGATAACAAAGGAAATTAATATATTGAAATAAAGATAAAAATTTTTCCATTCCAATTCAGGGATCTACTGAAATATGTTAATGAACTCCATGTTAAGAGCCCCTGATCTAAACCAACCTCCTCCCTCATTTTACCAAAGAAGAAGCTGAGTCCAGAAAGTAGAAGCAATTTGCTAAGGTCACACTGGTCTTCTGATAAAACCAGGACTAAAATCTAAGTCTCTTAACTCCCTAGTCATTACCACCATGCTTCCTCCCAGGATAACATGCTCCCCTTTGGAGAACATAGCTACTGAGTAAAGAAAGACCCTTCTTGTTAAAGATAGAGTCATAACATGCAACAGTGTCCCAGAAACCAAGATTTCTTTCTTACATATGCTAAGTCCTCTGAATTTTCCTTTAACTTATCCTCCTCCTCTTCTGTGAAACCTCACTCCTGGGGAGGGAAAGGGGATTAGGTTTATGACTTAGATTAAATCCCATAGATCACAGACCCCAGTTCCAAGTCCAAAACCCTTCCCTCAGGATTAAATCTCAGGCATCCTGACTGTTCAGGGCTTCCTGTCTGTCTGCATCACTCACCTGCAATCCTGACTCTAAGGTCATCGTGACTTGAACTCCCAGTCCCAAGAGGGTCATCTCTGGCATCTGAAACTGAGCACATAAACAACACAGAACAGAAACAAATGCTCCCAGACCCACTTCTCAGAGTAAAGAAAGGTAAGCAGGGGAAGGTCAGTCCTTCTCCTCCCTGGTTCAGCTCATGGTTTCCATGTGAGGCATAGCAGATAGGAATCACCAAAAAGAGCACTGCCAAAAAGATGGTGAAAAGAGTGAATGGTGTAAAAGACAAAGACCACCAGTCAAAGATGGTTTCCCTTACCCATGTGGTAAAGGATATGGTGGGCCACTCACTAGGCAAAAAGGGCTTGCCTAAAATATGCCAAGAGAAGTTTAGAAGACCCCAATCTCAACCTCAACAATCTTGAAATTATTTTCTGTTTTGTGACACATATCTGTCCTCTTAAGACTTGAAAATATCACCAGAGACACATAGAACAGGAAGGAAAGGGCAATTTCATGCCATTCTTAGAATTCTGGTTCTAGATTCAAAGACTGAGTTTAAATTCTGCCTCTGGTCCTCACTACTGGTGAGACCTTGGGCAAGTCAATAGCCCATATACATTTATTAGGTGCCTACTATTTTCTAGGCACTGTACTAAACACTGAAGAGACAAATGAAAAAAAGAAATAGAATCTCTGATCTCAAGAATCTTAAAGTGTATTAAGGAAGGAAAGAACACAAAAGTCACTTGAGTTAGAAGTAACCTCAGAGGTCATTGGGTATACATACCCCTTTGTATAGATGAGGAAACTGAGGCCCAGAGAAGCAACATGACTCAACCAAGGCCACACAGGTGGTAAATAACAAAGTTAGGATTCAACACAAATACTCTAACTTCCAAAGCATCATTCCCCCCCCACTTCTCTTTGTTGGGCCTCAGTTTACTTATCTGCATGATGAGGGACTTGGACCCAATGGTCTTTAAGGACCCTTATTTCAGTTCCCATATTTTAGTGTTTGGAGGAGCACATCTGACACATTTGGATTTCTGTGGCCCCTTTAAAATATGCTTCACCTAAGCATCAGGACAAGGGAATTAAAGCCTTGGGCTCTAGGATGCTTGTGGTAATGGGAGGGATGTGGGGGATTCTAAACCATAATCTTTTCTACACATTTATCTTTTCTCCCTCCCTGGCTCATCAAAATCTCATTTGCCTTGCTGTTCTGTTGTAAATACAGAGCTTTAGAACAGAGATTGCTGTCCCCCTGAGACTACAGCAGAAAGTGAGTTCATGTTTCCTGACACTTTGCCCAATATCTAATGCTTTTCACTCTTTAACCACATTGGTTTTCTCTTGACTGTGTGAGAGATCATTCAGCTTTTCAAGAAAAATAATCCCAAACCTAGGCTTTTACCATTCTGCTATCTTTGGAGGACAAAAAGATGGGGGAACTGTATTGGAACTAGTGGACAGATCCTAGCCCTGACCTGTGAACTTATCTATTTCAGCTCCCTCTCCTGTCCTTATGTATATCCTTTCCCTCCCCTTTCTCTCCTCACCCCCCCCCTTTTTAAAGCTTCATTCTTTAAAGAAAAAAATAGCTTGTCAATAAAGTAATTTTCCTCAGGAAAATAAAGTTTCATCCAAGTCTTTCTCACTCCCCGTTGTCTTCTGTGGCCCAAATTCATCCAAGTCTGACTCATTTCTCATTCCTCCTTTCCCTGGCATTAAAGGCACACTACATCTGGCTGACTCCAAAGCCCAATCAACCTCCTCCTTCCCACTTACTCAAGTTCCCAAAATTTCCATTCCAGGAAAATCTTTTTTATATAAATATTCTCCCTGCATATGTTTGAAACTCATTCAACTTTTTTTCTGCCCCTAAGAGATTGCCTCATCATCATCAAAGGGGAAAAATCATGACCAAGTCTGGGGACTCACACAGATATCGTGAAATGATTCTTCCTCAAACTATACTTTTATCACAATGTTCCACTGCTCAAAATTCTCCCTTGACTCACTACCACTCTTAGAATTAAATCTAAATTTCTCTGCCTTACTTTCAAAGTCTATCTCAATCTTTGTCATGAAATAAAATTCTAGAAAATTTCTTTTAGTAACTGAAGGGATTTTAGATATCACATAGTACCACCTTTTCATTTTACAGATTAGAGAGGGGGAAAGTGATTTATGATTTACCTGAAGTCACACAATTATTACTAGAGCTGAGGGGTAGAACTCAGATCTTCAGACAAGAGCTCCTTCTACTTTGCCTTATAAATCTGAAAAAAAATATGAAATGTATTTTTCAGGCTAGTGGGCCTTATATGTGACATGGAAAAATGGTTAGACCATCAGACTTAGGGTTTTATAAATTATTGGACATTCCCTCTTTTTAGACAAGGAGAGCATAATATTTTCCCTCTCCTAAGGGAAGACAAAAGCAATGGCCAAAATAATTGAATATTTTCAAATGCAATTTTTTTTGGTAAAAACAAAGTATGAATCAGATAACAAAAGTGAGATTAAGTGAATATAGTTCAGCAATATTAATTGAGGTATGGGCAAAAGTGGCCAAATTTTAGTCATAGTATGTCAAGTCTCAATGGAAGAACCATCTACCACCATGTTGTAGGCTTGTGACAAAAGAGAAATTGTATTTTCCCCTGTATTTGATGCTTCTTAACATAAACTGTTCAAACTCAAAACTGTATATTTATTTTGTGGACATTAAAGATAGCACAGTATCTCCTATATTCATTTTGGTAAATTCAATATAATATGTAATGGTTTTCAAAAGCAATGCCAACCTTTTATAAACGACATAGCTGGAGAACAGTTATAGATAAATGCTTGAAATGATAATTAAATTTTCTCAAATTTGTTATTGTTTCTCTCTTTTAAAAAGTGAAATAAATATCCTAACTAGTTTGAGGGGAAAAGTCCATTACAACAGCTGAAACTAGTATAAGCAAAAATAATAGAGGTAGTTTACATGGTAGAAATACAAAATAAAAAGCCCAAATCCAAAAATTAATACCCAACATGAGATTTACAAATATTGGCATAATAAAAAAAACTGCAAAGTATGTTGGAAAGGAATTCACTAGCAAGCATTAGATCAAGAAAGGAATTTTATAGATGATAATTGATGTGAATCTAAAAAGGTTTTGAGGAGTGGAGCTAAAGAGGAAGGACATTGTTGGTGTTGGTGTCCACCAATGAAAAGACATAGAGATAGGAGATGGGGTGGTGTATATGTGGAACAACAAGTAGGCCAGTGGTGTGATGCGCAGAGAGAACTACACCAAGTCTCAGTCCCTTCCTTTGCTCTTCCCAGTCCAGTACTATATGCTTATTTCTTGATCTGAGAACTCTCACCATTCCCATAGAAAACTGAACTTTCAGAAACTCTTACTAGTTGGACATATGATTCTCTTCTCGATAGCTGCCATCTCTTGGGCCAAGAAGCTCTACCATTGACTCTTCATGCAATTTATATCTTGGGCTAAGGAAGAAATGCCTTGAAAGTGAGTTTGAACAGAAAAATCTTATACAGAGGACAAGTTTTATTACCCTCCAGGGACTACAATTAGGTCCATGGTAATTCTCTCTGATGTGAGAAATAATTCATCTGGACCCCCACTCTATTTCAATCAGTTTGATGTATTGCATGGATCATATTGGATAGATTGGTTCTTGTAATGGACCTCAAGCTTTAATGTAATGTTCACTACTTGTTTAACAAGTTATAAGACTCACTTGCATAACCATGAGAATGCTGATAAAGATATTTCCTTCCTGATTTATTCAAATCCCATGCCCAAACCCAGATTGTGTAGGATGACTTGATGTTTTGGAAAGTCCCCTAATTTATTTTTGTATCTCTTGACCATTCTCTCTTGTCCAACACAAACCAGTGACCATCTTATGACCACATAGTCGATGGAGATGCCCCATGCTTTACTCTATCTATAACCCTCCTGCTGATATCATTTTTGACTCAAGCACAAAATCTATCAATCATTCTGTATTTTACCATGTATTCTTACCATGTATTACCATGCATATTTGGGCATCCAAAACTATAAATATCAGGCCCTGGAAGAAGGGGGCATCTCAGGTCATTAGGAAGATCTATGGTCCACTTCATTAGATCCTTTAATAAAGTACCATTGGCTCAGAGCTCTGCCTCCGTCTCTTTAATTGAAGGTGGGACAATATTAATCTCTACACTGGCAAATCATCTAATTTCTCCTTTAAAAAAAGAAAGAAAGAAAACCTTATTTTTATTGGCACTTTATGTTTTTATATCACATTTAAAAAAAAATATGGGCGGCTAGGTGGCGTAGTGGATAAAGTACCGGCCTTGGAGTCAGGAGTACCTGGGTTCAAATCCGGTCTCAGACACTTAGTAATTACCTAGCTGTGTGGCCTTGGGCAAGCCACTTAATCCTGTTTGCCTTGCAAAAAAAAAAATCTAAAAAAAAATATATATATATCCTTCCTCCCCTACCCAGTGAAGCTGCCATCCCTTTTCTCTTGATCTCTTATTTGTCACAAATGAAACAATCAAGGTTATTACATTCAGATCATTTACTTTTATAAGGATAAAGAAATGCATGTTGAACTTGTTTTTCTGTGACCCCCCCCCCCAAAGGAAGGCATCTTGTAGGGTTGTTTTGTCTTGGCCAAGGAATGCTCTAGAGGCAATGAGCACACTCCCTATTGGCTTCTCAGAGAGACTCTTCCTCTTCTGGTGGCTGCTCATTTACCTGCGCCCACATCATCCATCTGGATTGCCAATTAGCCAGAATTCCTCATCTCAATTCACTCATTGAATTTTAATCCTCAGGGACCTAGTGATGGTCACAATCACTGTAAATGATGGCCAGATTCTGGGAGTTGGAATCCCTAATACTAGCTTCCACCTCCTCAGTATCTGGTTATGACAAAGTAGGTGTTAGTCCAGAGTCCCTCTTCTACTCTCTCCTCCTTAGAATATTCACAACAAATTTCACTGAAGTTATCCCTACGGCATTATACTGGCATTTAAGTGGAGGGGGTCTTCAGCAGTTCCAGTTTATATCAAGCAAAAAGATTATAATGGGTTCCACACCGGTGCTGGTACTGATGCCCAAGGAGCTAGCATCTATGCTGCCTGCTTTTAGTAAAAAAGTACTTGCCTAGTCTTCTTAAGTAGCAGATAATATCCTGCTCTCCCTTTCTCTCTCTCTCCTCCCAATTCCTCCTCTTTCTCTGTTTCCCAGTGGTTATGGTTCTCCAGAAGGGGCAACTGCTGCCAATACTCTCAGGGTTCTAGAGGTAACCACACTTCTACTTTTGCAGATGATTCAATTGAGTCTTAACAAAAGAATTTACATAAAAGGCAAAGCAACAATAATTACACAACAAAGTAATTACACAGTGACAAAGAACAGCAATTATACATTGTACTCATAAACGTAGGGTCCATTCTTCTCCTAATGCAAACAGTATCCATGAAGAATATAAACTTCAAAGACCATGACACATATTTTTGATGTATTGTTGTCATGTGGCCATGACAGCTCATAATTTTCTTTCTTGAAGATTGTCCACATAAACATTCATTGATGGGCATGACATCTGTATTTGAGCTGTAGCTTTCCCACTAAGCGTGGATACCTGATACATTGAATAATTATCTGCACGTTAAACCATCATTTGGACATATGTAAATAAATAAATGGGAAATAAGGCATTGATGCAGCTTTTGCTTTCAGTAATACATTGTCCCTTTGGAATACTTTTCACATTCATGTCTCACCTTTTTTATTCTTTTTTTCCTTTGAGTCAGTAAAATTGCCAAAGCCTGAAAAAGACATTCTTCTCCCAATATTTGAGGAGTCTTTTTATTTCTGACTACTGCCTTTTCTGACCTACAGGGCCATTGTGCTATAAACCATCAGCTATACCAACTGGTTCTTGTCCAAATTGAATTTGATCTGACATTAATAGAATATTAAGAAAATTAGTATTCTAATCGAATGATTAATTTTGCTAAAGTACAACATGTATATATTATTGTTCACCACCTTCCCACATCCACTCAGTGACCCCAGAAGGAGGTATCCCTCACAACTCATCTCTCAAGTTTGAGGAGTACTGAAGTTACAGACAGAACATCCCTTCTGAGTTCCTCAGGGAAGCCCCTCCCTTCCAGATGACTCCTCATGTACTTGTGCCTGAGAGTAGTCATCTTAATTGCCATTTGCACAATGAATAAGCTAACTACCAACTAAAGCAAGATTTAAAAAGAGATGGAAAAACAGTTCAACAAACCTAACCAACAGCATATGCAATATTTCACATCCATAGTCCCCCACCTTTGCAATGAAAAGAGTTAACTTCTTTAGAGTTAAGCTTGAATATTATAATTATACCAGTGGTTCAATTTCTTCTTTGCTGTTGTTCTGATTAGCCTAACCCTTTTTTATAGACTTAATACAAATGTATATCTTAATTGAACCAATTAAAATTACTCTCAGTGCTAAGAATTAATCATTCATCTTTAATGATGTGTAAATGGATCAATAAATACTTGGGGAGGGGAGAGACCCTACTGTCCACTTTCTATTGGAGTTGTCTTAGTCTTCCTTATGAGGCATTATTGATTATATCCAAACAATTCACAGAGACATAGGATCAAAGCCCCAAACAAGAACTCTGCTTTAAGCTTTTTTTTTTTGCTTAAGCTCACACATTTTTTACTATTATTTCCTATCTGTATATTTGTACTAGCTTTGTCAAAGCCCATCTGGGAAGAAGCAGAAGGTAAGAAAGGTTAACCTAGCTAGCAACCAACAGTAGGGGCTTAGTGAAATCTACTGTAATTTAAAGTGGGTCTGAAGGGGTTGTGAACTATTATTTTTTCACCCCAGGAAAGTAAGGTAATGTCTATTAGTCATTAGTTCTTAGGTAGCTATTTTTCTCCGTTTTTGCCAGTGTAGTAGGATGAGATGGGGAAAAAAAGAAAATAAGTGGTTGTTATTTGAAAAAAAAATTTAAAGGCATTGTATTTTAATAAAGAGAGCACAAACTAGGACGTGGGAAATCCAGATTCTAGGTTCAAGACATCACCAGTACTTTGACTATAATCTTAGCCATATCTCTCAAATATCTCCAAGTCATGACTCTTCAATCTCAGTTTCCTCATCTGTAAAATTAGACTGGTGGTCAAATGACCTTTAAAGTCTTATTCAGGGTTCAAGTTATGATTAGAAAGAATTTGTCATAAATCTGTTACAGTGTTACCTTAAGGAGGTTCAATAGTATCTATATTTAAAGGGTGGGGAAATAGAGGTGAAGGACAGGTACAACTCTCAGACTATGCCCTACTCTGCCTCCTAGGTCAACCAAAGCCTCCTCTGGAATTTGTGGCCCCAAGTTTTCCAAGGAAAGAAGCTTCAGGAGCCTAAGTGAAAGCTGGGCGGAGAACACTTTGCTGGCCCTTCGCCAGGCCACAGTGCCCCAGTGGACAGCCCTTCCCACAGTTCCATTTCCTACCACAGGATGTCCCTCCTGGCGCCTCCTGATGCTGAACCCCCTGACTCCCCTTATGCTAAAGTCGTTTCTGCCTGAAAGTATTTGCTTCAAACCTGGAAACTAGCTTCTTCAACAAGTTCCCATTTAGTAGAGGAGGAAAGCTGATTCTAGAGACCTGGGGGGCTTGCCCCTTTGAAAAGACATCCAGATGTGCATTAAAGGACCCAGACCTTGTACTAAAATATCAACTTAGGTGCTAAAATGCTAAATCTTCATTGTATGTCAAGATGAAGGAAAAGAGAGATAAGGGAGGTGCCATGTGTCTGACAGGGAGTTGGAAGAACTGGGTTCTATTCCTGGTTCAGCTGTTAATTAAACTGGCCAAACCTGTACAAGTCAATCCTCTTTGAGCCTCAGTTTCCTCCTCTGTAAAATGAGAGGCTTGAACTCAATAGTCTTTTTGGTCTTTTCCAGCTCTGATGTTGTATAATACTATAAAAATGCTGCCAAGTGAAATTAACCACAAGACCAACTTTCCAAGAAAAATACAAGAGAGGAAAAATCATGCATAAAAGTGTGAATATGCTCCAAGATCTTGGTGTCTTTGAGTTTTTGCGTGTGTCTGGGTAGATAGTTTGTTGTCTCTGAGAATGTGTATCCAGGTGGGAACACATGTATGCGTGTGAATGAATAGTGTTGCATGAGCACATTGATACATCTGGATATGTGTGTCTATTTGTATGTCTGATTATTTCTATCTAGTTCTATGCATTGATATCTGTGTGCATACTGATGTCTCTGAGAGTAGAGAGTCCTAAGTGGATATGGATGCATGATACTGATGTCTTCTAGGAGTATCTGTGTCCCTTTCTGTGAGTTTGCCCATATTGTTGTTGTTCAATCGTTTTTTCAGATGTGTCTGACTCTCTGTGACTCCCATTTAGGATTTTCTTGGCAGAGATAACTGGAGTAGTTTTCCATATCCTTCACCAACTCATTTTACAGATGAGGAAACTGAGGCAACAGGATTAAGTGACTCGCCCAAAGTCACTCGGCTAGTAAGTATCTGAGACTAAATTTGAACTCACAAAGATGAGTCTTCCTACTGAGTCATCTAGCTGCTAGTTTGTCCAGATAATGACTAGCATTTATAGAGGGCTTTAAGGTTTGAAAAGCAATATATGTGTGTGTGTGTGTGTGTGTGTGTGTGTGTGTGTGTGTATATTATATACATGATATATAACATATGATACATAAGTCTACATATGTAATTTATTGTGCATGTGTATATTTTATATGATCACATACCCATCTTATGTGTGTATGAATATATCATGCATTGTATATATAATATATTAAAGAAATATGTGTGTATATAGATATGCATATATATAAAATCTCATCTGATCTTCACAACAACCCTGGAGGGAAGAGTAGGTGTTCTTATTATCCCTCTCATTTTACAGATGAGGAAATTATGGTTGAGAAAGTGACTTGCCCAGGACCACCCAACTAGTAAATGATCAGTCAAAATTTAATCTCAGATCTTCCTGATTCCCAGTCCATGATCTATCCACTACACAATGGAGTCTCTGAGAATGGTCAAGAGGTTTATCTGTGCCTATTAGTATAATGTCTAGATATGTACCCATTTGTACTTTGGTATATCTGAGAATATCTGCCTCCATTTTTGTTCTGTGTGTCTGTAGATGCTCATTAATATACCTGATTTTGTGCTCTCTGTGCAGACATGTGTGTATTTGCCTGACCTCTAAGGTCCAAATCTATGATCCCAAGTGCTCAGATGCATATGTACATACTGATGACTCTTGGAGGTCACATGACCTCTAGGTACCAAATGAACCCTCTGCTGATTTCTCAAATTTTCCTCTTTTCTCTGGGAGTTAGAATGGCATCTTCCCTCCATCTCAAATGACTGCTCTTGCAGGAGGCATCACACCTGCATCTTCTTCTTCGCCAAGTATAGCTCATGTATTATTTATTTATTCAATTAAAGAAAAAGAAGCCCTGGGAGTTCCTGGGGCAGAACTCTAAGAAATTAACACACTTTTAAAGAGCTAAAGCATTTTCAAAGTCATAAACACAGTAGGAAGAGCAACAGCAGCAGCATTTTCGCTGCCCCTGAGGATACTCCTTCCCTCTCTCAAAAATGGACCCTGCTTCCTACTGTCCCTGAGGAAAATTTCTTGGCTGGCTTCTTTAATAAAAGATGGCCTGCCACTGGTCTAGTGAATGGTTATGGAGAGATATGATATCCCTGACCCAAAGTATTTTCCTGGAATGTGATTCCTTTTTTTGTGGGGCTGCTGTTCAGGACCCTTATGGGTATTCCCAAGACCCCTTCAAGGAGAATGTACAAAGTGAGAATTATTTTCTGACAAATAACACTTTTTTGTTGTTTTTCGATTATTTTTCAGTTGCATCCAACTCTGTAAAACCGCATTTGGGGTTTTCTTTTTTCTGTTTGTTTGTTTTTTCAAGGCAATGGAGTTAATTGACTTGCCCAGAGTCACATAGCTAAGTAATTATTAAGTGTCTGAGGTCACATTTGAACTCAGGTCCTTCTGACTGCAGGGCCAGTGCTCTATCCCCTGCACTACCTAGTTGCCCCCATTTGGGGTTTTCTTGTTAAAGTTACTGAAACTGTTTGCCATTTTCTTCTCCAACTCATATTACAGTTGAGGAAACTGAGGTAAGCAAGGTTAAATGACTTGTTCAGAGTCACATATCTAGTAAGTGCCTGAAGCTGGATTTGAACTCAGGAAGATGAATCATCCTGACTCTAGGCACAGTGCTCTATTCACTGAGCCACTATCTTCAATTTCTAATATGATAAATATCAATAGATATGTGTATGTTCAATAGTTTTCAATTTGTGACCTTAATTGGGGTTTTCTTGGCAATGATACTGAAGTGGTTTGTCATTTCCTTCTCCACTTTATTTGATAGGCGCGAGTTAAATGATTTGTCCAGGGTCACATAGCTAGAAAGTCCTGGGATCAAATTTGAATTCAGATCAATATTAATTCAGATCAATATTAATATTAATATACCATAGCCAGCATTCCATCTACCATGCCACTCAGCTGCCCATCAATAGTTAAAACCCTTATAAACAATAGCTCTTGGAGGAGTCCTCAATTTCTGAGAATATAAAGAGATCCTGACACCAAAAAGTTTCAGAGTCACTGCTTTAGAAGGACTGGTTCTTAAACTGCTCTAGAAGGATTGGTTCTTAAATTGGGGTCCAGAACTCAAATAGGAAAAAAAGAATTGCATTTTTATTTTCACTGACATCAAACTGAAACTCAGCATTCATTTAATCATATATGTGTGTGTATATGTATATTATATATACATGTATATATATATGCAATGACCTTATTCTGAGAAGAGATACACCAAACAACCAAGGGGGTCTATGATCCAGAAAAGGTCCAGAAATCTTGCTCTCGGAAGTTGAGGTTAGCTCTTCTCTATCTTTCCCAAGAAACCTTTATATAATAGAAGTGCAACTGAAGGTTATGGAAGCCTTAATGCATCATTAGAGCATAGAGTTGGAAGATCTCTTTACAGATGAGGAAACTGAGGCCCAGGGATGACTCAGGTAAGATGACACAGGGTAAAAAAGAGAGATGGGATTTAAATCCTGATCTTCTGACTCTAGAGCCAGAATGACATAGAACAGACATTTAACTGCAGTAACTAGGTACTGCAATGGATAGAGCACTAGATTTGGAGTCAGAAAAATTGGAATTCAACTCTAACCTCAGACAATTACTAGCTGTGTAACCTTGAGCAAATTACTTATTTATATTAGTTTCTTATCTATAAAATGGGGACACACTGGAGAAGGAATTGGCTAACTACTACAATAAAAGTCAAGAAAACCCCAATGGACAAAAAATGGAATATTGACTTTAAAAAATTTTTTAAATTCAAAATAAAAAAATCAATAGGGTTATGTAGTTGGACTCAAGCATTTAATTAAGCAATGGCTTAATTTGAATAAGTGAATAAAGAAATTAATCTTAAATTCTCACTTTCTCTCACTGGAAAAGGAAAGGTTTGAACTAAGTTCAAAGTTTCTTCTAGTTTTAATGCACTTGGATTTGTTGATCTGGCAGTCAACAAATCAAGCAATCCCTTAATAAGCACCTACCTTCTATTCCGTCCCTGTGCTCAAGCAGCTTACATTCTATGAGAAAGGTGGCATGTATATAAAAGTATAGGCAATATGTGTACAATAAACAGAAGATAATTATGGGAGGGAAAAACAGTGGCAAATTAATGTCATCCCAGCTCTGCAGATTTCTCCACCAAGCCTCACCTAACCCTATCCAAGAGACTCATCCTCCCTCTTTCCCACGCCACCCCCATTAATTAATACTGGTCCTTCTAAGCAATGTTCTCAGGTTCTCTCTCACTGCCCTCCACCTCTACCTCCCTATCCAGGACCAGAGGCTAAGAATGACAGAGGTTGGTTGGGGTGGCTAGGTGGAGCAGTGGATAAAGCACCGGCCCTGGAGTCAGGAGTGCCTGGGTTCAAATCCACACTTAATAATTACCTAGCTGTGTGGCCTTGGGCAAGTCACTTAATCCCTTTGCCTTGCCAAAAAAAAAAAAAGACAGAGGTTGGGAGGGCCACCCAGAAGGAGCAAAGAGGAACATTTGGGGGGACTCTCAGAATGGTACAAAGGGAGCAGAGCTCTATAGTGAATATCCCCATTCGCCCACCCCCTTTTCATAGCCCCTTATAAGTAATTCACAGCTGTGGTTTTCACTAGCATTTATTTCTTTTCAAAAAATACTGCCGTGTAAACAGTGTCGGAAATGTGAGCCATTCCCACACTACATAAATCCCCGGATTGCCAGTTCCTGTCCTATCTTGTTAGACCACTTTCCCAAATAGTTCCACTGTTGGCTCCCAGGCAAATGGTTAAGAAAAATGGGGCAGAGGATTCCTGCAGAAAACCCCCAGGTTCAGTGGGTTGGGTCCTTGGTGACTACTGCAAGGAGACAGGAAGCTTAACCTTCTCCAGCCCATGCTTTTTCTTCGTGTACCTATAAAGAGAATCACAGCAAAGGAAAGATGGCCTAACATGAAGTCCCTTGTTGCCTACTACAGGTATTTGGATTTGCCTTCATCTTTCTGACCTGGAATTCTTGCTTCCTCCCTATCCAGATCTTTACAATTGACTTTGAGTCAAAAGAGATCTGAGTTCAAATTCCACCTCTAGTATTTACTAGTTATGTGACCATGGGCAAGTTATTTGATTGTGAGACAGAGTTAAAAGAGCAATGGGTCTGAGATCAGTGGTCTTGGATTTAAATTCATCTTCTTCTTATGCAACCTGGAATAAGCCATTTGCATCCATAAAATAAAAGTGTAAGAACTAGCTAGGTAGAGAAAGAGAGACAGAGAGAGGGGAGGAGAAAGGGAAAGGATGGATGGATGGATGGATGGATGGATGGATGGATGGATGGATGGATGGATGGGTGGGTGGATGGATGGATGGATGGAATAAACAAATACTTATTAAGCACTTATTAAGTTCCAGTCACTGTGTTAAGCTCAAAGATACAAATAATAAGCAAGAAAAAATGTTCTTACCCTCAAGAAGCTTACATTCTAGTGGGAAAAGATAATGCATTAGGGGAACTTAAAGATGGAGTCTAAGGAAAAGGAAGGGCACCTACAGAAGAAATAATGCAAAAAAGGAGTTTAAAAAGATAGCCCAGCCATAATTGAGGTGAAATATGGATATAGACCAATAGTGTCAAGCTCAAATAGAAATGGGACCACTAAAAACATATTAACATGGTCTGTGTTCTATTGTATTTTTGTTTATTTTGTTATATATTTCCCAATTACTTTTTAATTTGATTTGTCATACATTGAGGAGTATTTCAGGCTGACCATGTTTGGCCCACATGCTGTAGATCTTTCTAAAATAGTGGTGGCCCTGAGATGATCTCTAACGTGCCTTCTAACTATAAATCTAACATACTCTGTAATCCATGAGGTATATATGTATATATATATATATATATATATATATATATATACAAACACACACACATAAAAGCTGACATTTATTTTTTAAGTTTTAAGGTTTTCCAAAGAACACAGTTTCATTTGAGTCTCACAATAACTCTGTGAGGTAGAAGATATTACATGTATTGTTCTCTCTTTTTTACAAAGGGAGAAACAGAAGCAAATTACTCAGGCTCTAGGTAAAGTGAGTATATCAAATATAGTGCTGAGCCTGTGTCCTAGCTATTTATAGGGAAACATGCTTACCGCTAGAATATTTGTTGCTTTGAAATCCTAGGTCCTAAGAGGTTCATCAATCTTCCCCACCCATGATGGCTGAAAGTAAGGAGGAGGATGCATCAGCAATAGCACCAGAAAACTGAGGGGATGCCCATCAATTGAGGAATGACTGAACAAATTGTAGTATAAGAATGAAATGGAATATTATTGTTCTTTAAAAAATGAAAAACAGGCAGCTTTCAGAGAAATCTGAACAGACTTACTTGAATTGATCACCTGAATGAAGTGAGCAGAACCAAAAGAACACTGTACACATTAACAGGAACATTGTGTGATGATCAAATATGATGGGGGCAGCTAGGTGATGCAGTGGATAGAGCACCAGCCCTGGAGTCAGGAGGACAAGTTCAAATCCAGCCTCAGACACTTAATAATTGCCTAGCTGTGTGACCTTGGACAAGTTGCTCTTAACCCCATTGCCTAAAATAAAACTAAATTTTAAAAAAAAATCAAATATGGGGCGGCTAGGTGGCACAGTTGATAAAGCACCGGCCCTGGAGTCAGGAGTACCTGGGTTCAAATCCGGTCTCAGACACTTAATAATTACCTAGCTGTGTGTGGCCTTGGGCAAGCCACTTAACCCCATTTGCCTTGCAAAAACCTAAAAAAAAAAAAAAAGATCAAATATGATAGACTTAGCTCTCCTCAGCATTACAATAATCAAAGACAATTCTAAAAGACTTGTGACAGAAAATGGCATCCACATCCAGAGAACTATGGGGTTAATGCAACTCAAAGCATAATATTTTTAGGTTTTTGTTTTTTCTTTCTCATGGTTTGCCTTAGTTTGTTCTGATTCTTCTTTCACACCATGACTAATATAGGAATATGCTTAACATGATTATGCAGGTATAACCTATATTAGATTCTTTGCTGTCTTTTTTTTTTTTTTTAGATTTTTGCAAGGCAATGGGGTTAAGTGACTTGCCCAAGGCCACACACAGCTAGGTAATTATTAAGTGTCTGAGACCGGATTTGAACCCAGGTACTCCTGACTCCAGGGCCGGTGCTTTATCCACTGCGCCACCTAGATGCCCCTCTGCGCCACCTAGCCGCCCCGATTCTTTGCTGTCTTGGGGAAGGGAGGAGAAAAGGAAGGGAAGGAGAAAACTTTACAAAAAAAATGGACTTTGGAAACTATCTCTACATCTTAATAGGGAAAAAATAAAATATTGTGGCAGTTAGGTGGTGCATTGGATAGAGCACCAGCCCTGGAGTCCGAAAGACTTGAGTTCAAATCCAGCCTCAGATACTTAATAAGTACCTAGCTGTGACCTTAGGCAACTCATTTAACTCCATTGCCTTGCAAAAAACAAAAATTAAAAAAATAAAATATATAAAAAAAAAAGAACTGCACCAAAGAGAATGGTCCACTGAGTTAGGATGAATAGCATATTCAGCATATCTTAAAAAGAGAGCAGTTCTGTCCTCTTTTTTTCTTGGATTCTTTAATGTAACAAGTAGCTCTCTCTCAATAGACTTTCTGTGGCAGAGTAAGGAGCAACAGTACCATCTTCCTTCCCACCTACCTCCAATTTTGGCATACCATAGTCATTTAAATGTCCAATTAATTTGCTGTATTGTCAAAAGATGAATTTACTCTGATGAAATATTTTTAAAAATGAAGTAAGAAACATATTTATGGAACCTTCAGTTTCCTCCATGGCCTCTCTTCCCCCTTATCTGCTGGGTCCAATTCTCTGATACTTTCCCTGCCTTCCCAAATTTTATTTTTCAATTGACAAGCAGTTATTTTCTCTTCCTCCCATCTCACTTCTAATTTAAAGAAAAAAGAAAAACAAAACTCAGGTAACAAATATGCCTAGTCAAGGAAAAAAATATTTCCATAATGACCATGTCAAGATATGTATATCTCATTCTATGTCATGAATCCATCTTTGTCAGGAGGTAGATATCATATTTCATCATCAGTCCTCTGAGATCATGGTTGATCTTTTTTTTAATTTTTTTTTAGGTTTTTGCAAGGCAAATGGGGTTCAGTGGCTTACCCAAGGCCACACAGCTAGGTAATTGTTAAGTGTGAGGTCAGATTTGAACTCAGGTACTCCTGACTCCAGGGCTGGTGCTCTATCCACTGCACCACCTAGCCACCCCAATCATGGTTGATCTTAACATTGATCAGAGTTCTTATATCTTTCAAAGTCACTTCTTTTTGCAATGTTATTTTATAAATTGGTCTCCTGGTTATGCTCACTTTATATCAGTTCATACAAGTCTTTTTAGGTTTCTATGAATGCATGGCTTTCATAATTTCTTACACAATAGTAGTATACTGCATTCATATACCATAATTTGTTCAACCAGTTCCCTATTGATGGGTACCCTCTTCTTTGGTTCTTTACTACTATAAAAAGAGCTGCTATAAATATTTTCATGCCTATGGTTCTTCCTCCTCTTTGTTTGATCTATGGGGGTATAGGATTAGTAATGATAAGACTGAGGCAAAGAGCATGCACAGTTCAGTGATTTCTGGGACATATCTCCAAATTGCTTTCCAATTCAGTCCCTTTATTCTCTCATTCCTACTCTTCAAGTGTACCTAAAGTTTTTCCAATTTCCAGTTGCTGGACCAATTCAAAGCTCTATCAAACAGTGTATTAATGGGCTTACTTTCTCATAGGCCTTCCAAAATTTGTCATTTTCCTTTCCTGTAATCTTTACAAAGTTGGTGGATATGAGGGAAATCCTTAGCTACTTTAATTTTAATTTATCAAATTACTAGTGGTTTAGAACACTTTTTCATATGGCTATTAAGAACTTGAATTTCTCCTCTAAAAATTGCATGCTATATCCTTTGACTATTTATCAACAGGCAAATCCCTCATTTTTGTTGTCATTGTTGTTGAATTGTGTCCAGTTCTTCAGGATTCCATTTGGGATTTTCTTGGCAAAGATACTGGAATAGTCATTCCCTTCTCCAACTCATTTTATAGATGAGGAAACTGAGGCAAACTTAATTGAGTGACTTTTCCAGGATCATATGTTGTGTTTTTTTTATTTTGGCATGTTTACTAGTAATATATTTAAATGTACACAGGGATGGAGACATGAATGTTCTATTGAAAAGAGTAGATAGTGATTTATTCTTGATTTTGAAATGCAGCAACTGGATAAAGTTAAGAGGGTCTAAATACTGTGAGTCAGTAAAAGAGGAATAGTTTTACATTAAAATAACTTAATGCCAAAATTTCAGAATGTTAGATTTTTTTTAAGTCCTCAAAAATAACTTGCCTCCCATGCTTTACTTTTAAGATCCCTAATAAAATCCTTTCTCTAAATTAAAATATTTTGTGATCCAAGTAGTTGTTGTTTGATTCTCTTTGACTTTTTGAAATCTTCTCTCCAGAAGATCATATATTATTTTTTTAAGTTTTTTCAAGGCAATGGGGTTAAGTGGCTTGCCCAAGGCCACACAGCTAGGTAATTATTAAGTGTCTGAGACCGGATTTGAACCCAGGTACTCCTGACTCCAGGGCCAGTGCTTTATCCACTATGCCACCTAGCCTCCCCAGATTATATATTATTAATAAGTGTCCAAGGCTGGATTTGAACTCACCAAGAGGAGTCTTCCTGACTTGAAGCCCAGCACTCTAATCCACTGCACCACCTAGCTACCCCTCATTTTTACAGAAAAGCAAACTGAGTTCCAGAGAGAGGAAGTGATTTATCTTAGATTAAATCATGAATTATTGCCAGACTAGAATTTAGTATCCCTAAGGTCTTCCAGAACAGGCTCTGTTGCCTTGCCTCTGCCAGTTTCATCCAATTTCCGAGGTAATCTCTAAGCCTTAGGTACATTTGAAGTGCAGGAATGAGAGAATAAGGGGCCTGAGCTGCCCAGAGGAAGCCCTAGAGTCACTCCCACTTCAGCCATTGCTCTTGTCCACAAGGTCATGGCTACTCTAACGCTCCAATGAAGTTAGACCCTGGCTATCTAGATCTAATCAGGATGTAGACTCATCTCTATCTGGGCTATACTGAGTTTCCAGAAGATCTCCTAGCAGCTGTGAAGTAGCCCAGACCCAGGATCAAATTCAGGGAAAAAGCTGAATAAAGGTAGTACCTACTTCTCTACCATAGAAAATGATCTTCGAACTGAAAAGAACAGAACAAAAATGTTTTAAGGAAGTTGATAGCCAACAAAAGTAGGGAGATGGTAAGAGAATGCCTGGCTACCCCTAATAGGCTACCCCTTTCTGATCTAAATGAACTACCTTCATCAAGAACATTGAAAATATTGGCTGATATGATTGCTAAGCCCCTGTCATGGCTCATTATAAAGAATAAGGTAGATTCCACAGGTTTTAATAAGGAAACAATACCCTGAGATATACATACAGACAGATCTATATTCATATATATGGATGGATGAATGGATATATATATATATATGTCTTAGTGTGAGTGTGTATGTGTACATAATATATATATATATATGTATATATATATATATATAGAGAGAGAGAGAGAGAGAGAGAGAGAAGAAAAAGAAAGAGAGAGAGAGAGAAAAACAGAGAAAAAAAGAGATTTTCAATCTGTGATACTTCCCTACTCTCCGTGAATGTACAGTATGTATGTGACAGAATAGAGTACCAGGCTTGGAGTCAGGACAACTCACATTCCTGAATTCACATCCAGCCTCAGACATTTATTCCCTGTGTGATACTGAGCAAGTTACTTAATCCTGTTTGCCTTAGTTTCTCAACTGTAAAATGAGTTGGAGAAGAAAATGTTAAAGCATTTTCTTTGCCAAAAAACATCCAGATGGGGTCATGAAGACACAACTGAAAAATGACCAAAATGTTTGTATAAAGACATATTTATATAGAGAGATGTATGTCTGTGTGTATATATATATAAAAACATACATTCATAGTGTATAGTTACATTATTATGTGAGATATACCATAAATAGAGGTACTACAACCTCTTTTTTAGGCACATTATACATCTGTTACATGCTTGTACACACTATATGCTGTGTGTTTTGTGTGTATACTTACATAAAGAAAATGGAGTTCTCAAATTCTAGATGGGGTGGGAGGAGGACATTGTAGGAAGTGCAGGGTTAAGTATGACTTTGAAATTGTGAAAGTGATAAATAATGATTTAATGATTTGTTACTATTTATTATTATTAATACCCTCAACAGAAAGATATAATTTTGGAAAATGAGTGGGTTTAAGGAGGAGGCCCATGAATTCCATTTTGAATTAGTTTTTTGCAAGGCAATGGGGTTAAGTGACTTGCCCAAGGCCACACAGCTAGGTAATTATTAAGTATCTGAGGGCAAATTTGAACTCAGGTCCTCCTGACTCCAGGGCCAGTGCTCTATCCACTGCGCCACCTAACTGCCCCCTTGAATATATATTTTTGAGAAACCTATAGGAATCCAAGGGAAGATTATCAGTAGACAGTTGGTGATGTAGAATGAAGTTCAGGAGAATGAAGATGGTTGAATTTGTAGATCTGGGAGTCATTTACATAGAGATTGTCAATGAACCAATGAACCACTTGTAGCTGAGATAATTGAGGAAGGAGATATATATATATATAGAAAGAGAGAGAGAGAGAGAGACAGAGAGACAGAGACAGAGAGAGAGAGAGACAGAGAAGGGCCTTGGGGGACATGCACAGTATGGGAACACTGCAGAGTTAATAATGTAGTAAAGAATACTGAGGGGCAGCTAGGTGGCGCAGTGGATAAAGCACCAGTCCTGGAGTCAGGATGGCCCTGAATTCAAATGTGCCCTTAGATACTTAATAATTACCTAGCTGTGGGGCCTTGAGCAAGTCTCTTAACCCCATTGCCTTTAAGTTTAAAAAGAAAAAAAAAAAGAATACTGAGAAAAAATAATCACACAGGTAACAGAACCAGGTCATGTAAAGAAGAATATCCAAGAGAATGGAGTAGTCAGCAGTGTCAAAAGCTATAGAAAGGCCAAGAAGAAAGCAGATTGAGAAAAGGTCATGGGGTATAGCAATAAAGAAATCATTGTAAACTTTTGAAGTAGTCCTTTCAGTCAAGTGGTAGGAGAGGTAAATAAATTCTAAGGATCTGAAAAATAAATGAGATAAAAGGGAGTCAGGCAACAAGTATAGATGACTTTTTTTTCCCCTAGGAGTCTGCCTTGAAAAGTTTTATTAAAGTTAATGAATATCTCAAAAAAGAAAACAATGATCACAAGAGACAGCATGTCTTTCTCAAGAGCAGGTCATTACAAATTAATCTTATTTTCTTTTTTGACAAGATTACTAGAGTGGTAGAACAGAGAAATTAAATATAGTTTAATAAAATTTTAGCAAAACATTTGACAAAGTCTCTCATGCTATTCTTGTGGGAAAGTTGAAGAGGTGTGGATCAGGCAATTGCACAATTATATAAATTTGGAACTGGTTGAATGGCTGGACCCAGAGAATAAACAGTAATGATTTGATGACAGCTTGGAAGGAAATTTCCCATAGAGTGGTGCAAGGATCTCTGCTTGGCTCTATGCTATTTAACATTATTGTAGGTTCATTGAATAAATGGCATCAGATTTACAGATGACATGAAGCTGGAATGAATAGCTAACACTGGATAATAACCAGGATTCAGAATGATCTTTACAAACTAGAACATTAGGCCAAATCTAATGCAATTCAATTTATGATTGTGTGAATATAATAGATGAATGTAAAGAAGTGCATCTGGGCTCAAAAAATCAACTTCACAAAACTAAAATAAGGGAGGAATGACTAGACAACATTGCATCTGAAAAAGATAAGGGGTTTTAATTAACTGCAAACTCAGTATGAGTAAATAAGGTGATAGGGATAGCCAAGAAAGATAATTCTATTTTCTGTTGCTGTTAGAGAGAAATAACATTCAGGAATAGAAAGGTAATAGAATCATTGAACTCTGCCTTTCTCTAAACACATCTGGTGTATTGTGTTTAGTTCTAGATGTCAAATTTTATGAAGGGCAGTGACAAGCTCCAGAGAAGGGCAACCAGAATGACTAAATGAGTTCATCCTGTATGAGAACCATTTGAAAGAATGGTTGAAAGCCTAGAAAAAGGGAGACTTATTGGGAATATAATAGTTGTCTTCAAGAAACTGAAAGATTGGGAAGCTAGGTGGTGCAATGGATAGAGCACTGGCCCTGGAGTAAGGGGCACCTGAGTTTAAATCATCTGATCTCAGACACTTAAAAAATCACCTAATTTTGTGGCCTTGGGTGAGTCATTTAACCTCATTGCCTTAGGTAAATAAAATTTTTTAAAAAAACAAAATGGAAGATTATCACCTAGAAAAAAGACTTATTCTGCCTGACTAGAGAACAGAACCAGGAGCAATAGGTGATAGTTTTACAAAAACAAATTTAAAATTGTTGTAAAGAAAAACTTCCTAGCAATTAGAGTTTTCCCAAAGTAAACTGAGCTACTTAACATGTATTATGTTCCTCTTGACTGAGTGTTCTTAAGCAAAAGATAGATATAGAGATAGAAATAGAGATAGATATAGTCCTTTACATAGATATATCCTTTACATAATCCTTTATTTGCATCATGTTTATTGTGCCATCTTTCTCCTCTCCTTCATTTCTTGAATAAGGTTTTTATAATTAACATTCTCAGAAACCTTTGGGTGGTCCTCAACTCCAGTCCTTCAGAAATAATATTCCATATCTCATGGCCATACAATAGTACCAGAAGAATATTGAGGAAGATGGGCCTTTGTTTCAAGAAGAACCTTAGACTTACATGAAGTGATGCAAAGTAAAGTGAGCAGAATCAAAAGAACATTAACACAATTAATAGTAATAGCAATATTGTATGATAATCAAATATGAATGCCATAACTATTCTCAAAAATATAAAGATATAATTACAAAGAACTCATGATGGAAAATGCTATCTGCCTCCAGAGAAAGAAAAAAACTAACAAACAACAAAGACTTTATTTTGTTTTTTGGGGGGGGTTGGATTTGGCTTTGGGAGTTGTTTAGGTTTTGGCGGGTTTTTTGTTTTTTTGGGGGTTTTTTGAGGATGAATTTGTGTTTTCTTTCTTTTAGAATATAACTAACGAGGGGAGAAAAGAACCTTTCTTAGGAAAAAAACAAGCAGTTATTAATTTATTGTGTTCCAGGCATTTTGATAAGTATTTTACAAATATTATTTCATTTGAACCTCACAACAACCTTGGGAGGTGAGAATTATTATTATTCCCATTTTACAAATGAGGAAACAGAGGCAGATAGAAATTAAGTGACTTGCCCAGGGCCACACAGCTAGTAATGGTCTGAAGTTGGATTTGAACCTAGTTCTTCCCTCTTTTCAGACCCAGAATTCTGTCATCTGCACTACTCAGAAGATAGAAGTAAAATCTTTTTGAGTCATTTCAGTCACGTCTGACTCTCTGTGATCCCATTTGCCATTTCCTTCTCTAGCTGATTTTACAGACTAGAAAACTGAGGCAAACAGGGTTAAATGACTTTCCTAAGTTCACACAGTTAGTATGTTTCTGAGACTAGATCTGAACTCCTGACTCCAGGGCCAGTGCTCTAAGCTAAGTCATCTTGATGCCCCAAATTATTCTTATCCAACTACTTAAGTGACTCTGGAATCTCATAAATTTGGATGTTCCCTCCAGAAATGCAGATTACAACTCATCCAAACTTGCCCATCCTGTGTGATTCTTTTTTTTTTTTTAGGTTTTTGTAAGGCAAACGTGGCTTGCCTAAGGCCACACAGCTAGGTAATTATTAAGTGTCTGAGACCGGATTTGAACCCAGGTACTCCTGACTCCAGGGACGGTGCTTTAGCCACTACGCCACCTAGCCACCCCATCCTGTGTGATTCTTGAATATGTCCTGCCATAATTTTGCTGCACAAAATTCACCCAATACACTGGACACCTTCCTTGCTTTTTATTGATAGCCAAAAGTTAGCAGAGCTCATGGGCTGTCCATTGATTATCCTTTACTTTTGCCTCACAATCAACCCTTCTTTTTAATTATGCATTTTCTCATTGACATATTTACTCCTCTTCTTCTAAGAACCATATTTGCAATGTTTGCACCCCACTCACCCATCCTGAGCCCTGCCATTGTCAGTTGAATGATTATGATGTAATCATTTGTGCACAATCCATAATAATGTTAGGTTCACTTTAATATAGTGCTTTAAGATTGGTAAAGAACTTCTGAGAAAATGCTGTCAAGTTTCCTGGGAACTCCTTGGATATTGTGGTCCTGAAATGATATGCTTATCACTGCCATTTCCCTCATCTTCTTCATTCATTCATCATGTTCTGCTCTCTGGTTACTCATTACTCACATTTGTGTCATTCTACCATGCTGATTTGCCAGGATGAACCTAGGCCATGTCCCCACCTTGCTGACTCTCTTCTCCCATCCTCCCATGACCCTAAAAAGTGGAATTGTTAAGTTTGGTATCCTTTGCTCCTTTTTTGGAAACCCCTAGTTCAGTTTGTTGGTCTCACTAAAGGAGTTTCTTTTGCAAACAATCATTTTCCATCCATCTTGGCCTCTTAGCCAGACCTAGATACTGACAAGGGAAATGTTGACTTTAAGAAGGTTAAAGGTGCCAGTCCCCAGCAGCATCTAACAAATGGGTTTCAGTGACAAGGGGGAATTGTTGTTTTTTCTGGTTTCAGAAGAGTCAACTGTCAGAAAGATATAGAGGGCAAACAACCCCCCCCCTGAGGGGCTACTGACAGACACAGGCAGCTGCTGAGGGGGCTGTCAGGGGGCTGCAAGGCCAGCACATTCTCACCACCAAGAGCACTGCCCTCTACCCACCTACCTCTTCTCCATTCACCCCACTGCTCACATCCCATTCCAAAGTCCTACTGCCAAGCCCAAGGGAGAAAGAGAAAGCACAGAAGGGCATTATGAGTGATGGACTTCTCTAGACAATGTAGGGTAGCATTTGGGTTCTGGGCAAACCAGCCCCTCAAGTCTGGGTCAATGATCCAAACATAACCATTCCCAAGTCAATGATCCTGCTCTTGAAAGGCTTTTCTGTGTTGCCCAGGAGCATTTCCTTTCCATCCTCCCATAGTTGGCTTTAAGAGCTCACAATCTGATACAATTCCTTTGGACTTTCCCTTTTCCTTCTTCTTCCTTTAGAATGAACAACAATCATGTGGTTTATTATTACAGACCATGATTCGGAACCACAGAGGCAGTGTGATGTAGTGGTTAGAGTGCTGTGCTTGGAATCAGTAGAGATGTTCTCAGCCTTGATGACAGGTGAGTGGGAGACATTCGGCCTTTTTAGGCCCATGCCAACCAGGAAAAACTATATTAGAAGCCAAGAAGGAGAAACTATATTAGAGGACACTTTTATTATCTTGTGGAAGAACCTAACTCTTCAGAGATTATGAAAAGGTCTATGAAGCTAACAGGCAAAGGAAGACAGGTACACTAACATACTTTAGTATTCAGCTGCTTCCAGAGAATAACCCTGAGCCTATGTGTGCTCAATTATAACAGTAACAACAATGATGATGATAACACCAGATAGGCAATAAGGCCTATAAAGAATAATTACAGGGGCAGCTAGGTGGCACAGTGGATAGAGCACCGGCTTTGGAGTCAGGAGTACCTACATTCAAATCCAGCCTCAGACACTTAATTACCTAGCTGTGTGGCCTTGGGCAAGCCACTTAACCCCATTTGCTTTACAAAAACCTAAAAGAAAAAAGAATATTACAAAGAAGCAATAATGAATGGACAGCTGACCTAAGAATCAGGAAAACCACTGTTCAGATCCTACCCCTGCCCCTGGACAAGGGATTAATCACTTGGCACCCACAGGCAACTCTATCAGGGTTGCAGGTGCTGACCTGCATGCAGTTGGTAGAGGTATTTTCCTCATTAGGAGTGACCCCTACCAGTGAAATCACAAGTCCTAGCCAACAATAAATAAGTAGGATTGCAGGGTTTCCAAAACAGTTGATAAGGATTATGTCATTTATCCTGGATCGCAACAACCATGTAAGAGAGATCAGTAGAAGACATAATAACCCCATTTCTAGTGGGGAAAAGTGACTTCTCCAAAATCACAAATTAGTAAGTATCAGATGTCTGAAGCTACATTTGAACTCAGATCATCTTGACTCCAGGGCTGGTGGTCTATTCACTGTACCACCTAGCTGCTTCTATTATTCTCATTTTATAGCTAAGGAAACTAAAGTTAAGAAAGATTAGGTGACTTGCTTGGGATCATATAACTAAGTAAATGCCAGAGATTTTTAATCTGCATCTCACCCGAATTCACTACATATGACTTAAAGGCAGCTAGATGGCACAGTGGATAAAGCACTGATCTTGGAGTTGGGAGGATAGGAGTTCAAATCTGACCTCAGATACTTGCCCCTTACTAGCTACGTGACCTTGGGCAAGTCACTTAACCGTGATTGCCTCGCATCCAGGGCCATCTCCAGTCATCCTTATTCATATCTGGCCACTGGACCCAGATGACTCTAAAGGAGAAAGTTGAGGCTAGCGACCTAGCATAGCACCCCCTCACTCAAATTCAATTCACCTGCTTGTCAAGGCATCATCTCCCTGATATCATGGTCTTCTTCAAAAATGAAGGACAAATTTTATTTTATATATTTATACACACACACACACACACACACACACACACACACACCACACACACGTCATTCTTATGTGCTGGAATTCCCTTTTATGCTAATCCAAGCCCCTCATCTCCTTTCAAAGTCATTTCCTTCTAGGAAGACTTTCATGAGGAGCTATACCCTCCTTTGATCACATGTTGCCTCTGAGTCCCCTTAGTCCTAAAACACTCAGTTTGCACCATATTAAGATGATATAGTGCTTTTTCATTCAGGTATACCCCACTTCCCCAACTAAGTTGTTAAGTCCCAGAGAAAAAGAATGATGTCTTTTTCTTACCTAAGCTTGACCAATAGGAACCCTTATAATATCATGCATCCTCCCCCCATGCATACATAAAAACACTCATTGACAATGATGTTCAGAATTCTGCCCTCACTGGGTGCTTAGTATTAACCAACGAGCTGCCTCAAACTTCCATGTTGCCTTAAAAGATGTGACTTCACACCCAATTCTACCAAAGCCTGCCTAATGAGACCTCCCCCCACCTTTCCATTCACTCTTCTGTCAAGCCGCAGAGTTAAGATCCCTGGAGCTCCCAGCTTGGGGCATCCCTCAGGCTCCATGATACCAGCATTGACAAAGTTAAAGACTACCCTTCAGACTTCAATTTGTTGACATTTTCTGGACCCATTTCTGTTGCTTTGGCCCATGGAGACATTCCAGATGGCACCAGTCACCCAGCTCCCCATCTGTGAGAGAGGAGTTCTCCCCATGGGTTCAGAGTATTATTTCTCTGAGAAATGACAATAACTTTTTAGGAGTGCTGCAGTACATGAAGCATAACATGGAAGGATGGGCTTGATTGAAATATCACTCAGGGAATGATATCTCCCCAGATTTCAGATCTCAGTTACAACTAGTTAAAAAGCCCACAGTTAAAACATTAGAAGATAGGAGCTTATAGTAATATTATAGGCAATTGTCCAGGCACAGTTTATAACCCCTTTGCCAAAGATAATTCCTTTGAAGAAGTCAGGTCTTCTCTCTCCCTTTTCCATCACAGATGGTAAAAAGCATTGACTATATAAAAAGTCAAGGATGGGGAGGAACTAAGAAGATGGGGAAGGAAAGAGGGAAGGCAGCATGGATGCAGAGGGAGTCCTTTCCATAAGGACTTGGGAAATTTCTGAGAATCCTGTTAGTGTGAGGAAGAACCAGCCTTACTACCTAAAAAGGATGCCTTAGCAAATCAGAGAGAATGTCTCCTGTTAGGAAGGAAAGTATCCATTCTTGTGGCAAGTTGCTGAGAAAATGAACCAATCTGGTATTCTTTAGGTGTCTGAACATCTCTTTATATCTAGGTTAACATGGTCCTCTATCAAGATCTGGACAAAATCACTTAGAAATAATTTTGCCTTCTGAAGTCCATAGGAGAATGGCCTTTAAATTAAATGTAGTCAGCAAGCTTGTCTCTTGCTTCTTATTCCCTAGAATTTGGCATCAGATGGATTCTGGATCTGGTTTGAGGCTTTTTCCAAATCCAAGACTCGGGGAATTTTGTTAACAGTGCAATAAAAATAACTTAATAGTGTTACAGGGAAACATGAAAGACTTTCTATGTGTGCGCTGCTCTCTCCCCTTTAAAAAAAAAATACATACAATGTTTCTTTAAAAAGTCTCCATCTGCAAATCCCATTAGATGTGCATATAAGGTTTCTGATGATTAATAGCTGACTGCTTTGCTTTGGTTGGAGGATCTAATGTGTGCAGGTTAACCCCTCCTTCCCCTCTCTCACATTTCACTTCAGAAACTTGTCATTCTCTCCCCACCAGAGTATTTAAAAAGTGTCTCCCCAGCCCCCCCCGACCAGCCTTTCACAGGAGTCTCAAGTCTTGGGAAGTACGTTTGGGCTGGGCTGGGCTGTTCAGCGACTCCTAACCAGCCGGTGGGTCTAAGCCAGGACAGTGAAAATGTTCATTGACATCCACCGCTTCCCAACAAATACATTTACAATAGAACCAAAATAAACAGGCTGACTCGTTAGAGAGTGGGAAGTTAGGGACTGAAGTTTTGTATAGGGAGAGAGAGAGAGGGAGAGACAGAGAGACAGAGAGACAGAGAGACAGAGAGACAGAGAGAGAGACAGAGAGACAGAGAGAGAGAGAGAGAGAGAGAGAGAGAGAGAGAGAGAGAGAGAGAGAGATTTGATGTGTCTCTGTGTGTGTGTGTGTGTGTGTGTGTGTGTGTGTGTGTGTGAAGAGATTTTGTTTGGGGATTATTTGGGTGGGTGTTCTGTTGTCTTAAGTGGTTTGTATTTTTTGTGGTTTCCTTTTTTTAAAAAAAAAATCTGAATTATAAAGGGCAACAACTGAACTCGTGAGAGGACTGAGCCCAGCATCGCAGCCGGAGACGCAGATGGATTCGACAGCCAACAGCTGTATGAGGGGGCCCCATTCTCCAGCCCCACTGTGGGGCTGCCTGCGGAGCCCCCATTCTGAGGTCAGCGGGCCAATGACACTGCCACACTACCCTCCTGCTCCATTCTCCTTCCACCAGAAACCAGACTTCCCTGCGTACCCTGACTTCTCTGCCTCCTGCCTGGCCGCTGCTCCCCATAGCCTGCCCCGAGAGGAGAGGCTCCTTGCTGACCAGCACCCTGCCTTTCCTCAGCCCCCTGACTGGCACTTCCCTGGTTCTGAGGCCCGGAGAAGACTCACCCCAGGCCCAACCTTGAGTTCTGGGGAGGTAGGTGAAAGCAGCCCTGGCCTCATGGATGCTGTAGGGAGCCTAGGGGAGGACTATGGGGTCGCTGGTACCACTGCCAATGAGACTGAGAAAAAATCAGCAAAAAGGAAAAAGGAGAATTCAGGTAAGTGGCATGGGAGAGATGGGAGGGCCAGGCACATGGGTACCGATAAGCTGTGTGACCTTGAGCAAATTATTCAACCTCTCTGGGCCTAGTTACCTAGACTATAATGTCAGGATAAGTACTCTTCTCCAAGTCAGAGGGTTGGATGGGATGATCCGAATGCCTTTTCTAGTTTAAAAAGTTTTTACTCTAGGATTCTACACTCCATGGAAACACTGTGCCAAGGAAAGGATATGTGGTGAAGAGAAGGAAAGACAATTTCTAAGGTCTAAATCCTGTCAAATAGTCTCTTGACTCAAGGGAAGGATAGACAGCCAGACAACAGTGAAACTCAGGAAAAAACAGGAAACTGGAATTGACCCTCCAGGTGCTACCACAATGCCTTTGAGTCCCCCTTTTTCCCTAGCCTGCTCAACCCCCACCTGACTCTGAAGAGACCCTAAATCATAAGGTAGACATCACACATAGTCAATCCTTAGAGAAGCAAGGGACACTTGGAACTCAGTGACTACTTGCCTAAAATTAATATCCCCTTGGGTTGGCAGTCACACCCTTGACAATTATTTGGATTTGGGACTTCAGTCAAAACTCTCCATTCAGCATTTTTGACTATCAACCCAATAAGACCGTGTGGCAGAGCTGACTGCAAGAGAATGAATGGAGAATTGGGGGGGGGGGGGTGGAGAAAGATGTGACTCATAGGGGATGAGGGAGAGGAAACCGCAATAACATAAATTGTCATGTCCCTTGGTGTTTTAAGGAATGGTTAGTCTAGGTCAGAATCCCATGAACCTGGTGAAAGGGGAAAGATCCTAGCATCTCAGAGTTAGAGGGGACCTCCATAGCCATAACTGTAAAAGAATCGTGTCTTCCACACATCAGATGAATGGTTATCCAGCCTGTGTTTGAAGGTCTCTGGTGAGAATGAACTCAATAGCCCATGTCACTTTAGTATGACTTTAGTTTGAAGAAGTTTTACATCATGTCTAAAGCAGAGTGTTGTGATTTGCAAATACTATTCTGAGCTCTGTCATCTAGGGAGATAAAAGAGACTGGGGGCAGGAATGAATGAGTGCTAGTATCACTAGGCAATGATTCAGAATGGTCTGGCACAGGGCAGGAAATGTAGAGGGTCTGTCTCATTTCTCACCTTGGCACAAATGTGGGGGAAGATGGCACCACTTTCTGTCAAGATACCCAAAAAGCAAACTCATTTACCACAAAAAGAAAGCTGAATGATCTAGGGGACTACCCAGGATTATGATCAGAAGCAGGAAAAACTATTTCATTGTGAAAACACAGGGTTGAGGTCAGAAATCCTTGGACTGAAGGCAAGTGGGCAGAATGAACCTTGGAGCTGACCCTGATTCCAAAGCTAGTAATCTATATTGGTATATTGGAGGACTAGAACTACCTGACAGAGAGTAGCTTTGATGATGCCTTAAGTTAAGCCTTTTGTTGTCAGTTGTGTCTGATTCTTTAGGATCCCATTTGGAGTTTTCTTGGCAAAGATAATAGTTATTTGCCATCTCTTTCTCCAGTTCATTTTACACACGAGGCAAATGAGGCAAACAAGCTTAAGTGATTTACCCAGGATGACCCAGCTAGTGTCTGAGGTCAAATTTGAACTCAGGTCTTTCTGACTCCAG
Source organism: Macrotis lagotis (assembly GCF_037893015.1). Classification (NCBI taxonomy): domain Eukaryota; kingdom Metazoa; phylum Chordata; class Mammalia; order Peramelemorphia; family Peramelidae; genus Macrotis; species Macrotis lagotis. Next base: position 184,976,145 of record NC_133659.1, read on the forward strand.
ATCCAGAATGCTATCCACTGAGCCACCTAGCTGCCTAAGAATCTATCCTCATTGATAAAATTATAGTCTTAGAAAGTTTCCTGAAACATAGAAGTACCCACTGTCATACAGCCAGTATGTGCTAGAGGTAATACTTGATGTCTTTAAGGCACCAAATAGACACAATGCAATACTGCCTCACTACATGGTGTACAGAACAATTAAAGACTCCAAAGAAATAATTTCCTTTCTTTAAAAGCAATGGCACAGTGTATGTTTTTTAAAAATCATCTTATTAAATAATCTCTAAAATCTCAATTAGATGTAATACTTTTGCATATATCAATAGATTTTGCCAAGTGTATCCCTGTATGCTAAGCAGAGGTGACCCTTTATTACCTCCACAAGTGATCAGAATAACCTTCCCACCTTTCCTAGAACTCTGTGAGTTAAGATATCAGTTCCCCTTGTCTTCATCCAATAACTTTAAGTTAGTCGGCTCCTGCATTAAATTGGAAGGCTCTCATTTTGCATTCCCACTGTTTCTCTTACATCTCTCTCGATTTCTGAAAAGGGAAGTTATAAATGGTTTCCAGTAGAATAGTGAATAGTAGAATAGTGAATAAAAACAGACTGGGATGGGACAGGGTAAGCCCAATAGTTGGTCAGGATTTGACAAATTTGCTCCAATTATTTTTCATTGCTGTAGATGGCTAAATATTCCAGTGGTGCTTGCAAATGGCAAGGCTACTTCATTGAGTATGGTTGAATGCTCCTCTGTGTTATTTCTGGTTTTATTATTATACAAATAACACATGGAGTAATTTTGTTTAGAAAGTCATTGCAATAACAAGGTCTCCATCTATGGAGGTGATGTTGCTGACCAGCCATCAGGAGACCATATGTTCTGAGTTGTTTTTTCTGTAACAGGGTGGGTTGGTGCTGTTGTCTGGTCCTCCTTGGGAAAAACAGCACATATTTATGAGGTGAGGCTGTCAGTGGCCCTGGTATTTCATTCACTTCCATATTGTCCCAGAATTATTAACCAACCCAACACAGGAAATGTCATCTTATGTTTAAAAGTATAATAACAACAATGATGATGATGATGATGATGATGATGATGATGATGACGACAATATTTATATAATGCTTGCTATGTGCCACACACTGTAATGGTGTTTACAAAGCACTTTACAATTATTATCTCATTTGACCCTCACAACCCTGGGAGGTAGGTGCTATTATTATTTCCATTTTACAACTGAGAAAACTGAAGTAGACAAAGAGTTTAAGTGACTTGCACAGAGTCGAACTGAGTCTGGATTTAAACTTAGGTCTTCCTGTCTTGAAGTCCAGCTCTATCCTCTGAGATACCTTGGTGAAGCAGAAAGAATACTGGAATTGCAATTGGAAGATCCAAGTTCAAATGTCACCTTTCCCTTTTACTATTTCTATGATCTTTGGCAAACTCCTTAACATTTCTAAATCTGTTTTCCTCTTCTATAAGTGGAGGGGACTGAAATCAATAACCAAACCCCTCTACCCTAATTCCCCCCCCCCCATGATTACTAGGGAGGCAGTGTAGTATAGTAGAAAGAGTATTAGCCCTCCTTCAGATGTTTACCACTAGGTGAACTTGGTCACACCACTTAATTTTTATGAGCCTCAATTTCCTCAAAAAGGAGGTTGAGTTGGATAACCTTGAAGAAACTTTCTGTTCCAAATAGATGACCCTATGACCTCAAATGTCCCTTTTAGCTCAAAATCTATGACCAAATATGAATTTTTCCCAAACTAAGCAGGTGCATATCAGCTCCAAATAAACAGATCTTATCCCAAAGACAACACTTCTCCTTCATCCTACCATTGACCCCCAAGTAATTCAACATGTAGTTATCTCTTATCCCTAGAATCACAAAATAGTTTAACTAATGGGGGTTAGTCATGGAAGCTTTGGAGATGAATAAGGAATAGCCCCTGCCTTTAAGATATGCATAACCACTACTCTATCCTGAAATTCAGGGAGTTAAATCAACTGGAGTCTTTCAGGTTCTTCCAGGGATCTGGTTGGCAGAGGTAGGAAAGAAGAGATACTGAAGAAGGTATCTCATTCATCTTTTATTTTTTAGCTTTTATAAGGCAATGGGCTTAAGTGACTTGCCCAAGGTCATAAAGCTAGGTTGAACTCAGGACCTCTGACTCCAGGGGCCAGTGCTCTGTCCACTGCCCCTCAATCATATTTTACTAGCAAAATCTTTTAAGAGGTGGCTGAACAGTTGGTAGATTAAATAGTATATGACCTTTGCTTTCCCTCTCCTTTTCCACCTACTGTCCTCCTGAGAGCCAAACTGGCTTCACTCCACTCAGAGATCTCAAGTCTATTAAAGAAAAGGCTTCTCAATGCCACTGCTCAGACATACTACTAATTGGCTACTCAGTTCTGTTAGTTCAGTCTCCACTTATTGTCATTTTATATATATATATATATATATATATATATATATATACATATATATATGTATATATATATATATATATATGGCATAGTGGATAGTTAACTCTGTACAAGTCACTTAACTTTTCATCTGCCTCAGTTTCCTCAACTATAAAATAAGAATACCAACAGAACCTACCTCCCAGGGTTGTTGTGAGGATTAAATAAGATAATAATTGTAAAATACATTGAAGCTAAGATGACCTGGCTTGAATCATACATATGTGATCCTTGGTCAGTCACTTGACAACTTTCCTCATCTGTAGAATGAGAAAGTTAGATTCAATGTCCTCTTAAAGTTTCTCTCTTCTATAAATCTATTCACTTATGAAATGCGATGTTGTCTTATATGGAACTCTTCCAAGGATCTCATTGTTATCAAAGTCAATACCCCTCAGAGGTGACAGCTATTTGTTTGTCTAAACTAACTGAACAGTAGGAGTCCCCTCCCAAAAAAATTATAAGTCAATTGAATTTATTATTGTGAAAGAAATTGCCAAAGTAGAGTTCAAGGGAAAGAATTTTAACATTTGCCTGTTTCATTTAATATAAATTCAATCATATGTAAAACCCTAATTGTCTAGAGCCTAACTCTGCCCTTCTTCCCCAATCACATTTCTTCCCTGCTTTAATCAAGTCTGACACCAGTCAGCCTCACCCTCCATTCTCAGAGCACACATATATTTGACTGTTCACATATTCTTCATCCTTGGCGCTGCTTTTATTCTTGGTGGTTCTGATCCATCAATCAATAAGCATTTGTTATCAATTAAGCACCTATTATATAACAGGCACTGTGCCAGATGCTGGGGATAAAATACAATAAAGACAAATGAAACATTGATGAAGCTCGTATTCTAAGAGGAAGAGGAGACGACATAGACATATGTCTTTTTAAAGTGAGAGTTTCTTGGGAATGAATATCTTCTGCTCTGGGTACCTGTAGGATACAGTAACCAAAGCAGTACTTAAGCTTTCAGTTGTCTGAGAAAGGCACAGAGCTTGTGGCAGTAAAATATGCCTCAGACATAAAACTAGCACCAAGAGGGGCAAGGGTCAGTGAGAAAGAAAAAGACCCATTTTAAGCCATCGTCTGGGCTGCAGCTTCAGATTACACAGGATATCAGCTGAAAGGGACATCAGAAGCCACCTAACCCAAGAGAACTCCCTCTGCAATGCTGCTAACAAACCATCATCCACAGAACTGGAAGACCTACAGAGGCAGGAACCTCACTACTTCCCTAGGCAGCACCTTCAGTTACTTCAGTCTATTGATTTCCTTGCACAGAGCAGCAAACTCCTCCTGGCCACTATCACCCATTGTTGGATACTTAGCTTTCAGTATCTTAAGGGTTGAACGCAAAGTGACATTTGAAGGGTTCTTGGGATAGGAAAATTTCTTAGTACCAGAGTCATCTACTCGGAGACAAGTTTCACATTTCTCTAGAGGGTAATTTTAAGTATAACTATCTTTTTTTTAAAGGAACAATTAGATCATTGGCCCTTGGGTTACGAAAACCTGAGTTCAAATCCAACTTCAATCTTAGTAGCTCTTTGTCCCTGGGCAAGTCACTTAACCCTGTTTGACTTGCTTTCTCCATCTGTAAAAGGAGCTGAAGAAGAAAATGGCAAATCACCCCAGTATTTTTGCCAAGAAAACCCCAAATGGGGTCACAATTGAACAACAAAATTCTATGAAAAGATAGGGAAGATTCTGACTACAGCAAGGGAACATTAAGGGACTTTGGAAAACTTAGGCAAAAAAAATCCCTCAACTATTAATAACCAAATGAGGCTTACTTCTAAAGCATAAATAACGCAAAGCAACACAAGTGCAGAATTAAGATGGAGAAAGAGGAAGGTGTATTGGAAAGAGTATTTCTGAACTTTGGAGTTAGAGGATCTGGGTTCAAATTCAAACTCACTGTACTTGCCTTTAGTCAAGTTATTTCCTCACAATGGACCTGAGTTTTGTCATCTAGAAAATAAAGGGGTGGCACTAGCTGTCCCCTAGAGTCTGTTCTATCTCTAAATTGAAGATCCTGTGGCCCCAGAAATTCAGTTCCTCCACAAGAACAGAAACCAATGGAAAAGTCTTCCTTTTTTCAACTTCAGAATATTCATTGATATTTACAAGGATCAAGAAAAGGAGAAATGAGTTAGCATTTCAGTACTATTGTGTTTGTGATGACCTAAATGCCCCATGAAAACTGGAAAATCTGCGTCCCCAAAAACTCAATAGGCAAAAGAGAGCATCAGCTGGAAAACAGTTTTCTAATTCTCTCCATCAGAATGCTAAATGAAACTGGGAGCAGTATGAGAGTAGGGGCTAGGGAGATCCAGGTGCCAACCCTGTCATCCTGTCATTTACTGGCTATACACCCTTAAGCAAGTCATCACCCTTCTCTGGATCTTAAGTTTGGATTAGTTGTTGTTTTTAACTCTGCAAAATAATAATAAATACAGGTGGTGAGGGGTTGAACTGATGATTTTTGAGATCTCTTTGGTAAACCTGAGTGTTTTTCTCTAATTTTTGACTTATCCTATATGGAAAACCTGATGCAGATAGATGCCAGTATTAATTGAAAATGGGGTAGGATGGGAGTCAAGTGTCCGACATTGGATTTTGCAGGGATTGCCTGGGAGTTTCTGCCCTATTTGACCTTCCTCAGGCAGTTATCAACACTCTCTGCTACTCTGCTCCCTCCCTTCCTTCACTAGTCCCCCTTTCCCTCTCCCAAACAAGAGACAGCCGGAAGTTGATTTGAATGACTACACAGCTGCAGGCAGGCTAGAAATCCCTTCTCTAGGTTTACAGCCCTCAGGGAGGAAGATGAAATTAAGATCCAAGGCTGTGGGTAGAATAGATTGAGAGCTGGAAGGGACTAAGGAGTGGTTTAACCCAGGTCTTCCTGATCTATTATTAGTCCTGCCTTGGAGCCACTACAACATGAGGGAGACCAGAGAAAGTTAAGGAGAAAAGTTTATTGTTTACTAGTGAAGCAGCTAAGTTTTAATAACTTAATAATGGACTATAGATAAGAAACCAGTTCCTGGATGTTAAGGTCACTTAATAAATGTTAATTTGATATATAGCACTCTCTCTCTGTCCCTTCCCATGTTTACAGGACATGTGGCATCTTAGCCAAGCACTTTCCCCAATCTTTTCCAATAGGAAAACAGCTTTTTTATGTCTAAAATTTTCTTGCCACCCTCCCCCACCCCACCCCATCCCCACCCCCCATTCATTTGTCTTGATTTAAAAAATACACTGGTGGCAGCTAAAAGGTACGGTGGATTAGAGCACCAGCTCTGGAGTCAGGAGGATCTGAGTTCAAATTTTGCCTTAGTCATGTACTAGTCATATGACCCTGGGCAAGTTCCTTAACCTCAAATGCTTAAAAAATAGAAAAGAAAAAATACAGTAGGAAAAAAGTTATTGTGAATTCATTAAATAAGTATATACTAGTTACTTCTCAACCACGTTTACAAACATTTGTAAAATAGTAAAAAAATATATATATATGTGTGTATATATACATATATATATATATATATATATATATATATATATATATTCAAGACCTATTATCTATTGGAGAAACAGAGTGGTATTATGGAGAGAGAGAGGCTTTGGAGTCAGAAGACCAGGGTCATTATGAACAAGTCAGAGAATCTCCCAGTGCCTCAGGCAAATCTCTTAAAACCTCAGTTTCAGACCAGTTGTCCATCTACGCAGGTATAATATGTTTCTACAGTAGGAATTTTTCACACTGATAAATGTGGAATCATAGATTTCAAGGTAGGTAGGGTCTTGAAGGACATTTTGTCCAATTCCTTCATTTTACATTTGAGGAAACTGAGGCCTAGAAAGGTTAAGTGACTTAGGCCCATAGACTGCCAGACTTAAAGCTAGAGAGGAAGAATGTATTTAGAATGTATTTCACCATTTTATAAATATTTTCAAATATTCATTATTTAACAGATATTCAAACTGGTATGTATAAGTATATACACATATGATTATATATATATTATATATATGGGATGTAACACAGAAAGAGAGAAGGAAAGAGGAGGGAGGAAAAAGGGAAGGGAGAAGGTGGAATAGAGGAGAAAAAAGGGGGAGAAAGAGAAGACATAGGAGGGAAAGGAAAGAAGGGAGAGAGAGAGAGAACTGTTTGAATCTAGCCTTTTCTAAATGGTAATATACATATGTATATAATTATATACACATATGTGTATGCATAGGGTAGTGAATATATATTCTTGTGTGTATAATAATAGCTAGCACTTTAAGGTTTGCAAAGAAAATTCTTTATAAATATCTCCTCACAACAACCAGTAAGTATTATTGTTATGCCCATTTTAACAGAAGAGGAAACTGAGGCACGGAGCAGTTAACTTATTTACCCAGGATCACACAGCAAGTGAATGTCTGAGGTAGGATTTGAACTCAGCTGTTTTCTGACTCCAGATCCAGCACTGTATCCATTGTGCAACTAGCTGATAGATGGATACATTTTATATATACATATATTTTATATATATATATAAAAACAAATTTATTAATCTATATTTATTTATTAGATTGAGTCATTTTAAAGACTTTCAATAGTTCTAGACCCATCCTCAAGGTCCACACCAAAGGGAGAAGTCACCTCATCTAACCCCTCAATTTACAGAATAGAAACCTGAGGTCCAATAAAGTGACTGAATACAGGATTTGAATCCAAGACCTCTGACTCCAATGGAATTCACCCTTCCTTCCCCTGAATCACACTGACTGTATAAAGGTGTTTTGTTTAAAGATTGTTTTCTTCCTTCCTTGGCTTTAAAATGTTGAAAACCTTTCCCAAACTCATCTGTTTGCTGCTCCCAGCCCTGAGAAAGGGAAGGATTAAACCCTAGGGATATGAGCAGATCTGGAGGGCTGCTGCCTCATAATAAACTTGCTTCTAATTGGCAGCCCTCCAAAAAGATATTCCTCCCAATGTGAGCAGGCTCACCTTCCCAGTCAGGCCCCAGCCATCAGAGTGAGGCCTTCCCAGCCAAACTGGCTCCTGAGCTACAGGCCAGGAAAGACTCCCTTCTCCTTTTTTTAAAGTTTCTTATTTTTTACATCTTTCTTTTCCCTCAAACCAAAAATCCAGAGAAATGGTGTGAGTAGGCCCCAGCATTCAAGCATGCCATTTCCTTCAGTGACAGCTAAGAACAGCATCTGGAACTTATAAAAATAAACAAAGCCAGAGGGGGCCTCAACCCATCCCCCACTCCCTTTCCCCTCCCAGTGTTCCCAGCTGACCTTACCCCCTACTAGGAGATAACCTCTCACCTCACAGTCATTTTCCCAATCCTGCTGACCACGAAGGTTCTCAACCCATCCCAACTCATCCCAACTCTCCCTGTCTTATTTAACACTGCTGATCTATCACACCTTACTCCCTACCCTCTGCTGTCCCCACCTTATTTCATCTTCTCATCTATCATTCCCTGGAAGTTTAAGTAGACACCAATTCCTGACTTTCCCCCTTCCACATGGATTCTCTTTCCTTTTTATTTTATTTATTCTTTCTCTCCCTTTATTTTTATATAATCTGCTAATACTGGTGTCCCCATTCATGGTTATCAAGGTAAGGAATCAGAGAACCTGAATTTGAATTCTGACTCTGCTACTTACAATTCAGGTGACCTCAGACAAGTCACTTAATCTTTCTGGTCTCAGTTTCCTGAGGAGATTGACCTAGACGATATCTAAGGCCACTTCTAGGTCTAGATCTCAACTTCCATGATCCTATAACCTTAAAAAGTTTCTTTTCTTTGCAATGGAGCAGCAATGTTTTCTTCAAGATGAAATGTTATTTCTTTATTTCTTCCTTCCTTCCTTCCTTTTCTCCCTTCCTTTCATTCTTTTTCTTTCTCCCTTCCTCCTTCCCTTTCTTCCTTTTTCCTCCTTTCATTCTTTCTTTTCTTCCTTCCTTTCCCCCTTTCTTCCTTTATTTCTTACTTTTCTCGCTGCCTTCCTTTCTTTTTTTCTTTCCTTTCTTCCTCCTTTTACTCTAACTATATGTTACCAAGAGAAAGTCATTTACCTTCTCTGGGTCTCAGTTTCCTCATTTGTAAAATAAGAGAGTTAAACAAGATAACCTGAGATCCCTTCCAGACTTAGATTGATGCCCTCTTTTTCATACCACTCACTTCTTAATGATGCTCCCCTCCTGTTCCCACTTAGAGCTCTCCCTTGTAGCACAGAAGTACAATTAAATAAATCAACACATTGACATTGCATGCCTCATTCCTCATCTATAGTCCACCACCTCCTTATTGAAAGGCAGGAAGCATGTTTTCCTATTAGTGTGAGGTATTATTTCCAAAATGATCCACTGCCTGGTACTGAGGTTGAACTTCATGGGTTTGAGATGGTCACTGGTATGGCCACTTAGAGTTTGAGTCTTCTTTCAGCCATGATAAAATGCTGACCTTAAGTGAGACTGCCAGAAGTGACAGCCCTTTACGAAATAATCAGCCTTCCACAGAATAAAAGAACATAGGAACCACAATAACACAGACATATACATCCCACTGGCAGCTGTGTGGGCGCAGTCAAGGATTTCATCAGAGAACCTCTGTACCATTCTCTTCCTCTAACAAAAAACATGAGTCCCTCTGACCCTTGTAATGACTTAGGGTAAACCTTCCAAATAAAGGCTTTTGTGGCTTGGCATGGGAGTTAGAGACAATTAACTACTGCCCACCAACAGGAGCAGCCAGTGATGAATTGTTGAAACTTTTGAAGATATATTTATTGCTATGCCCTGAGCAACTGAAACAGGAGAAATGCACTAGAATTCCATTATAATCAGTCAGCAAGCATTGACTAAGCACCAACGACATATCAGGTACTATGATCTCTGGGAGAACAAAGACAAAAATGAAATTATCTGCAAGAAGCTATCAATCTAGAAAGAAACCATGCCCACATAGAGCATGTCCCAAAGGTTTTGGGCAGTTTAGGTGGTATAGTGGTTAGACTGTTAGATTCAGAAAGACCTGAATTAAAATGTACCTCAGACACTTAATAGCTGTGTGACCCTGAGCAAATAACCCTGTTGGCTTCAGTTTCCTCATCTGGAAAATAAGCTGGAAAAGGAAACAGCAAAGCTCTCCAGTATTTTTACTAAGAAGACCCCAAATGGGGTCATGAAGAATTATATACAACTAAACTATAATAAAAATTTGCTGCTGACTGTATATAATAGAGATGGGACTTTGAATCCAACCCTTCTCCCTCCAAAACTAGCCATAAGAAGTACATTTTTAAAAACCAAGCATCTATAAGAGGATTTTCCAAGCAGCTCAAGGTCATGTGGAATGTCGGTGTGATGCCTGGGATTCCCCCTTCCTGACTAACCATGCTAACAATAAATATCTCTTCCTGGACTAATGCCTTCCCTGCTCCTTTTATTCTCCATCTGTATTTACAGTAGGGAAGGAAAGAGAAAAGCACAGGAAATCATGTTCTCTCTCCCCACTGGGGTCAGACAGCTTAATGGTATCTGGTGGAAGGAAAGTGGAGAATATAGAGAAGAGGGTGACAGGAGGGGCTCTAGGACTTCCCTGGTGCAATAGTATACTAAGATTTAAAGCTGGAAGAGACCTTCAGAGCTATATAATCCAACTCTGTCTTTATATCTGAAGATGAAGAGAAGGGAAGGGATTAGAACAAGGTCCTACAGATAGTAAATATCAGATTTAGACATGTATAGCATTGTTATTATTAAGCCTTTTGACTCCCAGTCTGTACTCTTTCCTCTACACCACATCTTGTGGCCCTATCTGCTGCATCCTTCATGTTTATAATGTAAGAAAAGAACAACAACAACAAAAAAAAAAAAACCAAGAACTCAGGGAGACATCAGAAGCCACATCTGGCATCAGAGGACCTGGGTTCAAATCTTGTGTGCCCTTTGGGAAAAATCACTTAACCTCTCTGGGCTTCAGTTTCCCTATTTGTAAAAAGGGTATTTGACAAGAAGTCCTTTCCATCTCTCTAAACCAAATGATTTATGACCAAACCGGAGGGATGGTTAGGAATTTCTAGTTCAGCTATGCAGAGCATGGGGGGGGGGGGAGGATCTCTAAGAAATGCTGATCCCAGCCCCAGGACGCAGCCAGCTAGAGACAATCGATCTGCTAAATAGATCTTTGCAAGAGACATCTGCATGTCTTCCCAAGCCTTAGACAAAGAAGGGTTTCTCACTCTGTCCCAGAACAACCCACCACAGTCCTGCCCTGATGTTCTGAATAGAGAGTTTGGAGAGAGAGACTAAGGAGGACAGACTTAGGAAAAGTTTCCTAAAGATTTGAGTAATGCAAAAATGGGATGGGTGTATTGAAAGGCAGTGAGTTTGGGATGATGTTCAAAAAAAACTGGGAGAAATAAAAAGAAGCAATTATCTCAGACAGAAAAAGAAAAATTGATACAGAAAAGGCTAGTAGGGAGAAGGCTGAAACTTTACCCTCAGTGGGAATGGGTTAAAGAGGGAATATCATATGTGTGTATGTGTGTATGTATGTATCTAGAAGGGTATGTATATATGTATGTATGTATGTATGTATATAAAAGTCCTCTAAATTCAGAAAGAAAAGGGCAAGAGGATAGGATAGGAGAAACTAAGGAACTCTTGGAGGATGGGTAGGTTAAGGAATTGAAGGACAAGGTAGCAGGTAGAAGTAAAACAAAGGAATGAGAAGAGAAAGGAATAGGGTAAGAAGTATAGTGAGGAAAAATAGGAAGGAGGAAAATATACAATAAGTAATTATAGCTTAGAATGTGAATGGGATGAATATACCCATAAAATGGAAGTTGATAAATTAAAAATTTGAATTCAACAATATGCTGCTTTACACACAAGCATAAAATAAAGGTCAGGAGTAGAATTTATTATGTAAAAAAGCAGGAGTAGTAATCATGATCCCAGAAAAAATTAAAGATAAAATAGATTTAATAGGGGCAGCTAGGTGGTGCAGTAGGTAGAGCACCAGCCCTGGAGTCAGGAGGACCAGAGTTCAAATCTGACCTCAGACACTTAATGACCTAACTGGGCAAGTCACTTAACCCCATTGCCTTTCCAAAAATAAATAAATAAACAAATAAAATAGATTTAATAAAAAAAAATAGGGAAATTCTACTGTCAGTCATATTATTCAATATTATTTTAGACCTCCTAAAATAACTAAACAGCATAAAATAATCTGAGAGTATCTCTGCCAAACCAGAAACAGGAACTATATAAACATAAACATATTTTTATACACATAAAGTCAGAGCTAAATGACTGAAGTAATATTTATTGTACATAAGTAGGTAAAGGCAATATAATAAAAAAGTGACAATTTTACCTAACTAATCTATTTAGGTAATGCCATACCAATTAAATCACTAAAAAATTATCTCACTAAGGTAGAAAAAATAATGACAAAGTTGATTTGAAAGAATAAAAGGTCAGGAATTTCAAAGAAACCAGGAGGAAAAAAAAAGATGTAAAGGAAATAGATTCAGTAGTATCATATCTTAGACTGCAGTGTAATGTGAGAGAATTGTTGAAGTGTAAAAAGAATAATTTTGATTATTTTAAATTAAAATGTTCTTGTATAAAAAACTTTAGGCAACCAAACATAGAAGGAATGCAGAAAAATGGGGGGAACTTTGATAGATAATCTCTTAGAATGTGATTGGGTTGGAATACTGCTGTGGTGAATAAATGATGAGCTGGTTGATTTAGAAAAAACTTGAAAAAACTTGGACTTATGAAGGAAGATGCTGTCAACCTTCAGGGAAACAGATGACAAATAGAAATATAAGCATAGTAGTTCTTACCTATAGGTGTATGAGTAAATTATATATATATTTATATATATATATATATATATATATGTGTGTGTGTGTGTGTGTGTGTGTGTGTGTGTGTGTGTGTGTGTATCTTTATAGATATCTGTGAACTGAATTTGAGTGAGGAGATGCTGTGCTAAGTCACCAGCCTCACTTTCTCTTCCAAAGCCATCTGGGTCCAGTGGCCAGATATGACTCAGGATGATTGGAGATGGTAGTCACACAACTTGTGTCAAGTGTCTTGGGCCATATTCGAACTCTCCTCTTCTTCACTCCAAGGCTAGTGCTCTACCCTCTTCTCCACCCAAGTACCTATATGTATACCTATATGTATATTATATATATATATATATATATATATATATAATAGATAAATATATGTATATGTATATATACATATATGCACTTAATTATAGCCTTGTTTGAGGAGGGAAGGGAAAAAAATAAAGTAAAAAGTGCATAGCAGAGAAGAAAAGAAAACATAAGGAAACAGAAAAACTGGACAGTTTCAAAAACAATGAATACTACAGTTCTTTGAAAACCATAAATACTACAATATTATGTAGATTTTCTTGAAAAGGAATTTATTGTTTTATATTGAATTTCTTATGTTCTGCTATGTATGAGGCAATTTTTTCTTATTTTGTATTTGTTTGAAATGAATTTTAAAATTACAAAAATTCTAATCAGATATTATTGTGCTATGAGAAAAGACAAATAGGGGATAGCTAGGAGACACAATGGATAAAACACAGGCCCTGGAATCAGGAGGTCCTGAGTTCAAATCCGACCTCAGACACTTAATAATTGCCTAACTGTGTGACTCGGGGCAAGTCATTTAACCCCATTGTCTTGCAAAAACCAAAAAAAAAAAAAAAAAGGACTGGCTAGGGCTTCCACATCTGGCTGAAGGAGGGGTGTGGAACATTTTAGCCATGATATTACATCTCTCAAATCAAACAGTAATAAAATATAAAAATGGAAAATGAGGAGTGGTCTCAGACAGGTTGACTTTGACCTAGTTAGAAGGAGGCCAACCCTGTGGCCTATTCTGGTCAGGAAATCACAGGCTAAGTGAAAGCCACACTCTTCCTCCACCTGTGACTCTCCAGTGACCATCCTCTCTCATTGCCTCAGGGAAGAGATATGGGATAGCAAGGGAACAAGGAGCTGGCTTTGTTGACCAGTACTTATTTTCCCATGTACTAAGTAGAAGATAAATGGTCAGTATGGTTCCATCATAAGCTGGAACATTTATGTTTTTGTATACAGGGTGTCCTCAAATCTTAGTCCAAGCTCTAAGAGTATAAAACTGTAACAAGACTTGGACTTGTTATATGAGTATGGTTTTTGTATGAGTGTGGTTTTTGCTTTATAATTCTTTCCATAGGGGATTAGTGATTAGACCTGTGATTTTATTATCATAGGAAATTCCCAAATGGAGAAACTCCTTCTACAGGTGCAAGTTATTGCCTTCTCTGAAATGTAATATTAAACAGTTGTTAAGAACATTGAGAGATTACCCAGGACCACATTGTCAATTTGTGTTGAAGGCAGAAGTTGAACTCAGATTATCCTGGTTCCAGGGTCAGGCTGTCTATTCACTATCCCAAGATGCCTCTATTATAGTTACATTTGTTATCTTTCTTCCACCAAAAACAACTCTTGGAGAACAAGTATCATATCTATTTTGTAAATAGGAAAAGACTCAGAGGGGCATTATATCTATTTAAAATATGGGGAAACTAAAAGAAATTGAATTTTTCCCTTGTTGGTAAGTGGAAAAATTAAGGCAGAAAACCTCATTTTCTGAGTTTTCCATTGCTTTCTACAAGTCTCAGGACCTCCCAGTTTATGTGATGTTAGGAGGGCCAAGTCCATGGTGGTAACCCTATCCCAGGTTCAGGACCCAAGTACAGCCTTCAGTTAGCCAAGATCTTTTCAGCTGCTCTCTTTCCTGCTGCCTCTCACAATCCTCTCTCCCTTCCTGTCTCAATCTCTCTTCTAACCCTCTCCCCAGGGTCTATCCTTCATAAAGAGCTCACTATAGTTGAATTGTAGATGTTAGCACCTAGGAATTTTGGAGGAAAAACTGAGAAACTTGGCCAAGAGACAGAATCTATAACCAAGTAGAGTATGTGACAGCTGATCCCACCACATGTCTTTCCACCCTACTCCCCCATACTTCCATTCCCTACCTTTCCCCATCCCCTTGAGCTGTGGCCTCCAGCCTAGTCCAGGCTTGACCTGTCTCCTTGACCTAGCAATGGAAAGTAAAGGAACTCATTACTTGGGCTGATGAGCAAACCTCCTTGCTTCTTTCAAGTCAACTTAGTAGTAGGCAGGCTGGAGTAATTTCTTCCATGGTTAATGATCCTTGACAGACAGTCAGGACCAAGAATCCTCAGAGACTCAAACATTTCTGGCCCTATGACCCTAAGCCCTTTACCCTCTTCACCTCACTTCCCCCTCCCTCCACATTTTCCCCTCCCTCCACATTTTCCCCATGTTTCTGTTTCTTGAAAGGTCTATTTCCCCACAGGTGGTCCTGTTGTTTTCCCTGCCAAAAGAGTGACCTCTACTCCTCTCTCCATCTATCCCCAGAGTAAAAGGGGCTCAATGATGAGCAGGCCTAGAATTTAATGCATATGTCATCTGTAAAACAACAATATTTCACTGCCTACTTCATGGAGATAAGGGAAAGTGTCTAGAAATAAAATTGGATTTTTAAAAATATTTCAAATGAGGGAAAGTGCTTTGTAAATCTCGAAGAGCTATATGGACAAAGGCTATAATTATGGCTCAGTTCTAAAAGTTTGGAAAACACTATATCAAAAGTCACACCCACTTTCACCAATAATTTCCTTATATCATTGGGGGTTTTTTTCATTCTTTTCAGTCATCCAATTCATAAGGTCAGCCATTTGGGGTTTTCTTGGTTTGTCATTTCCTTCTCCAGCTCCTTTTACAGATCAGGAATTTGAGGCCAATAGTGTTAAATGACTTACCCAGGGTCACACAGCTAGTAAATGTCCAAGATCAGATTTAAATTCAGGAAGATGAGCCTTCATGATTCCAGGCCAGGCTCTCTGTGTCCTATGGCCTATTTAAATATCATTGTTATTGAGTTTCCATTGTATTGTATCCTATGAGGTGAGGCTCATCTCTTTACTACCTTCCTTTCCCTAGCCCAATTTCATATTCCACACCTAACAAAACTCCACCATCACATGATCTCTCCTGTATGTGGTGCCCTACTGTTCTCCATACCTGGAATACCTCCTCCCACTTCCTCCATACACTCCAATTCCATCCAAGCTTAAGTTTGTCCTTCTCTATAAAGTCTTCCCTAAGCTACTCCCCACTCTACCCCTAAACTCTCCTATTACCCACACACTCAGAACCAGAGAATTGAGTTATTTATAAATTACTTTTTGAGTATTCACTGCTGTTTAAAGATATATAGAGAGATATAGATATATGATATAGATACACATACTTATACATGTATACTAATCACAAATCCCAAAAAGCATTGTAAATTTCTTGGGAACAGAATCATGTCTTATATTTCTATTCAAGGATGTGATGGAGGAGGTAGATCTAGTTTGCAAAAAACTAAAATTTTCAGTATAAGTATTTATACCTCTGAGATCAGCAAACAGCTACAAATCAGGGCTTGATAGAGTGTTTTGTTGATTTTCTAGACTTAAGAAAGTATTGGAGAAAATGTGAATAATGCAGATTCCATTTGAAAGTGTTGCGTGTGTTTGTGGAGGGCAAGTTGTTGAACATCCACATGTCCTTTCAGTTCCTAATGCAGTACTGAGCTTAATAATAAATGTTTACTGAGTATCATGATTTTTTAAAATAGATATAAAGGGCTTGCTTGAGCCCTAATAAGCCCTTGAATAAATTAATGAACAAGCTTTTTATAACCTCTTACTTTGGGCCAGGAACTTCAAGTGGTCTGATATATTCCAGGACAGCAAAATTTCTCTGGAAAAGAAGCACTGACACCAGACAATAACCCCTTCCCTCCTCCACCCTTAGTGCCTCCCACCTAGCCCTGGGCTCCTAACTCCAAATCCTTGTTGATTTGGGGTGTTTGTGGCTTTCTCTGCACTTTGTCTAGATGACTCAGGGAGGAGAAAACAGACCTCCTCAGAGGCCCTGCAGCCAATTCATCTTAATGATGTAAAACCTGAGGCCACAACATAGAAATCACTTGGTGGGGAGGCGAGGGAGAGACGGGATTAACAAGAGCAAAGTGTTTTGTTCAGAGGAAGGATGGGGAAACCCAACACTGTCTGCTCACAAATTGTTTTAGCATGAGCCTTTCCTTGGCCCTTCTACAGAAGGAAGGAGCCAACTACTCCCCTCCCCTTCTCCTCATGCACTCTCCAGGTCTAGAGGATAAGGAATGAAGTCTGATAGGATTTGGGAAGTCCAGCACACAGACACTGAGAATCTCAATAGTTTGCTACACATATTTACCATAGTATGAGTGGTAATGGCAACAGCAATGGTGATAATGGTAATAATTGTAGTAATTGTGAACAGTGGTCATAAGATAATAAATTTAAAATAGTTTTCTATCCACTCTGAGCCACCTCACCAACTTGGCACTTTCCAGGGAGCAACTACTCCCAGGTTCAAACTATACTGTGGTTCTGGATTCAATAGCTCACAAGACCCCAGCAGTGTGCTTCCCTTTAATAGACAACAGTTAGACAAAATAGTTCAAAGCAAAGGCATTTACTGAAACAGAACATAAAGAACAATAGCTACAAAATACTCCCTTGCTAGAGATCTGGGGCATATTCTACAATTACATTAAGCATCAGTGGGAAGGGTGAACATATACACAGAGGAAGATGGAAGCGTGAAGGCAGCATTTCCCAGAAACTCTTTCCCAAAAAAACTCCAAAAGCCATCAAATTATGACTCTAGTCAAAATTTAGAGGGGTAGAACCCACAGAAAGACTGAGTGATACATTTTCCCAGTCCAATATAACTTAGAAGTTCTGCTGGAAAGGTGTGTTTCACCAGGACTGGGATCTCCCCAAAAGGGCCTGGCTACAGCTCAGCTCAGCCCAGTCCAGTCCAGTCCAGGGATCACCAGGAACTGATTGAAGGGGAGGTGAGAGAACTCTGCTGCACCAGAATGAGTATAGAGTGAGGAGCACTGACCTCAGAGCAGCCCTGCAGTGAGAACCTGCAGCAGGAATCTGGGGAAACCAGCCTGCACCTCCAGAGCACATCCCACAGAAGGTAAGGGAGTCAGGGAAGACTGCAGAAATCTCTCTGCTCTCCCTGGGGTAGTACTCTGCTATTTGCCCACACTCAGATACAGGTTGCAGTTTGGCCTTCCATACTAAGATAGCAAGGACTCTCCTCACAGTTCCAGGGCAGAGGGGAGTGCCTGTGGTCATCTACATATCAAAGCACAGGCAAAAGAACATAAGACCTTGGAGAAATAAAGGTCCTAGTGGGTGTCCCCAAAAAAACCCAAAGCAGTTGTCCCAATAATACTCAAAAGCTCAAGAAGCACCCCAAAACCTGACACAGACTGGAGAAATGTGTAAACAGAGAAAAAAGAGGAACATGATTGAGAAATTCTTTGTTTATGATCCCAAGAAGGCTCAAAATACTCAATCTGAAGATGAGGAAGTACAAGCTCCTGCATCTAAAGATTCCAAGAAAAACAGAATTTGGGCTCAGGCTATGACAGAGCTCAAAAAAGATTTTGAAAATCAAGTAAGGGAGATAGAAGAAAAAATGGGAAAAGAAATGAGAGAGATGCATGAAAAAGATGAACAAGAAGTCAACAGCTTAGTCAAGTAGATCCAAAAAAATGCTGAAGAAAATAACATGTTAAAAACCAGCATAAGTCAAATGGATAAAACAGTTCAAAAAGTTATTGAAGAGAAGAAGAATGCTTTAAAAAGCAGAATTGGCCAGATGGAAAAAGAAATAAGAAAGCTCTCTGAGGAAAACAAATCCTTCAGATATAGAATGGAACTAAGGGAATCTGACTTTACAAGAAGTCAAGACACAATACTTCAACACCAAAACAATGAAAAATTAGAAGAAAATGTGACACATCTCATTTAAAAAAAAAACAGATCTGGAAAACAGATTCAGAAAGATAATTTTAAAATTATTGGGATACCTGTAAATCATGGTCAGGAAAACAGCCTTGACCTCAATTTTAAAGAAATCCTACAGGAAAATTACCCTGATAGCCTAGAAGCAGAGGGCAAAATAGAAATTGAGAGAATCCACCAATCTCCCCAAGAAAGAGATCCAAAAAAAAAAACCAACCCCCAGGAATATTATAGCCAAGTTCTAGAACTCCCAAGTCAAAGAGAAAATATTACAAGCAGCCAGAAGGACACAATTCAAATATTGTGCAGCTGCAGTCAGGATCATGCAGGACATAGCAGCAACTACATTAAGGGTTCATAGGAAGGCGAAAGAGCTTGGAATGCAACTGAGAATCAACTACCCAGGAAAACTGAACATCCTCTTCCAGGGGAAAAGATGGACTTTCAAAGAACCAGAGGAATTTCAAATGTTCCTGTTGAAATGACCAGAGCTGAACAGAAATTTGACCTTCAAATACAGGACTCAGGTGAAGCATAGAGAGCAGAGGAGAAGGGTAAAATATGAGGGATTTAACGATGATGAACTGTATGTATTCTTGCATAGAAAAATGATACTGATAATACTCATATGAAACGTCTCATTTAATAGAGCAAGTAGAAAGAGCTTTTATAGATGAAGTACAGGCAAGAGCTGAATTTGAAGATATGATATATTGTAAAAATGGAGTCATTGGCTAAGAGGGAAATGCACTGGGAGTAAGAGAAAGGAGAGGTGGAATAGGCTAAAATATTTCGTATAAAAGATTTCTTTTTACAATGAGCTTTTGCAATGATATGGAAGGGGGAAGGCAAGGTGGAATGAGGGAACCTTCACTCTCATCAGAAATGGCTCAAAGAAGAAACAGCATACACACTCAATAGGGTATAGGCATCTAGAGTAAAAAGGAGAGAAAGGGGAAAGGGGGAAGGGGAGGATGTGGGTGAGAGAGGAGAGGATAGATCAAAGGAGAGAATAGTCAGATATAACACATTTTGTTTTTTACTTCTTGCAAGGGGCTGGGATTGGGTGAGCTGTCCAGGACCATGGGGCTGGGTGGTTGCTGGGTCTCAGGGGTGGTATGTGGGCTTGGAGCCTCTTTGCCCCAAGGCTGGTGATCAGCCCACTGCACCACCCAGCTACCCTACAGCATATTTTAGAAGAGGGACAGAGTGAAAGGAGAGAGAAAATATAATATATGGTAGTGGGGAAGAATGGATGGAGGGAATTACAATCAGCAACAGTGGAAAAATATGGAAGTAACTTTTATGATGGACTTAGAAAGAATGTGACCCACCTGAGACAGAGCTGATGGTATCAGAACACAGACTGAAACACATTTTTTTCCTCTTTCCTTTACTTCATTTCGCATGAGTGTCTATATTTTGGGGAGGAGGGGGTATTATATATTAAAAAATTATGTATTAATAAAATCACTTGTACAAAAATATTCATAGCAGCTCTGTTCATGGTGGCAAAGAATTAGAAATTAAGTAAATGTCCTTCTATTGAGGAATGGCTTAACAAAATGTGGTATATGTATGTGATGGAACACTATTGCTCTGTTAGAAGCCAGGAGGGATGGGAATTCAGGGAAGCCCGGAAAGATTTGCATGGACTGATGCTGAGTGAGATGAGCAGAACCAAAGGAACATTGTGCACCCTAGCAGCAACATGGGGATTATGACCAACCTTGGTGGATTTACTCATTCCATTTGTCCAACAATCAGGCACAATACTTTATTTTTGTTCCTTAAGGATATGATTTCTCTCTCATCACATTCAACTTAAATCAATGTATACCATGGAAACAATGTAAAGACTAACAGACTTCTGCGGGGGGGGGGGGGGAGCAAGATTGGGGAAAAATTGTAAAAAATTAAAAATTAAAAAGAAACATATACACAGAGTATGCTGTTTGAGAGATACACGTATAGAGAACAAATATAGGCAAGACACTACAGGGTACTGATATCATTTCTTTTCTCCTCACATTGCCTCCTGTTGAATTTAGTATTCTTCTAGAAAAGTCACTCAGCTGAGTTCCCAAGTTCTTCTCTTCTTTGAATCTCAATTTCCAAAATTTCCAGATTATTTCTCCCTTAAATTCATAGCCAGTTCTATTTTTTATTTCCCAATGTCATACCTCTGCTCTCTACTTGCTCTTTCTCAATATAGTGTCTCTCTCCCAAGGAAGAGATTGTCTCTCAAGAGCTGAGTCTTAACTTCCACAGCTCTTCTCTCTGCTACTAGAGATCTCACTACTGAAGGCTACCTAGAATTGGTGTTAATGACTGGCTCCTGAAGTTTGTTTGAAAACTTGTTTCACACTTCTTAGAATGGGGCTGGGTGGGTAACAAAGCTTCCTTTTTAATTCTATCAAACTTTTAATTCTATGGCAAATTCCTTTAGACTTCCTTAAAAGTTTAAAACCTTGTCCTTGTTACCTGTCCCTTATGTTCTATGATTTAATTTGTTGGGTTGGAAAAAATAAAATAAGTAAATTACTTGATCCAGGGTATACTGATCAACACATTCCACGAAACTAGTAAGAGTAATAAAAATGAAAATAATTTGAGCTAATGGTTGGAAAGATGAACTGAGTTAAGGTCTTTTTCAGACATATTGGCTCTCTGAACAAGTTACTTAATTCCTCGTTGTCCCCAAGAAGCTCTCTAAGGTTAGAAATTAGCAGGTGCCAAATCTATACAAATAGAGGAAGTTCCTCAGTGAGACCACAGGTAAGATTTAACAGTAATAAAAATATTTACATATCTATGACCTCTTAAGCCTATATAACATACTATAAAAAGTAAAGTGTTGTATTTGGAATTAGAGAAACTCAAAGTCATAGCCTAGCTCTGTGACACAGGATGACTCCTAATCTCTCTTGACCTCAGTTTTCTAATTGCTAAAATGGGAATCCTCAGAGTTGCATATTAATAATAATAATAATAATAATAATAATAATAATAATAAATTTAGCTAGCAAGGGTTCAGCGAGTTCGATAAAATAATATATCGAATTTTATAAACCATAAATCAGTATATAAATATCATTTACTATTATGAAGCACTTTTCTCTCAGCATCTTTGTCAAGTAGATAATATAAGGGCCTCTATTCAGATGTTATGGATCAGAAAACAGAGATCTACTGAGTCATCCAGGATTATACAACTAGTACGTGTTATAAGTCTGTCTTCCTACTGTCAGGCTAGTATACTTTTCCATGATGCATGGCCTCTGGCATAAGTTTTTGTAGATAAGAACTGGGAATTGTCCCACATAAGGTTAAAAGTCTGGACTTTGAGTCAGGAGACCTTGGTTTGAATTGCAGTTCCACTATTAGAGTCCTGTGAGACCTCATACAAGTCATTTTCCTTCTTTTCTATCTATAAAATGGGTATATTGTACCTTGGTTGTGCCTTCCAGTTCTAAATCTACAAACCAACAAACTAAACCTTGCTCATCCTTCAAGACCCTTCCTCCTCCTTTAAGCCTTCCTGGACTGATCCAGTCCAACACTTCCTTTCCCTAAATTCCTATGTATAGCAGTCACTATACCACTCATTCAGCATATCCTGCCTCTTGTTATCAATTAGTTTTTCTAGTATCCAAGGACCAATTAGATTGTAAGTTCCTTGAGATCAGAAGCTCTGTCCAGAAAAAAAATGATGCCATAGGAATCAGGAAACCTGGGTTTATATAAGCCAATCACTTAAGCCCTCTGATCTTCAGGTCAGAGAACTCTGAGGCCCAGAGATGCTATAAGAAAATAACTTTCTAACCCTGAAAGTACTATATATATACACATATGTAAATTATTAAATGAATAAATGACTGAACTCATTATCTTTCCCCCAAAATCCTTCCTTTTCCCAAACTTCCCAATTGTTGTTAAGGGAACACCTGGACTCACAACCTAGGCATCATCCTTGATCCCTCTTTCTCTCCCCTCTTCCACAATATCCAATCAGTGGTCAGGACTTGGAATTTCTACCTTTTTAACATATCTTGAATATGCCCCCTTCTCTCTTCTGATACTCACCATCTGGTGCAGGCCCTCACCAACTCTCACCTGAACCATTGCAATAGCCTACTGCTGGGTCAGCCTTCCTCAGTTTTCTCCCCACTCCAATCCATCCTACATTCAACCATCAAACTCATCTTACAAGTAAGTTTTACCATATCACCCACTGTTTACCCAATGGTTCCTTCTTCCCTCCAGAATCAAATATAAATTCTTCCTAATGTTCAAAGTCTTATATGACAACCTGGTCCCTTCCTATCTTTCCAATCCTTTTAAACCTTACTCCACTCTGCATGTCCTAATCCAGTGACACTGGTTCTTTGATGTACTTTGCATATCTGCCTACTCTGGGCATTTTCTTTTTTTTCTTTTCTTTTTAAAAAAATTCTTTAATATTTTATTTTTCTGCAATCACATGAAAAAAACAATTTCTGACATTTGTTTTTAAAATTATGGGTTTTAAATTCTCTCCCTTTCTCCCTCCCCATTCCCCTTATTGAGAAGGCAAGAAATTTGACATAGGTTATTCCTGTGTAGTCATATTTCCATTTTAGTCATGTGTGGAAGAAAACATAGACCAAAGGGGGGAAAAAAACTTTAAAAAAGAAAGTGAATAAGTATGCTTTAATTTGTATTTAGATTTTATTCATTCTTTTTCTAGAGATGGATAGCATTTTTTCATCTTAAGTCCTTCAGAGTTTTCTTGGATCATTGTATTGCTAAGAATAGCTAAATGATTCCTAGCTAATTACTGTGCAGCTATTCTTTTGTACATAGTACATTTCACTTTGAGTCAGTTCATGTTAAGTCTTTCCAGATTTTTCTGAGAGCATTCTGCTCACCACTACTTTTCGCACAATAGTATTCCATCACAACCACATAGAACAATTTGTTCAGCCATTCCCCAATTGATGGGCATACTCCCAATTTCCAATTCCCTACCACCAGAAAAAAGCTGCTAAAAATATTTCCATATATATAAGTCCTTTTCCCTTTTGCTTTTTATCATTTTTTTGGATATAGATCTAGTAGTGGCACTGCTAGGTCAAATGTATGCAGTTTTATAATCCTTTGGGCATAGTTCCAAATTATTCTAAAAATGATTGAATCTTTTCATAACTACAAATAGGGCATTTATTTCTCATTTTTGCTATATCCCATCCAATATTTGTCATTCTCCTTTTCTCTCCTATTAGCCAATTTAATAGATTTGAGGTAGTACCTCAGAATTGTTTCAATTGGCATTCTTCCAATCAATAGTAATTTAGAACACTTTTTCATATGGCTGTAGATAGCTTTGATTACTTCATCTGAAAACTGTTCACATGTCCTGATCAATTATCAGTTCGGTAATGGCTCCTATTTATAAAAATTTGACTCCATTCTCTAAATATTTCAGAAATGAGAATTTTATCAGAGAAATTTGCTTTAAAATTTTTTCATAGTTATAATTGCCAAATGTATTTCTACCCTCCCATTTATTCTATTCTCTCACTTCTTTCCCTCTATCCTTCCTCAAAAGTATTTTGTTTATGACCACCCCTTCCCCAACCTCCCCTCCCTTACTTCACACACCCCCTTCTCATATTCCTTTCCCCTCCTACTTTCCTATAGGGTAAGATAGATTTCTATACCCAATTGAATGTGTATGTTATTCCCTCATTGAGTCAATTCTTATGATTGTTAAGATTCACTGATTCCCCTCTCTTTCCCTCCATTGTAAAAACTTTTTCTTGGCTCTTTCATGTGAGATAATATGTTCCATTCTATCTCTTCCTTTCCCTTTCACATCCCTTAATTTTATTTTTTTAGATATCATCCCTTCATTTCCAACTCATACCTGTGTCTTCTACCCATATATACTTCTAATTGCCCTAATAATGAGAAAGTTTTTATAAGCTTAAAGTATCAGCTTCCCATGTAGTTATACAAACAGTTCAACTTTATTAAGTCCTTGTGATTTCCCTTTCTTGTTTGCCTTTTTTATGCTTCTCTTAAGTCTTTTATTATGAAGGTCAGACTTTCTGTTCTACTCTGGTCTTTTCATTAAGAATGCTTAAAATTCCTTTATTTCATTGAATATACATTCTTCCCCCCACCCCCCAAAGGATTATATTCAGTTTTGCTGAGTACCTACTCTTGACTGTGATCCTAAATCCTTTGTCTGGAATATTATATTCCAAGATCTCTATTCCTTTCATCAAAAAGCTGCTAAATCTTGTTATCTTGATTGTGGCTCCACAATACTTGAGTTGTTTCTTTCTGGCTGCTTGCAATATTCTCTCCTTTGCCTAGGAGCTTTGGAATTTGATTACAATATTCCTGGGAGTTTTCTTTTGGAGATCTCTTTTAGGAGGTGAATGATGAGTTCTTTGAATTTCTACTTTAACTTCTGGTTCTAGCATATCAAGGCAGTTTTTCTTGATGATTTCTTGAAAGATAATGTCTAGGCTTTTTTTTTATCATGGCTTTCAGGTTATGCAAAAAATTTTTTAATCGTCTTTCTTGATTCTGTTTTCTAGTTCCATTGTTTTTTTCATTATTTTTAAATGAGATATTTCACATTGTTTTCTATTTTTTATTCTTTTGCTTTTATTTTACTGTTTCTTGATTTCTCAAAATTAGCCCCCATTTGCTCAATTCTTATTTTTTTTATGTTTTTGCAAGGCAATGGGGTTAAGTGGCTTGCCCAAGGCCACACAGCTAGGTAATTATTAAGTGTCTGAGGCTGGATTTGAACACAGGTACTCCTGACTCCAGGACCAGTGCTCTATCCACTGTGCCACCTAGCTGCCCCTCAATTCTTATTTATAAGAAATTTTTTTCTTCAGTGAGTTTTTGTGCCTCCTTTTCCATTTGGTCATTTCTACTTTTCAAGACATTCTCCTGATTGACTTTTTTGTACTTCTTTTGCCATTTGGCCTACTCTGTTTTTTTAAGGTGATATTTTCTTAGGCATTTTTTTTCTGTCTCCTTTATCAAGCTATTGACTCCTTTTTCATGATTTTCTTGCATCATTCTCATTTCACTTCCTAATTTTTCTTCTACCTCTCTTACTTGATTTTCAA
Organism: Macrotis lagotis; assembly: GCF_037893015.1. Lineage (NCBI taxonomy): Eukaryota > Metazoa > Chordata > Mammalia > Peramelemorphia > Peramelidae > Macrotis > Macrotis lagotis. The sequence goes on from NC_133659.1 coordinate 185,001,759, forward strand.
AATTCTTTTTGAACTTTTCCATGGTCTGAAACTAATTCATTAGAACTTTGACTTGTTAACTTCTTAATTTGTGTTTTGATCTTCTCAACAGTATTGTAACTTTCTATGGCCAGAATTTTGTTCAGTTGTTTGCCCATTTTCCCAGTTTATTTCTTGATTTTTAATTCCTTTGCTAAAATGGGACTCTGCTTCCAAGGTGGAGGGCTCCCAACCTTCAGGAGTTTTGTGCACTTGTTTTCTTTCTTTTTAGGTTTTTGCAAGGCAAATGGGGTTAAGTGGCTTGCCCAAGGCCACACAGCTAGGTAATTATTAAGTGTCTGAGACCGGATTTGAACCCAGGTACTCCTGACTCCAGGGCTGGTGCTTTATCCACTGTGCCACCTAGCCGCCCCTTGTGTACTTGTTTTCAAAGATACTTCTAGGAACCTATAAGTTTCAGTACTTCCAAGCTGGTATGATCTAAGGAGAGGTATATTTACTACTCTCCTGACCTGTGCTCTAGCCTGTGAGTGACCACAAGAAGTCTTGTCTGCCCTTGAAACTATGACAAAAATCCCTGCTCCAATGCGACTGCAAGTTCTGGTGTGCTAATGTTCCTCCTCACACTGATACCAGGACTGCAACCCAGATCTGATGATGGGCAAAACAACAGAGTCCAGCCCACAGTGCCTGCAAAGGGACCCTCTAATCTCCTTTTGATCAGTTGTTCAAACACCGCCCCCTTTACTAACCATGGAATGCTACTACTGATTCAATGACTCCTAAGAGCTGCTCCTGATCTGCTAGGGCTGAGTCTGTGCTCTATTCTCACCCAGGTGCAACAGACCTTTCCTACCAACCTTCTAAGTTGCCTTAGGCTTGAAAATTATTTCAATTCATCCTTTTGAGAGTTCTGCCATTTCAGAATGTGTTTTATGGTATTATTTAAAGGTGTTCAGAGTGCTTGATGGGGAGCTCTGGCAAGTCATTTCTTTTTCTCCACAATATTTTGGCTCCATTTCCTACTCTGGGCATTTCCCTGGCTGTTACTTCTGCCTAAAATGTTCTCTTCCTCATCTTTGCCTCGTAGCTTCCCTGACTTCCTTGAGCTCTTGCCTAAAGTCCCATCTTGCAAAAGACAATTTTTCCAGTCCTTAATCTTAGCACTTTCCCTCTGAGATTACCTGAGATTTATCCTGTGTATATTTTATTTGATCATACTGGTCTGCATGTTGTCTACCCCATTGACCTGTAAGCTTCTTGACAACAGGAATTTGGCTGGGGGGGGGGGAGGGGAGGAAGAGTAGAAAGAAGAGGTAGGAGATCCTTTCTTTGTATCCCTAGCACTTCTCACATCAGTAGGCACTTAAAATTGAGTAACTAGGGTAGCTAGGTACACAGGACACCATATTTGAAGTCAGGAAGTCTCAAATTCCTAGGTTCAAATCTGGTCTCAGACACTTGGTAGTTGTATGGCTCTGGGCAAGTCACTTAACCCTCTTTGCCTCGGTCTACTTAACTGTAAAATGAACTTGAGAAGGAAATGGCAATTCATTCCATCTCCTTCACTAAGTAGAGTCAAGAAGAGTCAGACATGACTAAAAGAAAATTGACTGACTGACATTGACTAACAAGACCCAGCTTTCTTTATCAGTCTGTTCTTCCACATTTCAAAAGATAAAAGAAGTCAGATTTCTTCCCCCACCTTCCCCAGTCAAATACACTGAAAAAGCTGACTGGTTTGCAAGTGGTCCCCCTAAAGGAATGTAAACACCTTGAGAGCAGAGACTTTTGGTTGTCTTTGGGTCTCATGATTGAGCACAATGAACACAGTAGATGCTTAATGAATTCTTATTGAATTAATATCTTGGGATCGTAGGTCCAGAGCTAGAAGGAAAGCTCAGAGGCCAGCTAATCCAACCCTATCATTTTACAGATGAGGAAAATGAGACTCAGGAGGTTAATTGATTTATCCAAAATCATGCAGCTAATATAAAAAAATTGAGTTGAATTGAATTGTTGTTGTATATGTTTATATGTGTATGCATGTTACACACACACATATAAATATATATGTATATATATACATATATATATTATATAGTTGGGGGATTAAGAGAATTTAGATCAGGGAGCAAAAAGAACTGTCCAACTTACCTAGAGAGGTGAGAGAGGTCAAATGTTTCTCAGGAGGTCTGTTAAAATGAGAAAGGAGAAAAATAGTCCTGACTAGATGCAGAAAAAGACACAGTGGCTTGTGGAAGAATTCGATACAGGTTCTTCAATTAGTGTCTTCCTTCTGAGAAAAACAATATCTCTTCAACCTCTTTATTTTTTCTCTCCCTGCCCCTCCAGAAAACCTGGACTGCCGAGGGAAACCAGAAACCAGTAGCAAAGCTCGCAAGGAACGGACAGCCTTCACTAAGGAACAGCTGAGGGAACTGGAGGCAGAATTTGCCCATCACAACTACCTGACAAGACTCAGGAGATATGAGATTGCCGTGAACCTGGACCTCACTGAGCGTCAGGTATAGGAACCTCTTTGAACTTTACTTTTCCCTATTCTTTCTTCTCTTCTTCCTCTCCTTTATCTTCTCTTTCCTTCCTTTCTCTCCTTATCCCTCCTCTCCCCTCATTTCCATTCCCCACCTCTCCTGAGTCCTTCTTTAACTCTTCCCTCCACAGTCCTTCTCTCTCTATCCTGCACTTTCCTCTTCTCTCCTCTACCTCTTCTTTCCAATTGCCTCTCCTCATCCCCTTCCTTCCCTTTTCCTCCATTTTTCTCTCTCTTCTTTCTTCTCCTCCTTTTCATGTCATTCTACTCCTTTTTTCTCTCTTCCCCTCTCCCCTTCTTATTTTCCTTTTTCTCTCTTCTCAATGCCAGTTACTTTTATCTTTTCTTCCTTCCTTTTATCTTTTCTTCCTCTTCCTTCTGCCTTCCCTCCCCTTCCCCATTTTATCTTCTTTTCCCCAAGCCCTTTGTCTGTTTAATGAATGTACTTCTTTCCTGTCTCCCAGATGATCTTAAGGTTTGTCTTCAGGCAGACCCTTGGGCTCTCTGGAATAGGTAGTAGTGAAGAAAGTGAAATGAATGAAAATATTGATGATACAGCCTTTTCCATCTCTACTCTTTGAGTATGCTAAAGTAACTGGCTATTCTATCCTTTAAGGCTAAATTAAACATTGACATAGGGGAGAAGTCACATCAATTCTAAGTCATTAAATTTGTTCTTATCCTTTCTTCTTCCCAGGTCAAGGTGTGGTTCCAAAATCGAAGGATGAAATGGAAGCGAGTGAAAGGGGGGCAGCCTGTTTCCCCCCAGGAGCAAGATACTGAAGATGTGGACTCTGCAGCTTCCTTAAGTTCAGAGTGAGACACTCTATGAAGAGAGAAATGGGACTGGGGAGCTATGACCCCAAACAACTCTTCCCCCACCTGCCCTACTCTACAGATTATACCCCTGAAACCCTGAAAGACATCCCCAAACTCTTCTCTCTATTAAAAGGGAGACTTAAAAAACTCAACTCCTATGGAACCTTGAAGGCTCCAGAGAAAAAAATCTTCTATTTGATTTAATTTACTGACCTTGTCTACTTTAAAAAAAACTTAATGACTCTCCCACCTCCCATCCCAATCCAACCACAAAGTCATTGGGTGCCTATGTCAGGAAGCAACTGCAAAAATTGAAGACTTTAGGCCAAACTAAAAAGGCTTCCCCTCTTCAGTTAAGGTGGTCCTTCTGAGGGACTTCCTGGATCCCTGACTTATCCTATATGCTGATTCCCCCATCCCCTGCCTCTCCTATTCTCTTTCCCAGTCCCATCATGGAGCCAGAGCTCAAACTAGAGTTCTTAACTACATATGAGAGATGTCTCTCCATCCAGTGGCACATTTGATGGCTCTATTGATGACCTTCCAGAATGAGAACAAATAAAGGAAATGGACACCTATTTCCCAATGCTCATCCCAACCAATCTGTTCTTTGAGTTTAAGACTTTGGATCCCCCTCTTTTTTGATACTTTGAAATTTTCCAGAAAACAAATATAAGTGAGGATACCAAGGGCAGAAGTTCTAATGCCTTTCCCTGGTCATAAGAATCTGAAGAGCCTTTCCCTTTGATCTAACAAAATTTGCTTTACAAGTATCTGACCATAGAGCTAAGTGTTCCATTTTCTCACTGGAATATCACCCTCAAAGCTTTGGTCCTGGTATGTGTGGGAGGGTTGAGGCAGCATATTAGGAGAATGCTAAAATGTCTCTTTAAAATCCTAGAGTTGGGTTATTTGAGACATGATATAACCAAATGGGCCTATTCATATTTAATTTAGCTGCCTCTAATTCTGTTGAAGAAAAAAGAGAAGGGAGGAAAGAGACCCCCCTCATAATAACATATCTCTACAAAGTTAATACCAGGTTGTTGGTGTGTGGTCAGTAGGCCTCCTCCATACCCCATACAGTATAACACTAAGCCCAAAGCTATGTGGTCCCCTAGCTTTAGTGAGAGAGGACCAAGGTTCAGGTTGTACCTCCAACACATCATTTGTACCAAGTCATTTTACTCCTATTCCATAGTCCTCAATTTGTTCATCCAAATCAGGGGATTGAACTAGGTGATCTCTGAGGTCCCTCTGAGGTACAGACTGATAATACAGAGATTATGCCTTAATTCATGATGATTATCTGAAAATGCCAATGGTCTGGGAAGTTGGATTTCAGAATTGTAAATGAGGACCTCAATATGAAGAAGGTCAATAGTAGGACAGGGTGGCCTATGAAAAAAGAAAGTTGTCTAATGTCAGGGTTCCATATCATAACGGAGTTCCAACACAAAATATTCCAAATGAAATGTTCCCTTTTTATGTTGATAGATTCATCTTTACTCTTTTCAATTCAATACAACAAACATTTGTTTATACCTACTGTAAAAAAGGCACTGTGTTCCTTTACATTGTCCATAGGGGTATAGTTCTCATAATTTGTACCTCCTCTTCAGTGATAGAGCAATAATGTTGATGAGCAGGGATATGCCTATGAGAGCACTGGCTTAAAAACCATCTAACCTATTGCTAGGTGGTATAGTAGCTAGGCCACCAAGTCTAGAGTCAGGAAGACTCATCTTCCTGAGTTCAAATGTGGTCCCAGAGGCTTACTAGATGGGTAAATTTACTCTGGGTAAATCACTAAATCCTGTTTTCCTCAGTTTTCTCATCTATAAAATAAGCTGGAGAAGAAAATGGCAAACCACTCTAATATCTCTACCAAAAACCCCCAAATGGGGTCACAAATTGTCAAACACAGCTGAAAACAGCTAAAATCCTCATGCTCTGATGAATGATAACAGATATTTCTGGGAAAGAAACACCTCCCCCCATTTCCCAAAGGAAACCCCACTCAGGCTAGTTCTTAATCCCCCTGAGTCAATGCACTGCAGAAGGTAAGGTAGTCAGGAATGAAATCTTTGATCTTTCATATGTGGTTTTAAATGGTTACAAAAACCATGGAAATTGTTCATCAACTGGGATGGCTGACTTTAGCATCTGTAATTTTTTGTAAAGCACAACTGTATATTTTTCATCAATCTTACTTTTCAAGATCATTATACTTTAAAATCCTGAAGCAAAACATCAATAAAAAATACAAAATACTTGGGCTTTTCCCCTCCTTTCCCTCTTATCTTGTGCACACTTATCTTGTGCACACTTATCTTTCATTTCTGGTGATAACCTGATTCTTGCCTAAATGAAACTAAAATAGGCAGTCTTTGAATGCAAAGAAAATTGGAGGGGGAAAAGACATTGTGCAGATGAAACTATTTTCCATCTCTCCCCCTATATATTCCTGAAAATGGTGCAAAGGAAATCTTGGCAAAATAAAATATTTTCCCATTGACTTGCAATATAATTTCAGTAATAAAAATAACTGCCTGTTGAAGGGAGAGTGTGTAAAAATCCTTGCCTAAAATACACTAGTACCTTGACTTGTCCCTAAATTCCATCAGCAAAAACAAATGAGTTGGGAGGAGAGAATGATTTAGAGGAGAAAATGATGAATTCAATTTTAGCCTTGCTAGTGTTAATAAGTTTGAGGTATGTTGAGACACACAAGTGGGGATGTCCAGGTGAACAATTAGAAATGTGGGACCAGAAGTAGGGAAGAGATTGTGACCAGAGATAATAGTTATGGAGATCATCTGCTTAAAGATGATAATAGAAGCCTTGGGAGATGATGAAATAATAATGATAATAACTGGCATTTATAGCATTTTAAAGTTTAGAAGTTGCTCTATATACATTATTTTATCTTCATAATAACTTATTTTATTATTTTATCTTCATAATAACTTTGGGAGGTTATTATGAGAATGGAAGAGTGGGATTTAGGAAAATGGGAATGAGATTTCTCCTCCTCCTCCCTTCATCCCCTCATTCCCATCGGTTCTTCAATGAGAGTTTTTTTCATTTGATAAGGACAAGTTATTGATAAGGGGTTTAATTTTTTAATCCAATTTTGTTTTTCAGGTTCACATTCTTTCCCCCTCCTTTCTCTCTCCCCTCTCCTACTTTCCTGAAAAAGCAAGAACAACAGAGCCTATTAGAAGCATGTTTAGTCAAACAAAATAAATTCTTGTGTCAAAAAAAGTCTCAATCATAGCAAGAGATTCATGAATGAATAGATGGTAAGTGGACAGGATGAGTGAATGTAATCTGTTCCCAATAGTTTGACAGTAGAAAGGAGAAACAAGTAGAAAAATAATCTATGGAAAAACAAAATCTAGGAGAGTTTTTTTTTTAATTACAGGAAGATCTGAGAATTCTGTAGACTGAGGAGGAAGGAGTCAAAATAAGAGAAATACCAAAGACTTGAAAGGAAAAGAGATGATTAATAGAATAATAGCAAAAGACAAGGAAGGATATAGGATCGAGGACACAAGCAGAATAGTGTTAGCAGGGAGGAAACTCACCTCATCAATCCATTAATTGACAAGCATTTATTTATTAAACTGTGTGTGTGTGTGTGTGTGTGTGTGTGTGTGTGTGTGTGTATCAGACACTGGCCTACACAAAGGAAAGACAAACATAAAATTGAAATAGTAGCTTGTCCTCAAGCTTATATTCTATCAGGGAATACAATATGTATGCATATTTTTATATATAATGTGTATAATATATAAAATATTATAGGGGCAGCTAGGTGGAGCATTAGATAGAGCACCAGCCCTTGAGTCAGATGAACCTGAGTTCAAATCCAGCCTCAGACACTTAATATCTGAGTGTGATCTTGGGCAAGTCACTTTAACCCCATTACCTTACAAAAACTATATATATATATATATATATATATATATATATATATATATATATATATATATACATAATTAAAAACAAATAATAAATACAAGATAATTTTAAAGAGAAGGTATTACTAGATGGAGGCTGAGGGGATATCAGGAAATATCTCATGTAAGGGATGATACTTGAACTGAGATTTAAAGAAACTAGGAATTCTAAGAGGCAGAAATAAAGAGGAAATAGGATCCAAGCATTTTGTTCAAAAGCAGAGATACAAAAGATGAGAGAGTGTCTATGATGTGGAAGGGGGGAATGGGGGAGATTGTATGGGATAGTCTAGTCTTTCCCTGGAAGGGAAAGTGATGGGATGACGGTGACGGTGGAGTCTTGCAGAGAGGTAGTTTGTGGGGAAACAGAAAGTAAACAGTGAAGCAGAGTAAAAGCAAGATAAGAAATGCTGTGACAGATTAAAAACATAGTTGGGTAAACTTATGAGATCCTAGATAATACCAAGGAATAGCTAATACAAAGGTGATAAGGTCAGATTCAAGAGGATTTTTAACAGTTAAGAACATTGAGCTTAATCTAATAAGAAAAAATTCAGTAGGGATAAATGTAAATTTTGCAGCCTCATAAGTTTGAGATGGGGGGAATATTAATATTTGGCAGATGTTCTGAAAAAGATCTGGAAGTTTTAGAAGACTCAAAGGTCAATATGAATCAGTTCTGTGATTTTGACATTTTTTGTTGTTGTTCAGTTGTGTCTGATTCTTTGTGACCCCGTGGGCAATAGTATGCTGGTCCTTCTATCATCCACTATCTCTCAAAGTCTGTCCAAGATAATGTTTGTTCTTTCCATGACACTATCTCTCCATCTCATCCTCAATCATCACTTTTTCCTTTTGCCTTCAATCTTACCCAACATCAGCGTCTTTTCCAATGGAGTCCTATCTTCTAATTATATGATCAACATATTTAAGCCTTAGTTTCAGTATTTGACTTTCCAGTGAATCAACTGAATTAATTTAAGTATTAACTGATTTGATCTCCTTGCTGTTCCAGGAACTCTCAAAAGTCTTCTCCAACACCACAATTTGAAAGTATCAATTCTGCAATGCTAAATCTCACAACCATATATTGCTACTGGAAAAATAATAGTTTTGACTATATTGACTTTATTGGCAAAGTAATTTCTCTGCTCCTTAATATTCTATCCAAGTTTGCCATAGCTTTTCTTCCAAGGAACAAATTTCTTTTAATTTCATGACCACATTTTCTGCCGATAATGATCTTAGAGTCCAAAAATATAAAATCTGACACTGCTTCCATTTCTTCTCCTTCTATTTGTCAGGAAGTGATGGAATCAGTTGCCAAAATCTTTTGCATTTGTTTTTTTGGCTTTTTTATGTTAAGCTTCAAGCCAGATTTTACACTCTTCTCTTTCACTCTGATCAAGAGGATAAATTCTTTACTTTCTGCCATCGCTAATGAGCTCTTGAACTGAATCACAAGGGGCATAACCACCAGAAATAGGGAGGTGATACCATGCTCTACCCACAGCAGACTTCACTTGGAGTATTGTGTAAAGTTATGGTTGCTATGGTTTAAGAAGGACGTTGATAAATTGGAAAGTATACAGAAAAGGCAATTAAGATAGTGGAGGACTTTTTTTTTTAGGATTTTGCAAGGCAAGTGGGGTTAAGTGGCTTGCCCAAGGCCACACCACTAGGTAATTATTAAGTGTCTGAGGCCGGATTTGAACCCAGGTACTCCTGACTCCAGGGCCAGTGCTTTATCCACTGCACCACCTAGCCACCCCTAGTGAAGGACTTTTTTGAGGGAATTATACCTAATTAAACTGGAGAAGAGAAAATTGAGGGGGGGTATGAAAGTTGTATGGAGGAAAAACTAAACTTATAATACTCAATTATTAGAGGAAATTTCTTTCATGTATGAGTTGGGTTAAATGACCAAGGAGGTTTCTTCCAATTTCCAATTATATGTGTGTGCATTATTTATTTGTATGTATTTAGAAATTACCAATACTTATATACTTGTATATTTATTTATATACATAATATATTTTTATATATACATGTATAATATATATAAAAGTTTGTACATTTTATATTCGCTGATAGAATGTAAGCTTGAAGATAGGTTACTATTTCATGCTTATCTTTGTCTTTCCTGTGTCTAGGCCAGTGCTTGTTAACTGGTGGATTAATGAGGTGGGTTTCCTCCCTGCTAACACTATTCTGTTTGTCCTTGAACCTATATCCTTCCTTGTCCTTTGTTGCTTTATTCAATTAATCATCTCTTTTCCTCTCAAGTCTTCATTCTTTCCCTCATTGCTGACTCCTTCCTCCTTAGACTACAGAATTCTCAGGTCTTCCTATAACTAAAAAAAAAATCTCTCCTAGACTTTCCTACTTCTCAACTTCCTAGATTCTATGATTCTATGATTCAGTTAAGGTAAATCTTGTAGTGAATATAGTCAGCCTATGATTTCCTTTAGCAGCCTCTAGGGTTATGAATAGAAAGAGAAAAGACAGATGAAGCATTGCAGCTTACCTCAGGTGAGAGGAAAGCAATGGTGGAAGGTCAAGGGAAGAGGAAAAGGCATTACTGAAAGGATTTATCATTAGCTGGATGTATAATGGACATGGAAGAAAGGTGATAAACTAGGAGAACAAAGTATAAACTAGGAGAACAGATTAAGATTGTAGAACAATAAGGACACAAAATGGGTATGGAAGAAGCAAGAAAATGCGGAAAATCAAAAGATCTGGTCCAAAACAATCTAAGCCCTAAAAAGGTAGTAGATAGATAGTACAGTGGATGAAGAGCTGGACCTAAAGTCAGGAAGACTTTAAATCCATAAAGAGTTCAAATCCAGCCCCAGTCACTGACTAGCTGGGGCAAATCATATAATCTTTGTCTCCATTTCTTCATCCATAAAATGAAAATGATAATAGTTTCTTTCTCCCAGGATTCTTGTGCGAATAAAATGAGAAACTATTCATAAAGTGTTTTGTAAAGCTTAAAGAACCATAAAAATTTAACTATTATTATCAAGGCAGCAAATAGAACATTAGAATCAGAATTATCTGAGTTCAAATCCAACTTAAAATACTTACTAGCTGTGTGACCTTAAACAAGTCACTTCATCCTGATTGCCTCAGTTTTCTCATCTATAAAATGTGCTAGAGAAGGAAATGGCAAACCACTCCAGTATCTTTGCCAAGAAAATCCCAAATGAGATCACAAAGAATCAGACACAAACAACTGAACTACAATAACAATTGTTATTGTTGTATTTAAAACAAACAGATCATAATCATGGCAGTTCAGGGGTACTATCTAATAATATATTTGCATGTGGAGCCAACTTGTTACTCATTATGCAACCTGGTCAAATCATCTCCCTGAACCTCAGTTTCCTTGTCTATAAAAATGGAAGTACTGCTCTCAATAGCATCCTTGGGAAAATGAATGCTTGGGCCATGTGAGGAAAAAAGACAACCACTTTCATAAGTAGATACCATCATACACATTTAGACTGATCAATGTGGCCACTAAGTGAGAGCCAAGGTTTGAGAAGTCAACCGTGTTGAACATGGTATTGACCTTCCCCTCCCTCCCCTTGCTGCCAGTTACCATGGAGATAGTGAATGTGACTAGAGAGAATCAATGTGTACTACAATAAAACTACTGATAACAAAAATGTATCTCAGTGGATTTGAGGCCTGGCACAATGGATTCAATCATTGTTGGACATTTGGCTACACCTGTAAGTCAAATAACTTCATTTTTGGCAACTGTGGTAAAGGAAATAACCGGGTAAAAGGCCCCTGCACAGAGGGAGCTTGAATTAGTAGATTCTAAGTCTACTGATATAAGGATAAAGGAGTAAGATGTGTGTTTGCAAGATTTGTCTGACCTATTCACTGGGAGGCAACATTGAATCTGAAAACAGAACCCTGAAAGGAGATCAAGGGAAGAGTGACCAGATTGAATCATGAGTAATTTAGTATGTTGTCTTTTCCCAAGGTTTCAGTGTAGTTCAGTCTAATAATGCAAACCTGTCAATCTATCCATTGGTAGATAACACAAAAGGAACCTATTCCATTGGCACTAAAATTCTGTATGATATTTACTTCCAAACCCTAAAACTGACCATACCCAATTATGAACACCCCAACCATTTACCTTCTGCCACCAGTCATGGAGTCACCACCCCTAACTCCAATTCTACAAACTAGCAAAAAACAGTGCCATTCCCCCATTATCACTTCATGCTAGATTTAGTTCTAAAAATAGGATATCCCCAGTACAGTAGCTGACTATGCCTGCCATATTCTAGGGCCACATGTTCATAAAGGAGGTAGATAAGCATATGTTTGTCTATGTGCAGGACAAGAAAGCAACTGTTTTTGAGAGTAGATTCCTAGCAATGTAAAGAATAACAAATGTGGCATTGTCATGTAAGCAAAAGATGATTTCCACCCTTCTAGGCAACAACACAGCTAACGGAGGTTGTTCAGGTGCATTCTGGAACAATTTATAGCTATGTTCTGCCATCAAGTTTTCTTGTACTGGCCCACAGATGAAGATATGAATGAGATGGAATTAAGATGCAGAAAACAACATGAATACCTGAATAATAGTAGTGCCAGGATGCCACTGCTGGTGAACCTGGGGAATATAAGGAGGAAGAAGAAGAGAATGAGACTTAGGGAAACATCTGAATAAATCATACATCTTAAATGGACTCCCTACTATTAGTCTTATTCATGATCTTTTTACTCAAATATGGTGCTCATTTTTGTCACTGTAGAAGCTAAGTCTATTGATGTAATAATATTCAACACTTCTGAAAATTATTATAATATCTATATTAAATTTGTTTGTGGTGGTGTTCAGTCATCTCAGTTGTGTCTGACTGACATGGACCCCATTTGTTTTCTTGGCAAAGACACTGGAGTGGTTTACTATTTCCTTCTCATTTTATAGATGAGGAAACTGAGGCACACAGAGTAAACTGACTTGCCCACAGTTGCACAGTTAGTACATGTCTGAGACCAGATTTGAACTCAGGTTTTCCTGACCCCAGGCCAGGTACTCTATCCATTGCAAAAATAATAATTAAGAATTAACTAAAATAAGAGTGTTGACCTAGATGATCTCTAAGATCCTTTTCAAATATTCTAAGAAAAATTAGAGTTCATGTTCTACAACAGACTTCTGGCTAATGTTCACTGAATGAATGAATGAATGAATAAAAGAGTGTTTATTAAAAGTTCACTGAGTACCAAGTACAATGTTTAACAGAATATAAACTAAAATCAAATTCCTTTTAAGATATGAATAGCTTAATTTCCTAAGTCAGTCACAGTAATTTTTTCAAATCAGTCAAGAAAATCCTGCCCACAAAATTGAAGGTGCACTCACAATTCAATCAGGTGTTTTCTGGGTTATAATCAAGCATGGAATATTGTCCATTTCAGTCTAATATTGGACATTAACCCTTTGCCAAATATTCATTAAGACAAGACTAAGAGATTCTCCACATTTTGAGCTATGGACCTCTGATTCCATTACCTCACAAAGCCGTGTGTGGGAAATGCCACTCAGGGCAAGCTTTTCCAACTTTTGGCAAGTGTGTTAGAAGAGAACTATTTGGTGAAGATCCAAATAAGGGAGATTCCAAGCTGTGATTTTTTTTCAGTGAGTGGTTTCTCCCTCTTGGGAGAGTATCAAGGATGAAGTAAGCATTTATTAAGCTCCTAACTTGAGTTACTCTATAGTCCCTTCTTTCCCAAGTGAGAAGTTGCCTGTGAATACCAGGCAGAGGAAAACTAGCTTTAAAACTCATATGCATGTTAAATACTCAGTGTTTCCGAAACACATCAGCAGCTCCAAGCCTGGACCTTGGACAGTGCCTGTTTCTGACAGCATTTTGGAACCTGAGATTGTCCCATGTGTCTCTGCTCACTTACAGAAGGGAAATGGTGTCAGGCAGGGAGACTGTTCCATGCCTTCTCGCTCTTCAAAACTGAAGTATTCTAAAGTGGGAGACTTTCTTTCCCTTCCATGGACTGGAAATTAGTTCCAAGCTGCTCAACTGAGCCAGAGGTCATTTATAAAACAAGACTCTATTGACTGAAGTAGTTTTCAAACCTCTCAGTCCTGTAACCTTTCTTACAAATAATGACAGCATGAGGGAAGCAATATGAAAGAAGGGGTTCCCTCTGTTATGTGGATTAAGTTGGCTCACCCATTATCCTTCAGTTAGACTGGCCAACAGGGTATGTTATTGCTTCCTTCTGTTTCCAGAATACCAATTTTCTATTGATATTCCTTTTCAAGAGTACCTAGCATAAGAAGTTCTAAAATTGTATGATCTTCTGATAAAAGAAAGAAAGAGAGAGAGAGAGAGAGAGAGAGAGAGAGAGAGAGAGAGAGAAGAGAAGAGAGAAAGGAAAGAAAAAAGAAGAAAGGAAAGAAGGGGGAAAGAGAAAAGGAAAAAGGATGAGATGAAGGAAGGAAAGAAAAACAGAAGGAAGGAAAAAGAAAATCATGGGTCTTTTTTTACATCTAGGTAAATTATGTGCACTGTCAAACTGATGCGTTGTCCTTATTCTCTCCTTTGAGTACCCTTCAGGATATTTTGAATTAAATAGAACATTAATGGATTCTGACTTTCTGTTCCTAAGAAGTTCTCCAAAATAGCTAATATTGGCACATTTTGTCCCTTTCTCCTTTTCTTTTTCCCTTCTTTCCTTCTTTCTCTGTTACTTCTCTTCTTTTCTCTCTCTCCTTCATTACTTCCTTCCTTCATTCTTCCACTTTATTCCATGTTTTTGTGCCCAGAAAGAATCCATTTACTTGCTGAAAAATTGCCCTAATTTGCAAACATAATACCAATATATGAGGAAGAGGCAGAGATTTGGTTGGACCTCATCCTCCCAGCATGATATAATCACAGGATGCAATTATGTATAGATGATTATGTATTAATATCTTTAAAACGGTTAGAGATGTTTCACCTTCCTATACTGCCAAAGCAAAACATTTCTCTGATTTCATCCTTAGAGAGCAACATCACTGCATAATGATTGACCAAGTCCCCAGGCAACCCTTGAGAGATATATTCCAGTCAATTTGACTACAACATGAAGGTTATGTAGTTCAGACAAGAGCTGGAGACAATGCTCTCTAGAAGCCAGATGTAGAGGAAAAAGCTGGCTCCTAAAAGGGAATCAATCTTGTAGGGAAGGAAGGTTTCTCTCTCTCTCTCTCTCTCTCTCTCTCTCTCTCTCTCTCTCTCTCTCTCTCTCTCTCTCTCTCTCTCTCTCTCTCTCTCTCTCTCTCTCCTCTACCCCTACTCTCCACCATTAGCCATAACAATTAGCTGTAAAGCTGCTAACCTAAAATGAGAGATTTGTTTAGTGGTTTTTCAGTCTTGTCCAATTCTCTGTGAACCCCTTTAGGGCTTTTTTTTGTGAAGATCCTGGAACAGTTTGCTGTTTCCTTCTCCAACTCATTTTACAGATGAGGAAATTGAGATAAACAGGGTTAAGTGACTTGCATGGTGTCACACAGTTAGTTTTGTATCTGAAGCCCAATTTGAACTCAGGAATGAGTCTTCCTGTGTCCAGGTCTAGCCCTCTAAGATGAAATATTCTATCCAGCAATTCATGAATCAGTTTGAAACATAGTTGAGGAAACAGAGACACCCTCTCCAGACAGACACTGATACAAAGAGGCAGTCACTTCAGGGAGAGAGTAGTTTCAAGGAAGTGGACCTCTGGCATCAATAGAGAAAGCTGATTATAGACTCACAAGAGAGCTAATTCTTTCAACTGACAGTTGAACTGCAGAAAAAACTGCAAGAAGAGAGGAAGAACTCTGAGGTATATCAGTACTAGAGGAGTGAATAGCCTTAGCTATTATGTGCCTAGTTTCCATTGTACTCTGAGGTTTCACTCACTCTTCTTATGGAAGTGGAATGTTTTTTGGTGGAAGAACAAGTCCCAGTTTATAGGTTCCCTAGGGAGAGAGAGGAGAGGCATATTTTGTAGCCACTCTTTTCACTACTCCATCTTAGTAAATGTTTTTGCTAAGGAACTAATTCTGTCCAGTCGCAGGCTGTTAAAGGGAAGAACAATGGTCAATAATCATGAGCTATAATATAATAGTAAAAGTAGAGACACACAAAAGTAGATTTAGAAGAATCTAAAATTAGCAGACATCCACTGGGGATGCAACCCAAGAGTGTAAGTGAATGTTAGAAAAGGAGATACTATGAATAAATTAAAAATGGCTTCATACTATAACCTCTCCTGAATCACTTCTTTCTCTGTATGGTCAAAGCTCTGATTTTTCCTGTAGAAATGTATAACTGTAAGAGATAGACTTTTAAGAAAGCTGAGCACCACAAAATCCATGCTTCCAAATTGTGGCAATGGAGAAGTCTTTTGAGAGTCCTTTGGGCAGTATGATCAAATAAGTCAATACTTAGGGAAATTAATTCAGACTACTCAATGGAAGGACAAATACTGAAGCTGAAGTTTAAATACTGCAGCCAAATAGTGAGGACATAGAATCATTGGGAAAGACCCTGATGTTGAGAAAGATTGAAGGCAAAAGGAGAAGGGAATAGTAGAGGAGTAGATGAAAAGATAATGTCATGGAAGCAATGAAAGTGAACTTGGACAGACTTCAGAAAGTAGTAGAAGATAAAAGAGACATGTGCTATGATCTAAAAAAATCACAACTGAATGAATGAACAATGATAGATTCATAATACAATAACATTCTGCACATCATAAAAAGATTCAGGGGCAGCTCAGTGGCACAGTGGATAGAGCACGGGCCCTGGAGTCAGGAGGACCTGAGTTCAAATTTGACCTCAGACACTTAATAATTGCCTAGCTGTGTGACCTTGGGCAAGTCACTTAAACCCAATGCCTTGCAAAAAAAAGTCAATAAAAAAGATTTACTATGAGTTTCCTTTTAAATTAAAAAAAACTCCCTTCATGCCTTGGAAAGATTTTATTTACACCCAACTTCACAGGCATCAATAAAGTTTACTGTGGTTCTATCTTCCAGAGGCATTTTGTAACTCAACTCATCCTCTTCTCCTGAAATGGTCATCCCTTCTCTGAACACATGCATTGTCTCTTTGTGGATTCACCCATAATTCCTAAGCAAAATGCCACCCCTTCCATAATTGCCAGAAATCATAATTGAAATAATCTCAGAAGTAACATAGTCCATCTTAAATGTGAGCAGGAATCTCCTTGATAACAAGTAGTCATAAATATGTTCCTTGAAGACTTCCAGCATAGGTACTCACAACATCTTATTAAAAGATAAAATTTAATATTACCTCTGAATTTACAATGTAATTAATTTTATGCCGTATTGATTTTTATAATTGAGTTGATAAACTGCCTGAACTCATCTTGCTCATTTTTAGTTTTCCCTCCAAGTTAGTTTAAAGGTATGGTTGAAAGTGAAAGTTGTTATCAATCAAGTTGTTAGCCCCTAGGACAGCTGCTCATTGTTTGTATACCCCAATCAGTTTAACCTGGGTTCCCCCAAAAGACAAGTCATTTGTTCTTGCCTGTCTGTGCAATTAGGGGAGGTTTGATCTCCCCCTAGGGAGCAAATAACCTGGTGGTTCCAATTTTGAACCAGATTTACAAGAGGCTGATGAGTTACATAAAACAATTAGCATTCCTTAATTGTTAAGAGCAGGGTGTGATTAGCCACAAGTGAATGCCAACCCCCTTTTCCTAGTGTAGCCAGTGTTAAGGTCCAAAACTAACCATTCCTGCAAAATAAAGAGACCCACCCCCTCTCATTGAGGTCTTTGGCTTTACCGAGGTGACTAGTCTGACCCACTTAAATGGATCACTGTTAATCGATTTTACTTGGAGTATGTACTTCAGTTCACTTTTATTGTATTTATTCATCACAATCTCAAAGAAGTCTGTTCTGCTCAGGAACAGTTATAATTGTTAGTAAGTTTTTTCCTTTCATTGAGTCAAAATTGCTTCTCTAGAAATTCCAACCCTTGCTTCTGGTTCCACCCTCTGGAGATACATAGACAATTCCTCACTACCCTAGGCATTAAGGTTGTGTCTACTCTTCACATGGACACACTGTGTCTATTTCTGGGAAAGTGCATCTGTGGTATATGGGGAACCTGTTTTGTAGTTAGTGTTAGTAGTGTGCCAACTTAATAAATACTATTGCTCTGAGCTAATTATGTCTGCTGACTGACTATTAACAGGAAATTCACCAATAGAGGCCTGTGAACTATAGTTTTAGAAATATATATCTTCAGGTACCCTAGAACCTGAGAGTAATAACCTCTTTAGGGACATCACCAACAAACCTGTGAGTACCAGATTGAGGAGGTAGCCTGAAGGAGGTACCAATAAACACAATCCAGTCTAAGACAAAACTAGCTTTTTTTTTTACTGTTATGTCACACCCTTTCCAAACTGACACCTTTTAGACATTTTCTCATGAACACTGCTTCCCAAACTGCTAAACTTCCCAAACCTAATTCTACCTTATTCAAACACAGAACCTTCAGGAGATATCTCATTGATCCTTGTCACAAGACCAAGATTTAATATCTTCATCTTTTAATCTAGATAGGATTGGCATGTCTGAAGTCTAGTCATTTAGGGATCCTGGGGCCAGGCAAAAAAAAAGCTTAGATGGACCACAATCAATAAGAGAAGCCAACCTAAAAAAAAAATCATGATAAGAAGCTTGGGTAGAGGACTAAGTTCCTTTTCTATGAAGTGTGATATTTAATAGCTTTAGGGTGACATCAGGGTCGAGACTAATATCCGATTGAATAGAAAGAGACATGACCTAACTCATTTCTCACTGCTCAGTCTGTCTGTGAGCACTTCTCCCCCTTTATTAATTTTCTCAACAGAACTGCCAGCTCTCACTCTTCCCCAGAGCTGGGGAAGTAATGTCTTTTGCTTGGATTTAATTCTGATGTTACAAGAATAGCATAAAAATCAGCCAACATGCAAAGTCCCCAGAATTGTAGTGTACAGAGAAAAAAATGCTCACTGAAAGAAGGAAATTGTTCTGCGTTCACTATAGACTAGGGAAACAGATGACTTGGCTAGTGGGGACTAATAGGACCCCAAGCAGAGCTACCAGAACTGCAGGTACTCATGCCCAGCTTACTCCCTTGCTTTAGAGAGAGCATTAGGTTTAAAGGTAATTAGATGTTACCATCAACATAGAAGAAAGTAGGATTTAAAGTTAGAGGACCTGAGTTTGAATCCCAGTTCTGCTACTTATCATCTTTAAACTGGGTATTGGGCTAGATGACAGTTGGGGTTCATTCTAACCCTAGATCCTATGGTAACATCTGGAATTAGCCCTGGAGCTAGATTGGCACAGTGGATAGAAGTAGATAGACTCATCTTCCTGAGTTCAAATCTGGCCTAAGATTAACTAGTTGTGTGACTCTGGACAAGTCATTTCACCTTGTTTGCCTCAGTTTCCTTATCTGTAAAATGAGCTAGAGAATGAAATAGCAAAACTAGTATCTCTCTAGTATCTGTCCAAAGAAAACCCCAAACGGGGTCATAAAGTATCAAATGCACCTGAAATTACTTCAAATCATGCTTCTCTTATACACTGCCTCTATTTTTTCATGCATCCAATGAGAGGGTGGGACCAGATGTTTTTATGTCCCTTTAACTATATACCCATTTTGCATGTTGACAGTACATATGTGCCCCTATTTCAAGAAAACTCCAGTAACATGTCACATGGGTATGTGATATGCATACCCATGCATAGGGGATCATGTAACAAACATAAAAATCCAAACTATAAAGGATTCTTCCCTTTAAAAAAGAATTTATTGCATTGCTCTATTAAGTAACCAGCTACCTGGTACATTTAAAGAAAGATTTTTTTTAATTATTTGGTAAAAAGTGATACAGAGTAAAGTGAGCAGAACCTAGAGAATAATATACATAATGAATACAATAATGTAACTTTTTTTAAATTTTTACAGAACCTGTACTGGGAACTTTTATTAAGCAACTAACTTAGCAAAGATGAGTAGAAACTTATAGTCTTAGAGAGTTTCTTGAATGCACAGAAATATTAAGAAACTTAGGGTCACAAAGATAATATTTGTCAGAGATGAGATTTGCACTTATAATGTAAGTGATCATAGGAGCAACTGAATGTTAATAAACCATAATGAACAATTTCAGCCCCAGAGTATTGTTGAGGAAACAAGTACCTACTTCTTCCCAGTAGAGAGGTGGAAGGATACAGATATGGAATATATTATATCTACATCATCCTCCAATACTATAGCAGTTTATTTTAATATCTTGCTCTGTTGTTAAAATCCAGGTTCTATGCAGGGAGAGGGTCTTGTTAAGGGGAAATTGGTGAGGTATTAAAAACAGTTATTGTTGCTATTCCATTGTGTCCAACTTCATGTAGCTCCCTAGACTTTTTGTCCATGGGTTTTCTTGGCAAAGATACCAGAATGATTTGTCATTTCCTTCTCCAATGTATTGCCATTTTACAGATAAGGTACTGAGACAAATAAGGGCTAAGTGACTGGCTAATAGGTATCTGAATCCAGATTTGAACTCAGATCTTCCTAACTGTAAGCTCAGTGTTCTACTAACTGCCCCACTTAGCTTCCCCTATAAAAAACAATAGGTGATGATAAAAAAATTGATAAAACATAACTTTCAAGGACTTCAACTACTTAATTTTAAAAAATCAGATAAAAGAGACCTGATTCCATTCAATCCAGTCTAATCATTAGAACAACTACTAGACCCAAGGAAGCTGAGGCTATTATTATATCTTTTTACTTGTCACTAAGGAACCTATCTCCTGTGTATGAAGAGGGTTGAACATTGGACTGTGTTCAGTCCTGAAGAACCTTGACTATCTAAAAGAATGGTCAGATCCACTGCCTCACCTTCTTTGGTTCATAACATCCCCATTCCAGCACTCCAAGGAAAAGTTACTTAAAGCTTAGATTTTTGACCCCTGTCTAGGGTCTCCCCAAAGGGAAGGAATGGAGAAAAATAAACCCAGTTTAGTATATGAATCAACTATGGAACAGTCATTTATGTCCTATACAGAAAAGAAACATAACACAAAAGGCTCTCACAAGAAAAAATTTAAACAGGCTATTGTAATATAAATACTGCTGTACTCTGCCAAGAAGTTGAAATTTAACCATCAGAACATTAAGTCATTTTCAGGACTGCTAAATAGGCATTGTTACATTTTCCTTTGACTCTGTACTCTAATCAACTCCCACCAGTTCTATGTCTTCTGACAAACCATGCAAGTGGTTGAATTCCTCCCCTATCAAGGGTATCCTCTCTGTACAGAAACTTTCCCTGACACCATTCAGTTCTTACAGAAGATCCATGATCTCTAAACCTTTCAAATTAATAAATTTCACTCCAAGATTAGACCTATCCATCTCAGGATCTCTGTTCAGAAATCTATACTCAGAAAAGAGCAAACACAGAAACAGCAGCTCAGATTTGCCTAGACAAGATATGTGCTTCAACTGCCATGTGCTAACAAATCCACATTTCTACTAGGGTAGAATGAAGGGAAACATCTCCCTGCACCACTACCTTCTCCATGAGAGCATTACTTGAGATTCAGAGGAAGAGAAATAGCGTTGTTCCCTTCCATTGAGTCACCAGCTTTTGTTGCTCAGTGTACAATAAGTGGATGGCTTCATCATCCCCAGAGCAACCAAACCCTGAGAGTCAACACATACATAGTTAGCCATAAGAAGGTAGGACAGCTCTGTGCATGTCCTGTTATACAACAAACATTTATTAAGTTTCCAATGTATGTAAAAAAGTGTACTAGGTACTGGGGAAGAGATTAAATCCCAGGTACTCCCTGCCCCTTTGGAACTTATAGTCTAATTACCTAAGACAGAAATTAAGTCCTCCAGATCTATGAAGGAAGTCATTCAATTCAACTTATCCCCCTGGACAAACTCACATTCTCTCTCTCTCTCTCTCTCTCTCTCTCTCTCTCTCTCTCTCTCTCTTTCTCTCATGTACAAACAGATATATACTCATATGCATATAAGTATTTTACACATAATCATATCTAGGTATTTTTAACCATAGAAGTAAAGCTACAAGGATGGATGAGTTATTTCCTAGAACAGTGGACATATGCTCAGATATAATGGCAGGTCATGAGAGAAAGGGAGAGAGGTTCCTCTCTACAGAACTAGTCTCAACAGCACAATATGATAGAAAGAACACTAGAATCAAGAGACTTAGATATTAATCCTGGACTCCTCCCTAAATTTAGGCAAATTTATTAATTGATTTGAATTTCATTTTCTTCATCTATTAAATGGGCATGATGCCCTAACTAGCTCATTGCAGAGCATTGAGACTCAAATGGGACAAAGAACTTCACAAGTGCTTTGAAGTACAATGTATACTTTGAAAATAGCTTATCAGAGTGATAACTAGTCATTCTGGCAGCTAGGTCAAGTTCAGTTGAGAGAAGAAGCTACAAAGCATGACAACACCCTTTCTCAGGTGAGATAGAATGGAAACAAATTATAGGAATTAAAGATACTAATAAAAGGGGGCAGCTAGTTGGTATAGTGGATATATTGTGCATGGAGTCAGAAAAACCTGAGTTTGAATCCTCCCTCAGGATTAACTGTGTGCCTAAAGAAAATCGCTTAGTTTTCCTACCTCAGTTTCCTCATCTGTAATAATAGTACCTATGTTATAGGATGTATTGTGAGAATCAAATGGAATAATGAATATTAAATGCTGTGCAAACTTTAATAGGATTGTTGATGATGATGATAATAATGAACTGGTAAGTCAGGGTATTCAAGGAGATGAGGGTATGGAAGGAAAAGAAGGCTGGAAGCCAACTCCACCAATAACTATAGGGACTTCATGAAAATCCCTAAACTGATCTGAGTTTCATTTTCTCCTTCTATAAACTATGAATTATACTCTAAATAGATTTTATTGGGAATTATGATAATGGTCTAAAGATCCATAAATAGCAGTCACAAAGACCTAGGAAAAATTGTCAAAATAGTAGATTCTGAGAGTCAGTGGTAGAGAAATGATCTGAGAGTGGCAGTGAGGAGAAAGGAGCATACCAAGTCCTCCTCCTGGCCCACTATTCCTAGAAGTGTGAGGGAAGGGAAGCCTACTTTGGAAAGAGTTTGTGGTATCTACAGAAGAAAGCTGGGAGCATCATAAGATGGAGGGGACAATGAGAACAAGGTATAAGGTAAAATTTGGTGGCACAGTAGATAGAGCACTGGCCCTGGAAACAGGAAGTTCAAACCTGGCCTCAGACATGTACTAGCTGTGTGAGTCTTGGCAAGTCACTTAACCTGGTTTGCCTTAAAAAAAAGGGTAATAGTGGAAAAGGAAAGCTAGAAGAGGATAGACTGAGGAGGCCTATGTTTAAGTTTGCTTTGAGTCCCAACAGAATGGGACTAATCTGCCCTGATGAGAAGGCAGACACATACAGGATAGCCAAGGGATCCTGTGGGATGGAAGCCTGAAGAAGAGACTAACCAGCCCCTTAACAGTACCTTGGGCAAAGCCCCAGCCATATGCTGATTCTATCTCTGGGTTCTTTATAAATGTAGGTTATCATGATTGTTCCCTGCATCAATAGTGAGAATGTAGTCTTTCTCCTGGGAATAAAGAAGGAAATATGTCCCCATAGCCCTAACCCTATGAGATCATCATCAAAATGCATGTTTTTAGTGCTTTATTTAATGTGTTTCTCTAGCAAAAACCTGTGTAGATGGGTAAAGCAAACATTATTACCATTTTAGAGAGGTAGAAACTGAGGCTCAGAGTTAAGAGACTTGTCTAGGAGTCATACAACCATTGGGGCAGCTAGGTGGTACAGTAGATAGAACACTAAGCCTGGGGTCAGGAAGACCCAAGTTCAAATCCTGACACTGTGTTATCCTAGGCAAACCACTTAACCTTGTTTGCCTCAGTTGCCTCATCTGTCAAATGAACTGGAGAAGAAAATAGAAAACTACTTCAGTATTTTTGCCAAGAAAACCCTAAATGGGGTCATGTAATATTGTACTCAACCCAATAACAACATGCAACTACTATGTTGTACTCTGATAGTACTTTCTTTTGCCTTTTTTTCTTTTTCTTTTTTCTTTTTTTGGCAAGGTAGTAGAGTTAAGTGACTTGCCCAATGTCACACAGCTAGGTAATTATCAAGTATCTGAGGTCAGATTTGAATTCAGGTCCTTCTGACTCCAGGGTCAGTGCTCTATCCACTGCGCTATCTAGTTGCCCTCATGGTACTTTCTAGACTTTAAATGACCTTTCTGAGATTGAAAGGGAGTATGGGTTTTTCCATTCCATTAGTCCTAACTCCAGGGGAGAGTGACTCCTGCCCAGCCTACACTGAAAACACAAACCTTAGCCTAATATGTGATCAGGATTTATGGGCACTTTTCTAGAGAAGGGGAGAACAGTAGTATCCTGATTTCCTGGACACTGACCTCCTAAAGATGTTTCTGTTCTGCACTAGGGAGGTTTCCCTATCTTGGAGAAGGTCCACTGAGATGCTGAGAGTCAACCAGAGGAGAAGCTTCAACATTCCTTAAAGAAATGGGCCTCTGGATAATTCCATGAATTAACCATCTTTCCATTGTTTGTCATGGATTATCTTCTGTAAACCCTGACTAAAATATCCAATTGGGGAGAGGGTTGAGGGAGGAGTTGCCTGTTTTCAGTATGCCCTTTCCCAGAACTCTATTCTGGTAGTGCCCAAAACAAACACTCCATTTTTCCCCAGAAGGTCTTATTTTAATGGGGATGGCTGCATTTCATGGGGGTGAGAGTGGGATCTACAAGGTAAAAAATGGAAAGGAACAGCCCCATTTCCCTTCAAACACTTTCTAATCCCCGTGCCATATCCCCCTTAATGACTTCTTAAGCCACCTGTTCCCTCCCTCCCCACCCCGAGCAGTGCAGGAGAGAAGCTTCTGTCCAGAGCCCACAATGGCAAAACTGTCTCCTGTTTGCCTGCTGAGGCTGAAGGAGAAGGCTGTGATGTCTTCTCCACATCCTCTCTAGAGGCCTATTCTAAGAGAGGTGGGGGGGGGGGTTGGGGGGGGAAAGGAGAGGAAGGGAAGAGAGGTACTATGGTGTGCGAGTCAAGGATGGGCAGGCGAGAGTTGAGTGTGTGGGGCCTGGGTGTCTGTGGGATCTCCTTGACTGGAACCACACAGCTCTTGATCCTGGGAAATTTGTGACTCTTCTGGGGGCAGCTGACTATTCCCTCTCAGACAAACACCGCCAGGCTAGATGGGCTGAAATCATGTGAGAGGTCATTAAATTACCCTGAGCCCCCTGCTTTCCTGGAGCTCCTTCTTCCCCTGATCATTTACTGTATGTAATATATGCCAGAGTTTGGGAAAGAGGACAATGGAGCTCTTTGTCAGAGGGGATCTGGGCCTGTAGTCAAGGAGGAAGTTAGACAATGTTTTCGGCAAAGCTGCCTCCTTAGAGTTCCATGGGAGTAGAGAATGGAGAGAGAGACTACATCCTGAGACCAGGACAGAAAATACATCACAAACAGACACACATATACACACACACACACACTCTCTCTCTCTCTCTCTCTCTCTCTCATACACAATGACTTTTTATTGAGGGCAAGGTACTTTGGTAAAGAAAACAACCCTATTTAGATTTAAATCAAGCTTCCTTCACAGCCTAGCCCCAATTTATCTTTCTAACCTTATTACACATTAATTCCTTTCAATGGATCCTATAATCCAATCAAACTGACCTTCTTACTGTCCCTCATATAGTGTACTCAATTTCCCATCTTCAAGCCTTTGCCAAGGTGGTCCCCCATGTCTGTTCTCTCTCCTCATCCACAAATTTTTGAATTACTAGTCCTCTTCCTGATCCCTCCCCACCAACTTCAACTACCCTCCAATCCTTGCCTCTGCCCACCCTGATCATCTTGTATATAGATTGTATATGCTGATTGTCTACCCCCATTAAAATGGAAATTCTCCATCAGAGACATTTCATTACCATCTCTTCATTCTCATCTTTTTATGAAGAACTCACACAGGGCAAGTATTCACAAGGAGGTCAGAAGACATCCTAAAGGTCTCTCTTGAGAGCTTTAGAACTGATTGTGTAGCATGGGAGATACTGGCACAGACCGCCCAGCCTGGCATGACCTCATCAGTGAAGGTACTGCACTCTATGAGGAAGGCAGAATTGAAGCAGCTCAAAGGAAATGTGAGATATGTAAGCATCCCAGGTCCACAGGGATCATTTGTGCCCAACCTGTGATAGAGCATTCTGAGCTCGTATGGGTCTGATCAGCCACAGTTGTACACACTGTAATTTATCTCAAACATAGTGATGTCATTTTGATCTTCTTTGATAATGAAGGACAAAATCCAACTGACCTGTGCCTGTCATACAGTAGATATTTAATAAATAGTTGCTGATTGATAAAAAGAAAAAAAAAGATTCTTTGATTTCACCTTAACCTATAAATCAGCAAAGATAGCAAAGACAATTGTCAATGTTGGAGGGGATGTGGGAATAAAGGTACCTTAGAATGCTGTTGATAGAGTTGTGGACAGTTTGGAATTCTGCAAGAAAGTTGACTAACCTGTTGTCCATGTCCTTTGAACCAACAATCCCACCCACCCCCCTCCAAGGAGATGAGAGACAAAAACTAAATTCAAATATATAGTCAAATGTTCATCATAGATCTTTTTGAGGTGACTGAGTACTAAGAAAGGTTGTTTAGTCATTATTCATGACCCAACAAACTATGGTATATTAATGTAATGGATATTATTGTTTCTCTAAATTATGAAATTGAGGCATTTAGAGAAACATGGGAAAATTTGTATAGCAGATTCAAAGTAATATTAGCAGAACCGCAATAATAATACAACTAAATCCCATTTAGTGCAAAAATAAATCCCACTAAGTAACTTCATTATTCACATTTGTACTGCATACTTCTATTGGGCTAGAAACAATGATCATATTTTATATTATCATAATTTTGATTGCTGAAATGTAATGCAATTGCTTGACACAGAATTAATTATTCCCAAGCATCATGACCTAATAGTCGATATGATCATACAGTATAAATTAAAAGATCATTAAAAGAATGCTACACTGGGAAATATGACAATGAAATACCCCTCTCTTCTCTCTGCAGGGGAATGGAGAACTACGAAGGCAGAATGTTTGTACATTGTCAGATGTATTTACTTTTCCAGCTATTTTTACTTGTTTTTCTTTGTTAAAGGAATGAATCAGTTTTGGGGGATGAGTGCTTATATAGAAAGAACAGAGATGAGAAATAAGGGTCATCAATAAACCCTTAAAAAGCAATATCTGGCCTTTTTTAAAAATCAGACTGAGAAAAAGGATCCTCTTGCACCAGCAAAAAATTAGATTTAGAATAGGGCCAAGCTGATCTCTAGAAAGACTGTCATCATGAGCCACCTTCAAGACCAACAGAGTCACTGAACCAGGGTCAGCCAATAAAGCACTGAGGGCTCATGTGAGTCAAGGGGGACATACTCCCACAGCTCATAGCTCTTAATTTAGCTGCAGATGGCAGAATCTCTAGTAGTTCCCTAAGCCATTTGTCTTACAGGAAGGAAAAGAAAGGAAGCTCTCTCCTCTTACCTCCCGACCCTCCCACCCCACCCCCCAACAAATGGTGAGCTCAGACTCCACATCTGGGCCACAGGTGACTGATAAATTTCCCCAATTCCCCAGAGATACTCCTTACAGAAGACAAGATAGCAGAAAATATCATGGTGGAAGCCTTTTCCTCCATGCTTAGAAGAGGATATAAGCCATCAGATAAATAGATTGATAAAGTAGCTATTGAATGTTTAAATATGTGCCTGGGAAAGATAGGGAGCCAATCTGGAAGATCATAGGTTAGTCCCAGTCTGAGGCAAGCACAATGGCTGAAAGGAGATTTCCTCAAATGGGATTCTGAGAAGGAACTCATTGATCAGAAGAGGAGCCTGGGCTAAGAGAAGATAGGTTCTGCAAAAAAAACACCTCCCAAAAGATTCTGCATCAATTATTTCATTCAAGAAATGTTTATTGAATATTTGATATGTATTTGGTATTAGACGAATTGTGGTTGTTGTTATTCATACTTCATTTTCAAAGAGGACCAATGTGTGAATTGGATTTGGGAGGCAGAGTTGCACAAAGTTGTCAGCCTCCCTCTCTCTTCCTGAGTCAGCAAAGTCCAGTGGCAAGACAAGAGTCAAGATGACTGGCAATGACTTGGTATGCAACGGATGACCTTTGATGCCTGACCAAGCTTGAAGTGTTCTTCGGCCCCTGCTATAGCTGCCTTCATAGCCATTGGAACAAGATGTTCTCATCTGCCTATTCCACTGGGGAAAATTTTGACATACTTGGGATAGTTATCCCTCTAACTCAGGGGCTTAAGATACCTCAGTTGTCCTCAACCTGGTTTAGCCCATCTCCTGAAATAGTTTGCCAGGGTGTGGCCATTATGCATGCTATAGGTTCTTAGAGCCACAGATAAGAGTTGGGTGAATTAAGTGGGCACAAAAGGTGGATAAGCATCCCTCAAAAAGTTGGCAAGGGTGTGGCTAGATGATACAATGAATAGAGTACCAGCCCTGGAGTCAGGAGTACCTGAGTTCAAATCCAGCCTCAGACATTTAATAATTACCTAACCATGTGGCTTTGGACAAGCCACTTTAACCCCATTGCCTTGCAAAAAAAACACACCTGAAAAAAAAGGTTGGCAAGCTCTTACACTAGAAGAGTTAGTCTTCCAGAACTCCATATACCTATGGTAGCTGCTTAATAAATGTTAAGTGGATGGTGCACTGGTTGGAGCACTGGTTCTTGAGTCAGGAGGACCTTACTTCAGATCCAGCTTCAGACACTTAATATTTACTTAGCTGTGTGCACAACCTTGGGCAAGTCACTCAACCCCATTGCTTTACCAAAACCCTAGATAGAGAGATAGAGAGATAGAGAGATAGAAAGATAGAGAGATAGAGAGATAGAGAGATAGAGAGATAGAGAGATAGAGAGATAGATAGATAGATAGAAAGATAGATAGATAGATGATAGATACATAGATACATAGATAGATACATAGATAGATGCTAAGGGAATGAATGTAAATTTTGATGTCATTCTTCTTATAGAATTTGTATATAAAAGTAATATGTAAGACCAGCGTTATAACTTGGAATTCTTGTGTCTTGGGCAAATTCAAGTGAATGATGTTTAGTGGGAAGGGTCATTCCATGTACTTTCTGTCTAAGAAAGTACAGCTAGGTCTAACTAGTAAAAATAATGAACTCCATTAAGATATTTCATGTATTGCCCTTTATACTATTTGGAATTATAATTATATAAAACATGGTCATTGATTCCAGTCCAATGGAAAGATAGAATATGAATTCAATTACTGTGTCTATCTCACAGGATTCATTATTCCCACTAATCAGGATTGAGCTGTCAAGTTGGCAGAAGGGGAAGTCTGTCCCTTCAAGGGGCCAATCCATGTTTCCAAGGGAGTTAGGGAAAATCAGGCCTTGGGAGGGGGGCCCAATGCAAGGTCCTAGGAGTACCAGCATGACTCCCTAAAAATTGGTGTCCTGGATCAGCTCTCCATCCTCCCTCTCACCCTATTCTTTCAACACAACTCTGAGCAAAATAGACATAATTCAATTCAATTTCATCTGAACAAAAGACACCTCTTTTAGGAACATGATGAAAGAGATGAAAAGCAACATAGCCCCTGTTGCTTGAAAAGCTTATATGAAAACACCAGATAAAACATGACATGTACACAAATAAACATGATACAAATTAGAAAATGACAAGTGAAAAGAAGTTCAGACAAGATGAAATCCATAATATGGATGAGTAGGAAACAAACAGTTTTAGTTGGAGGGATTATGGAAGCTGTGTAATGCTCTACATTCACAGGAGCATGGCTCTAGAGTGGGATGGGATTCAACAGTTAACCAGTTCAAACATTTTCCAAATGGGGAAACTGAAACCAAATGACTTGCCCAAGACTGCACAGATAGAAAGCCTCATGGCTAGGCTTCATGAAGGAAGGAACAAGATCTTGAAGGATTTCAATAAGTAGAAATGAGGTGGTTTCCATTCTCACCTCAGGTACAAGTTCACCTAAAATGCTGCCTCCTACATGAGTTCTTTCCTAATTCTCTCAGTTACTAATGCCTTTTCTTCCCTCCCCTCCCCCAACAATGTCTTTATTTACATCTTTTATGTATACTTATGTCTTCATAAGAGGGAAAGAGCTGACCACTGACTACACTGGCTATGTGCTCTGGACAAGACAGTCTCTCTGCATTCTCTCTACCCTTAGAATCAACTTTCAAAGACTATAAATTTCAAGGAAGGCACATACCTGCATTGGTGGAGGGAGTTTCCTTCCACTAGAATTCTCAATACCAATGAAATCCTAAGTCCGGCCCCCATCCCAAAACTTATGTGTCCATGTTTTCTCCCCCATAGAATGGAAATTTGCTGAGGGAAGAAACTATTTCATTTATAAATCTTTGTAATCCGAAAACCTTGGACAGTATCTGGTACACTGTAGACACCTAACAGATGCTTATTAACTGAGAAGACTATTGTTATTTGCTTTATTGTTGCTGCTTCTGCTGTTGTTGTAGTAGGGCAGCTAAGTGGTATAGTGGATAGAGCTCCTGGTCCAGAGCCAGAAAGACCTGAGTTCAAATCCAATCTCAGACTCTTATTAGCTATATGACCCTGGGCAAGTCATTTCACAGTTTGTGAATTGTTTGCCTCAGTTTTCTTCATCTGTAAGATGAGCTGGAAAAGGAAATGGCAAAGCACTCTGATATCTTTGTCAAGGAAACCTCAAATGGAATCACAAGAGTCAGGCAGGACTGAATGACAACAACAATAACAACAATGAATGACTAGGGCAAAATGTTAAGAAACAGCTAGTAATCCCCATTTGGCTAGAACATGGAGTACAGGAAGCAGAGTGAAGGTGAAATAGACTGGAAACATAGCTTGGAGTCAGACTTCAGAAACAGGAGACATTATTTCATCCTATTGACACTGGGGAAGGACTGAAATCTTTTGAGCAAGGGAGCAACTTGGTTAGACCTGTGATTTAATTTTGGCATCCATATGAAAAATAGGTCAAAGAAAGGAGAGTCTGAAGCCCAGAAGATCAGTTTGTTGACTATCACAATAATCCAGGGTCTAAATTAGGGCAATGGCTGCATAGATGGAGAAGGGACAGATGTCTAAGGGAATACCACCAATATATTTGTTTTCAACAAGGAATGGTCTATACACAAAATGAAAAAGAGAAAAAGCACAGCAAAAATATAAATATCCTCATGGTGAAAATAGACAGAGAGTCAATACACAAACCAGGAGCCAGGAAACCTGGTGTCTTAGGACCCTACCACTAGCTGAGGCAGCTAGTGGCCTGGAGTCAGGTAGACCCAAGTTCCTTAATTCAAATCTAGTCTCAGACACTTATTAGCTATGTGACCCTAGGAACATTACTTAATCCTGTCAAAGAATCGGATACAACTGAAAATGACTGAACATATATATTCAAAAGCTAAAGCCTTTGGAGGTAAATTCAAGTCTAGTTATTCAGTTGCTCATCAGGTTAACAGACTCAAATACACAATTATAAGATTCTAAATTGGTCATTTGTAACTTGTAGAGACTTCAGACACTGAGTGCCCTATTCCCTACTGGTAAATAGTATGAGATGATAAGTGGTCTATTTACCTCTTACTATTTACTAGAAATAGGCTGAAGATTGCCAGGAACCAGAGATTTGCCCCATGAACACTGATAGTCTTTGTAGCAAAGGGAAATCCATCAAAGGAGGCTCCTGAACTACCTAATTTTAGAAATGATGGGGGCAGCTAGGTGGCACAGTGGATAGATCACAGGCCCTGGAGTCAGGAGTACCTGGGTTCAAATCCGGTCTCAGAAACTTAATAATTACCTAGCTGTGTGGCCTTGGGCAAGCCATTTAACCCCATTTGCCTTGCAAAAGCCTAAAAAAATGATGCCTCAGAATGTAATCACTATAATAATAATAATTTAACTCATATTTATAGAACACTTTAAAAGGGCAGCTGAGTAGAATAGTAGAGCACCAGACCTGAAGTCAAAAAAAACTGAGTTCAAATCTGTTCTTAGACCTTAATTTGCACAAGTCACTGAACTCTGTTCGCCTCAGTTTTCTCTTCTGTAAAATGAGCTGGAAAAGGAAATATAAAATTATTTCAATCACTTTGCCAAGAGTCAAACTCAATTGAAATGACCGAGCCACAACAAAATTGAGTTCTTTAAAGCTTGTGAAGCATTTTATATAGGTAAATATTATTAGTATCCCCATTTTACAGATGAGAAACTCATCTGAAAAGCTAGTGACTTGAGGTAAGATTCAAACTCAGGCCTTCTTGACCTCAAGTCTAATATTCCATTGCCTATGCTATCTTGCTGTCTCAGCCTTCAAGCTGGGGTTGTTATCTTCCAGGTAAACATATCAATGAGTTTGAGTTGGGGAGCATAACCCAGAGGGGCACTCCATGGGCAGGGAACAATGCTGAAACAGAAAAAATATTTAATTGGAACAGAATTGAATAGTAAAGCAATGGAAACAATGTTAGCCTTTATATTCCTGATCAAGTACAATCCTGTGCCCTTTTCTCCAGAGTAATTTGGGAAATGAGCTGATCCAAAGACTTACACTCCAATAGGGAAGACCTAAGCAAATGTCTCAGCAGTTTGAACCTGCTCCTGGATGACACTAGCTTGGCCTGACTTCAGCACAGAGCTAAGACTATGTCTAAAGACAATTATCTATTTCCTAGTCACTGTCATCTACATGCAATTCCAAGCTTGGCTTGCTTCAATTATTGCCATTCCCAGTTGTCAATCATCAACTTTTTTGTAATTGGGATGTCTCATCTCCTTGCTTTGCTGCACTCAGGAATTTCCCATGAAGAAGCCAACAAACAAACAAAAAATCCTGCTATTGTTACTGTTTTACCCAAAATCTCTCTTTGCTCTTTCTGGCCATAAACCCAGCAAGGACTTCTATTCTTCCTTCATCTTGTCTGATGCCTACACATCAATCAACCACTGTACTATCAGCATATACTTCACTGGAAACTGTACTCATTCATTTCCAGTGAGTACTTACCCAAAAGGTCCTTTTATTTATAAACATTTATAAAACACCTACTATGTGCTTTTAAAGCCTATAATTGTCCTAACTACTAGGGATAAGAAGAAAAAGAAGTGAAAATAGCTCCTGCCCTCAAGGAGCTTAAATTCTAATGGGAGAGAGAAACATGTAGGTAAGAAAAGAGACAGAAAGAACTGATGCATGCAGAGTAGTTAGAAGGTAACTTTAGAAAGGAAAACATTAGCAGTTAGGGGAAATAGAAAACAAAATTAAAATAATTTTGTTGTTCAGTTATTTTTCAGTTGGGTTCCCATTTCAGTTTGTGATTCCAATGGTATTTTCTTGGCAAAAATACTGGAGTGGTTTGCCATTTCCTTCTCCAGACTGTGCTAGACTATGAAGTACTTTAAATGACAAGTTGAGGGTTCTATATCTTATCCTAGAGATATCAGGAAGCTACTGGGGGGGGGGGGGAGACAGACTGATGGGATGAGATCAATGTTTTAGGTTTGTCTGACTAGTAACAGGGTGGAGGAAAGCTTGGGAAAGGGAGAGACTGAAAACTAGGAGATTTATTAGAAGGCTATTGAAGGGGTGGCTAGGTGGTGTAGTGGATAAAGCACCGGCCCTGGAGTCAGGAGTACCTGGGTTCAAATCCGGTCTCAGACACTTAATAATTACCTAGCTCTGTGGCCTTGGGAAAGCCACTTAACCCCATTTGCCTTGCAAAAAAAAAGGCTATTGAAATAAGCTAGAGAAGAAGTAATAAGAATCTGAACAAGGGTCAAGGTTGTGAGAGCAGAAAAAAGGGGATGGATGTGAAAAATTGCATGTCTTTTCTGATTGGATTTTCCTGTTACACTTATGATCTTTACATACCTGAGAGATCCATAAATCAGACAGACTCATAAGCCTGGCATTTAAGTTCTTCTACAATCTGACTCCATCCTCATTTCATGTAATTCTACTTCATGGAAGAAGGAAAGAAGGAAAGAAAGAAGGAAGGTAGGAAGGGAGAGAGGGAGGGAGAAAAGAAGAAAGGAAAGGAGAAAGGGAAAAAATAAGAAAGATGGAAGAAAGGAAGGAACAAAGAAAGGAAGGAAGGAGGGAGGGAGGGAAGGAAGGAAGGAAAGAAGGAAGGGAGGGAGGGAGGAAGGAAGGAACTTATTAAGCATCTACTATGTGCTAGGAAATAATCTAAGATCTTTACAAATATCATCTCATTTGATTCTCACAACAACCCTGAGAGGTAGTTGCTATTATTAACTTCATTTTACAGTTGAGAAAAGGAAAGCATTTAGAGGTTAAGTAACTTGACTTGTCATATTGAAACTCACACTCCAGGTCCATCCCTCTATCTATTGCATCACTAGTTCTCCTCAAATTTTCCTAGAGCACTTGGTGTGAGTCTTCCCTTTGCCCTAATCACATTCTACCTTATATTATTCTAAGAGTATTAGATTTGGATTCAGGAAGATCTGAGTTCAAATGTTGCCTTAGATAAATCATTCCCTCCTCTGAGCCTCAGTTTCCTCATCTTCAAAATGTGATTGGACTCCATGGCCCCTTTCAGATCTAAATCTATAATCCTATGTAGCAATGTCAAATTATCATTAATAGGATGTAAGAGACAAATAAAGACTCTCCAGTCCCCAAACTGGAGAAAAGTGAGAGGCAAGAAAGTTAAATGACTTGTGCACAGTCATACAGATGTGAGTATCAGAAGCAGAATTTGCCATCCTTTATTATATAGGATAATTCTTGGAAGAAAGGATGGAAACATAACAGGGAAGTTTAGGTTTATTAAGGATATCAATAAAAATGTGCCATTCAAAAATAAAAAATTTTTAATTTAGATTCTCTGATTTCTACACCAGATCTCTTTCCATGAGAACCCACTGCTTCCTATAATTAGGAAGCTCTTTAAAGACAGAAATGATGCTGGTTTTCATTCTTGTGAAACTAACCTGTACTTTGCACATGACAGAAGTGGAAGTAATCTCAACAGAAGAAAGTGAGACCCAGAGAGTTTAAGAAACTTGTTCAAAGTCACAAAGGTGATATGTGGTAAAGTTGGGATTTGAATTCCAGTATTCCTATTCAAAAACCAACCATCTTTCCCTTCTGACAGGCTGCCTAGGTGCTTAATATGCCTTTAGTGAAATGAATCTCTCTCAGAAAACCATAGAGTAGAGTATGTTTTCATAGAATGGGAAGCATAAGGAAGAAGGAAGGGGGAGGGGGAGGGGAAAGGAAAGAGATTAAGCATTTTTATAGTGCCTATTATATTCCAGGAGCTTTATAAATATTATTTCATTTGATTCTCACAACTCTATGAGGTAGGTACTGTTCTTATTCTCATTTTACATTTGAGGAAACTGAGGCAAACAGCAGTTTAAGTGACTTAAGTATGCAGGGTCACATAGTTAAGTGTCAAGGTCCATTTTAAAAATGGGTCTTCCTGACTCCAAACGCAGTGCTCTATCTAGTGTGCCACCTAACTGCCCAAGAGGAAGGGACAATGATATGAGCTCCTATACAGCCACTATGAAAGTGTCCAGCTGGCTTTGAGATGAATGTCTTACCCTGGAGAGTTCCCACTGTCTAGACTAGATGAGTGAGGGCCCAACCTGCCTAGAAGCAAGGCTGAGATGGGGTGGGGGTGATGGGAGGAAGATGATTTTGGAAGGCCCTGGCAGCTCAGGAAGTCTACAAATCTATGAAAGGAGTGTTTGGTGGTGTCTCTACAGAAAAACTGTCCGACCTTTCTGTGTGACAATGACACAAACCATTCCTTCCTCTATAATCAGCTCCTTGCTGCAGCCCAGGCTCATGGCAGACAGAATGTTGCGTATGGACTTTATTTTCTTTCTTTCCTTTTTTTTCCTTCCTGTGGATGTCTGAATTCCCAGG
The DNA here is from genome assembly GCF_037893015.1 of Macrotis lagotis. Classification (NCBI taxonomy): domain Eukaryota; kingdom Metazoa; phylum Chordata; class Mammalia; order Peramelemorphia; family Peramelidae; genus Macrotis; species Macrotis lagotis. Next base: position 185,037,289 of record NC_133659.1, read on the forward strand.
CAGAGAAAAGTGCTTGAATACTGTCCTTGAGTGTACTGGTGGTGATGTGATGTCCCAGTCTGGAATATCCCAAAGCCCTATGGCAGGATCTATTGTGAGGCTTTTACTCTCCCCACCACCAATCCTGCCCACCCCCACTCCACTGAGGTAATTTAAAAGACTAACCTCTCAGTGTTCTCATCTCCCTTTGCTGGATACACCTTATCATATAACGGGAGAAGCCAATGTTTGGTTAAGTGGTTCAGAGGTTAATATGCAACAGATGGGAAATTTTCTTGCTTCTTTCCGTCTCTGGAGATCTGATTCATTTCTTGGGTTAGCTATGGGAGGGTTAGCCAGTAGGACCCTAGGGTAATTTTCCCATCATGCCTCACCAGGTAACTATGTTTCCATACCTCATAGTAGTCCTACCCTCGTGCCCTCCCGGTTTCTCTTTCCATTAGTCACTGAGCTGCTTAGTGGGTGCAAGACTTGAATATTTGTCCGGCAAGTTGAAGGATCTAGGTGGGGATTGGATGGGTACCCAGAAGACAGAATCTTCCCACTACTCTGCCTGGTCATAAGGTGGGATGCAAAACAGGAAATTAACCTATTTCTCCTATTACAATAGGGGGAAAATGCTACTCTACTTATCAAAATGAAACATGAGGGTCTGTGAAGCATTAAGGAGAATGGTGAAGGGAACCTGAAGCTTGGTTTCAATGCTTGGGTGTAGACCAGCCTCTGCCATAGGCTTGGCTGTGCGACCCTGAACGAGAACTAACATTAACAAGCTTTATTAAGAGTCTATTACCTGCCATCCACTGTGCTGAGAGCTGAGGTTACAGAAGCAATAAATGAAATGATCCCCACTCAAGATTACATTCTAATCAAGGAGATAACAAGGGAATAGAAATGCTGCGCTATATGAGCAAAACAGAATTGCAGTAGCACAAAAGAAAGGTAAGATGTGCAAAGCTAGAGGCATCTTCATCCCATATTTTAAAATAGACTATTTATGCCTGACCTGAGGCAGAGCCTTAAGGCCAAGCTTACTTTGGACAGATCAACCACAGTCAGACACACTGACTTTGACCACAGCGTTGTGATATCATTGACCATCTTCTAGTAAGAAGGACAAACAACATATAAGGAGATAGAAAATGGGTACAGAGATAATAAATACTAGTAAATGGAAAGTTTTTAAAGAGGGAAGACATTAGGAGGAGATCAAGATGGCCTTCTTATAGAAGGCAATGTTGTAAAATGTCTCTCGAAGGAAGAGAATTCTAAAAGGCAGAGGTGAAGACAGAGTATATTTCAGGCATGGGGGTCAACCCAGGAAAAAACATGGTGATGGTAATAAGGAAATGAAACATTGTATGTAAAGAACAAAATGAAGGCCAATTGGTTGAATCATAGAGTACCTTCTTTGTGCATCAGATTATAAATAATCTCTTTAAGGGTAGAGATTGTCTTCTGCCTCTTTTTTTTTTTAATATTCTCATCACTGCACAATGACTGACACATAATAGGCATTTAATTAATGTTTACTGTTTGACAAATGGGAATATTTATCCTGTCCCCAGCATGTTTCATTGAAGGCCTAAGAAGATGAAAGAGATATGGTAGGATCATTCATCCAATGACAGACATCTAAGTAGAGAATATTATATTCATAAGTACTGGGACAGCCATAGAACTTAGTTAAAACTACTTCTACTACCTAACTAAAAGGTGGGGCATAAAGATTCTGCTTGCTGCTATGAACAACTGAAGACACCATTTGATACATTGGCTGCCACTGTTTTGAGATCTTTATATAGACCTGTGATTTCATTACTAAGAACTGTCTCTATAGTTATACTTGAGCAATTTGTCTATAACTTATAGTTTCAGAGTTGCCTGGGCACTAAGAGGTGAGTTGACTCATGAGTTGACTCAGTCAATATAAGTTAAGAACCAGAAAAAAGCTCAAGTCTTCCTGACTCTCATCAGTCCTTTCCATCCCAGCTGGTACCCAAGATTCAGGGTTGTGAGTGCTTCTAACTCTGGCAGAGAATAGAAAGATAGAAATGAGTTATTTTCCAGGCAGGAAAAAAAATTCAGTTGGAGGGAGATTTTGAAATCAATCTGTGAAGCTAATTTGACTTGTCATTTTTCCAGCAAGCCTCCTAATTCCAATTCCTACATTTTTTTAATACTGTACCATTGCCTCCACATCACTGCTCTCAGATCTCTA